>NC_090922.1:597363426-597671283 GCF_040938575.1 Ambystoma mexicanum | reverse complement strand
TTTGTTAGGAATTCGACAATCCGCACAGGGAGAGTGCACTCGGCTGGGCTTTTTACATTTTTTAATAATGAAAATGAATGATGCAAGATCAGCCTCCGAGAAATGTGTGAATCCATTCCTCGCACATTTCATCTGCTTCCTGCACAAAATGCACAGTCAAGTGTACGCCAGGAAGACACAGACTACAGGCAGGGTATTCTCCTGTCATATTCAGCTGCAATGTGACAGCCACGTGTACATCAAAGCATTCCAAGAAGTGGAAGGCACACCTTCCAACAGCCATGGGCAGCCTGATTTAAATATCAAAGGCTCCATGGATCTGCATTCTTTTTGTCTAGTATGGATGGTGGCAGTGCTTACTAACAAGATTATTGAGGCAAGCCTGAAGGGGCTTGATTGCCGGATAGACAACAGGAAAGGCGGGGCGAACAACCCTTTGGCATGCAATGTGTCAACTTCAAGCTAGTTCCCACCTCTCTGTATGAAAGGCAGTGAATGGCCTGTCTGGGTCCAGCAGTTACCGCAGGTGTCTCTGCAGAGCAGATCCCTTTCAGAGGGATGAAGGATGTGATTTGGGAGGGACAGGAAGTCTGCTCCCATCACAAACTTAAAGGGAGACTTGCATTTTAATCAAGAGTCCCAGAGGGCTCAGTTAACCAGAGAGACACTTTGATCTACAATAGACAGGAAGATGGGTGGCACTTAGGTATGTGTTGTCGCCCCTTGTCTGTCCTGTTGCAGAGCACTCTGGTCCTGACCTCATGCATAACAGAAGATTGTTGGTGGGGACCCAGAATTGGATAATTAAGGTAGGCTTAGCCTGCACCAATTACTGAGGCCCATTTGGTTTTAGGATGCGGCTTAACCCCTCACTTAGCAGATCATCCGACTACTTGAAAGAAGTAAGAAGAAAGACCTGAGCTGAAGGTATAGTCTGCCTTACTGCGGCAGTGAAGGAAGGCCAGTTGTTCCCAGAGGGAAGCATGATCCCTCCCCTAAACAACTCCCAGGGAATAAAGGGAGATACCAGACTTTGGGTCCCGTCCAGCAGCTGCAGAACTGGTACCCAGTGAGCACACAGTGTGCCCTGCTAGGTTCTGACAGCAAGCTTTCTTGGTGGGAAGTGCCGGAGAGCCTCTGAACAAAGGACAAGGCCGTTGCCTGCAATCGCTCTCCTGAGCTTTGGGCTGTCCGCCTTGAAAGGACACGAGCCCTGCGAAGAAGCTAGGTGTAGTGCCACACAAGCATCATCCAGCGTCCATTTTTGAGACAGTCTAGTCCTCAAACCGCATCTCGCTGCACCTCTGACTTTTGTCACGCCGCATTCGCAAGAGCCATCTAAGCCGCCTCAACCAGCATTCCAGATCCACCAACCAGCACAGAGATGATGATTCTTGGCCCTGAGCTGCAGTGCCAGACAATATGCAGACATCCGTCCAGCCTTGCTTGCCGTATTGCCTGCCGCCTGGTACCTGCAGCTGTTTCCCGCCGCTAACTCTATGTCAAGGGCTGCAAAGTGCCCTGGAACTGCCTCGATGCTGTCGAGCACCAAGAACTTCTTCAGCACCAGGTACATTATGGTTTTGCCCCCTTGGTCCTTCTCTGAAGGCCCCTAGAGAGAGTTACAACCCTTTGCCCCCTTGGTGCTGGAACCGAATAACATTGAACAGTAAAACTGATTACTTTACCAACTACCCTTCTGTCAGGATCCAGAGGGCATCCCTTTCCTTTGTGAAAGTGTCTGTCCTCTGTGTTCCTTTACAGGGTGAGTCATATTTGGAGTGTGCTAGAATTGTCTGTTGTTTATCAAACTGTTGTTGAAGGCCCTTGTGTGGGCCCCAGACCGTTACCACCCGGTTCAGCCCACGTAACGGGTGATTATTTGCACGATTGAACATCCAATGTTCTTAATTGGGATCCACCCAGGGACCGCCCAGAGTTGTGTTATGCTCTTTTGTGTCTTGTATGTGTGACGTATACTGAACTATATATTCCTTGCAGAGATACCCGCAATCCCTTTGTCTCCTATGGGATTGTTACACCATAATGATAACCGGATAAAGAAAGAAACCCTAAAAACCTAAGGCTGCATAAAGGGGATGTCCGAGTGGAGTAGGTGCCGACAATTAGCTTGCACATCCCAGCCTATCTTACTAGCCCGGGGCAGTCGGGCAGGAAGCCTCGGAGATATCTCCCAATCAAATCTCACATGATCAGTGCAGCTCATTCCTGTGTAACCTGTTTCAATTCCTACCATTCTTAGGCAAATATGAAGGCAGCACTCTTCCCCCTTGCCTATCCACTGAATGCAGAGACTGAGGTCCCGATTCTCAAGTTGGCGCATTGAGCATGCTCGAGAGTATGATTCACTGTGCCAAATCAGTACGCCCAGGCTCCACCACTATTCTCAAGTGGGCCTGGGTGTCCTCATAGTGCACAACAGTGCACCACGTTCATTGCGCCTGTGTTTTGGGCACAACGGGTGCAATGGAAAAATATCAGCAGCACTTTCATAAAATAACGACATAATGCTTATTTTACAAAAGTGCTGGCGAGAACACAGGGATACATGAGCACAATCCGTAAATAACGACAGATTTGTTATTTAACTGAGAAAAATGTCCTGGAAAAATACAGCGCAAACACACTTTTTGTGCTTCGAAATAACATTCTTTACGCTTGTCCCATTCCATGCTGCAGTACTCTGGTAGAAGGAGGGATCTGTTCCCTCCTTCCACCACAGTACTGCAGCGTGGAATGGGACATTTGTCTGTGCTCACTCTCCTTCAGAACTTTTCCAATGGTGGGAAAAGCCTGCTCTGTGGTGCGGTTTGACACCAGCATTCAGTATGGGTGATTTCCCCCTCGGCCGAGCCATGTGCCTATCCAAGCCAGAGGCATTTTTTCAATCGTTTGTGGGCCCACACCTACCCCCATGCGGCCCCCATGGAGAAATTTCTCAGACAATTGGGGAGGTGAGATGGGGGTAGTGAGGCTGCCCACATGATGGAGGCTTTTTTGGCCAGCCTTAAGTAGGCCTCTGTTAGGCGAGCAGCGCAGGGTAAATGTGATTAGGGGAGCAAGTGCTTAACGGGCGCACCTCGCAACCTCTATGCATAAAACCAAAGCTTATTAATGGAGTGATCGGAGTAGGGTAATCATAATTGTACATTGGTGGGGCTCACACTGTCGTTCAAGATACGGAAACCTCCCTGGTGGTATATATGCCCTGCTCATCACCAAAGTCCGGGAACAACCCAAGGATTTGCGTAGAGAGGTAAATGCTTTGTGCAGTGTGAACCAAGGGGTGGAGCTCTTGTGCCGTGCTCCCGGCTGGACCGACTAGTAGGATGACCTTTCAGACAGTATAAAACAAAAGGGCAGCACAAATTAATGAGAGGGGCATCTTTTTGGTGTAAGAAGTGGGTCGGTTATGTCCAGAAAGGTGTGGGACCATCGGATCCCGGGGGGATATCCAGGTCCGGCTGAAGCTGTGTGGGGACCCATTTCAACATGATGGTTGGTGGGCCCCCTGCATAGAGTGAAAACAATCTGAGTCACCGGTGGAGTGCATACATTACAATTTTGGCAGAGATAAGGTTAATAGACAACGATTATCACGAGACGGCAAGTCACCATGCAGCTTAAACACTAAATGCCCACTGAAGAGCTCTGAAAACTTTCTTTGTCAGCAAGAGGCTGATCTGGGGGAACAACTGTTAGACGGCAATAAGGTGATAGCACTCTGTATATCCCGTCGGAAGTGACACCAATCGAGCCCTTCTCTGTCCTGGTCCGCCACCTTCTCAATCTCCTCACATCAGCCACAACACATGCCCTCATCTCTCCTTGCTGGCAGTCGGGCATCGTGGAATAACAAAGAGCAGTCTTGGCGCTCAATCACAGGGGCCGGCCAAACATTTGTCGGGGCTCATCGGTGCCCATTTCAATATGATTGAGGCCCCCTCTGGCCTACAGTTAGCGGGAGTGGACACAGTCTGTTGCATCTGTGATGGATACAAAGGAATGCTCTTTAATCTCACGGGGCAGGCAGTCAGAGGGGAGCTGAAACACTAAACTGCCACTGAAAAGTTAGTAATTGCTCTGTCAGGAAGGTGTTAACAGATGAAACCAGAGTATAATAATTTGGTGTTTATATAGCGCTACGATCCAAAGCGATTTACATAGCACATATTTACCCAATCGAAATTGGTATTCACTTTATTGACCTCATAAGGGTGAAAGGCTGAGTCGGCCTTGCCCGGATTTGAACCTGCGAACCATCTAACCAGCTTGAGCACTTAACCTGCTGAGCCATCTAACCAGCTTGCGTAAAAGGCAAACGGGTGATAACACTGCTGGATTCCATCTAAGGCATTCAGTAACCTGCTGCAAAGTGCTCATTTAAAATCTTCATTAAGGTGACAGAAGCCAGCGAAGGGGTAACATGCACACAAGGCAAAGTGTGCATTTAATGCCATGAAAGTAATAAATATGTTGCTGTGTAATAGCCAAAATAGGGACAGCTGCTTGCACCCCCCTCTGCCCCAACCCCACCTCCCGAGGCTCTTGAACAGAACAAAATCACAACACTCAGGGACTGTTAGGCATAAAAGGCACTGACATGTTCTAATCTGTCTTCCAGACCTATTCAGCATTGAGATATGCAGAGCCCTAATTTGCACAATATGGATTGACATGATCAGTTAATAACATTACAAGCTGTGACATCAGTCTTCAATACTCTAGGGCACCATTGGTAACGCCATTAAAAGACGTTTTCACGTATATGCCAAGGGATACTATGTTGTGCAATATATAAATATTCACTATTATTAGCATGCAACATCTCAATAGTTTAGTAAACCCCAAGGGTTTTTCTTCATAGGAAAAATTGCAAACTAAATCACTTCTAGGGACACCAAATGTCAGCTGATGAGGCACAGTGCAATTAAATAATTTGACCAGGATCACACATTTTGTTAAAGTGGTGAAATCAGTATTTGGACCCAGGGTGTGATTTAAGCACTTGACTACATATCTTCCCCGTCAGGGGTACAAAAAAACCTATATTTCGTGGGAGGCTAACTGATGATGGAAGGGGCCACTTCAGAAACTTGGGTGGGTAAAACTTGGAGGCTCCACCCACCTTGTTCTACCACAAGGCTTCTCTGGCATGAGGTCCAATTATCAAATGGTAACACCCCAGCATTACACATAAGCGCACACACACAATTAAACATTCACTCCCTCATTTAAGCATCCCATTCACCATGCACTCAATTACATCCGCACACAACCGCACATACATCATAGACTATACTCATTCGCACATACATTACATACACACATGCATACATGCATAATGAGCTAACATGCAACACACTTTAACACTGATACGGCCACTGCTAGTTCAGAAAAGGCTTCCCTCGCCTCTCTGCCTAACAACCAGCAAGTGTGCGCATCAGCCCCTTCCCCTCGAATGGGAAAGATCACATAACGTTATATGTTCGCTCGCTTCCATGGTCAGAGGGCTGATGTGTGCATTTGATTTTCGTTAGGGAGAGAGGGTAGGAAAACCTTTCCTGAAACTAGCAGCTTTAAAGTTTAGCTGTGTTTGTGCAAATAATTTCTTCTTGCAGGAACACTGTAATACTTTAATGTCGCCCGTTTCAGGAAAGGCTGCTCTCCCCTCTCCTACTAACAAAATGCTATGTGTGAAAGACCTGCTTCTCACCTCACATTTTGGGTGGCAGGGGGCTGACGCTGGTAAGCTCAATGGGGTTGCACGCCTGTTCCCAGTAATGGGTCACAAACATTTTTTAAGGTTGGGTTTCCCAAAACGAAATAAATCGTTTTTCTGTCAATGCCTTGAAAAGTACACATAAGAAACCAACCTGACATGATATACATTGTTATAGAAATAGGTCAAGCAAAAAGACATGTATGGCTTTATTTTCACCACCCTGAGTGCACAATTGCAGTAGCAGCCTGCAAAGGAATGCGGACCTAAAAAACGATATCATTTGGTCTAAAAAAAGGTATTCACAGTGAAAGAGAATTCAAAATAAGGTCATCTGCTTGAGCCATTATTTTACACAGCATGCAGCGTTATACTCCCGCACGACCCCCCATGTATTATTATTGCTACACCAATTGCACCTTTGAAGGGACAATAGTCATTACCTAGGCGCCCCTGTGTTTGGGTCATCAACCTCTAATCGGCTCATTGAAATGAGGTTGACTCAAAGCTGAACCTGGGGTGCTGGGGGCGGCAGTGGGAAAAGTGCTGTGCTTCCATACGCTTTTAAACGTCACACGAAAAGTGAGAGGCTGCGAAGACTTTGGGTAGTCGGTCCGGCTTCAGAGGAGAAAAGTCAGGTATTCTTCCTGTCCCGAGTAGGCTGTGTGCGTGACACAGGGCACGGCCCATGAAATTGGGACAGTCCTGCAAAATGCGGAATGGTTGGCCACTCCACAGACACATCCAGCCTTGTTCCCCGAACCTGAGTTTTATCTGGGCTTGTTTAGCTGCTAACTTGATATAAGGTGAAAACGGAGACTGCAGACAAGGGGAAATTCGTCAACCATGTGGATCTTTGTGGCCCATTTCAACACAAACTTATCTAAGTGGCTGCATCTTAATTGTTCCCTGTTCATTTCTCTATTGCAGCTGTGACCCCTTTAGACAAACCTCGCATCACAAATATGTACCCCGTTTACTCCTTTGCCTCCTGATTCTTTTTTTCATATACTGCATTCTTTTTGCCCCCCTCTTTTTTTTCTTGCCATCAATTTCCTCTCTAATATCCTACTCTTTCCTGTCTTTTTTTTAACACCGTCATCCTCTGTTCTTGCCCCATTCCCTTAATTCCCCTGCCTTTTTTCTTTCTCCATTTCTGCCAAAGGTTCTTTGTTAGAAAGATTTTGCTATCTTCCTCATGTTGCTGCTATTCGCATACTCGCCTGCCTTCCTTGGCGCAATTATTCCCTCCCTTGTTTACTTACATCACACACCATTTCCCTAAATTGGTGCTCCTCCTTCCCCATTCCTCACTCACTTGCCTCCCTCTTCTCTTTCTCCTGCCCTCCCTCACTCTTCATTTCTCCCCGACTCTTTACACCTCCATTATTCCCCATTCTCCTTACACTCCTGGACCCCTGCTGTCTATTTCGCCTCCTTTTCATGCTCTTTGCCCTTCATTTCCCCTCACTCTTTTGCCTGATTAACTATTGGCCCATTCTCCTTCCCTCATTAATTTTCTGCACCCATTCACCCTTTGGCCCTCATTTGGCTCCCTCAAATCACCCCATCTCCTGCTTTCAATCTCCCCTGCACACTTCTGTCCTCCACTCTCCTGTGCCCTCAGTGTTAATGTTACCTGCTCCTTCTCTACTCTTCTCCCTCACTTAACTGCTCTTATTCCCTCCCCAGTTCCATTCGCTGGCTTGCAGCCGGGCCCTGTGGAGCTGGAGGAGATATGGAGGTGGTGGGTTAGAGTTAAGGGGTCTTTCAAGTGCCTCAAGCAGCACCCACCAAAAAAGGTAACCCAGTCTGTGATGTTCAATGACACTTCAAGTGTATGGGGTAACAACACCAGGGACGTGCACAAAATGGTTCTGAATGCTTAGGCATTATGTGATTTAATCTCCTGTAATGTCCCTTCGCATTGCCCAGGATATTGTCCATTTCCTTGAACCCTAATTTCCAACATAAGCGCCAGGCTTGATCATTCAATACTGCCACCGTTGACTGCAAAACTTGGCGAGGTGGCCCAGCTATCGCCTGAGGCAGTCAGACCCCCAAACACAGCAAACTAAAAGACACAACGTGAAAAAAAGTATCATGTTTCCCTAAAGTTCATCATTGTGCAACTCTGCCCACTCTTGGCTTTGCCTCCATGACCAGCCCACTTGGGGCCCTCCGTCATTTTTGCCCACAGGCCCTTGGCCTTAAATCTGCCAAAACGCACATTTTAATCCCCAGAACGAAAAGAGAGACATGAATATATTGACATGTTACAAGACTGCTGACTGGCAACATGAGGCCCACCCTGAGGCTCGAGGACACTTTGATTTGAAAAGGTTGGACGGCCCTGATGCCTTCCCTGGGGATCTCACATTTGTGTGCGCCCAGAGGGTGTGACAAAGGGAGTGCAGGGTTATTTAAGGATAGCGGGTTGTTATTGTTGTTAGTGACACTGACACTTAAAAAACTCTCTGTTTTAAATCATGTCACCTGAGTCGTGGGCTCCACCTGGACTACATACGTTACGTGTAACTGGTCAGCATCAGCGCCTTGATGCCCTTGGGTTTGGACGCTTTACAAGTGTACAAAATAAATAAAATAAATAAAAGCAGACCAATTACATGAAAGGGCGCAAATAGATGTCCTTAGTCTGAGATGCAGGGAGACCTTTTTTGTCAGATCCTGGAAAATCCACCCCAACGACCAGCGCTGCTCACAAGAGTTGTGGTCTCTTGGCAAACTCAAAGGCAGTGGGGCTCTACTAATGTTTCACGGCCCTCCTATTGGCCAGGAGGGACCAGCATTCATCATTCATTATCAGTCAGCAGCAGTGAAGGCTCCGCTTTTAGATGGCTCACACCTGCAATGAGTGGAATGGGTTGAAAGATGTATCTAATGGGCCAAGGAGAGATCTAATAAGTCAGGAGACCTCCTGGTCTCCGAGAAAGGCGGGGTCCACACCTACTGTAGCTTTCTGTGTGACCTGCAGGCAACGCACCTAGTCCCAGGTGCAATAATGATAGAGGTGTACCTGTTAAACTGAGCTGTGGCCTACAGTTACCTCCCATCACCACTAGGGGGAGTCCTATTTCATTCCCAGTTCAAGTAACTATCAACACTGACCCTGAAACTTTCAGTTTTTTCAACCATTTTTTCAGGACCTTTGGGAACAGAAAGACAGCGTGCGCATGCCAAAGGTTCCAGAGACCAAAATGCACAAAGCAAAGGCGCAACTGATAAAGGCCATGCAGGGACTTGGAGGGGCAATGGGTAGTGTCACTCATGGCCCCACACCAGTGCAAAAAGTGGGTCTAAGCTGGGGCCCTGCCCGGGCTCCCCGGTACCACCACAACATTGGCGGGACACATTATCCCGCCGCAGCCGCAACGGGAGATGAGCCTGCCATTTAGTCAGGCAAGCTGACAGAAGAGCCAGCCAGCCACAGTGGTGCTGTGGCTGGCTGGCTCTTCTGTCAATCACTGTAAATTGCTCTGGTGACACCTCGCAAGAGGGGTCACCAGAGGAAGTTACAGTCCTTTTGTTTCCCCTCCTCAGGTTGCAAGGCGTCTTTAACCCTTGGCGAACCTGGGGACTCCTTGACATATTTCGAGGTTTATAAAAGATGGCTTCAAAAGTACACAATTCAAACCATCTTACATAAAGCTTTCCTGACGAACAAAGACGCCTCAGGTTTTGTCCGTCGTCAAAGCTTTGTAAAAGATGTATTGAATTGTGTACTTTTCAAGCCATCTTTTATAAGCATAGAAATGTTTAATAAAAATGGCTTGAAAAATACACAAACCATGAGGTATGCACACAAATATATAAATGTTATATAGTTGTAGGCGTACCTTACTATGGTTTGTGTTCTTTTCAAGACATCTTTTATAAACATAGAAATGTGTTACATATTTCTGTCGTTCTATGATGGCTTGCATAGTACACAAACCATAGTAAGGTACGCATACAAATATATAAATGCTTGCACATGCATTTATATATTGGTTTGCTTACCTTGCTATGGTTTGTGTACTTTTTAAGGCCACGCCTATCCCACAAGCCACGCCCCCAAATGAGCGCCCCCTCGATTTCTTACCCCACTTAAAGCCCTGCCCCACACAAACTGTACTTTAAATTTTAAATTGAGGCGGGCTCTGTCCCTGATAGTAGTGACTGAAATGGATAAACGAGATGGGGTCCTCTACTTTCCGACTGCTTACATTGGTGGCATAGCATGAGTCGGGCAGAGCTCAACAGACATACTTTACACCTCCCCGTTTCACACCAACGACGAATGCGCACTGGGCCGCTCTGAAGTACAAACACCTCTTTATTCTGGCGAACAGGGAGTTCCTCTAGAGCAGGGGTGCACAACTGATTTTGACAGAGGGCCGAAAGTACCTTACATGAGGGCTATAGTGGGCCGAAAAGTAAATGTGGGCGGGGCGTGGCAGCAGGCTTTTTAAACCCCCAATTTGGACTAAACACATGGAAAAAGAATGTTTTTGAGGGGTAACGATTTTTATTTGCATTTCAAACTTACATTTTGTACTACACATTTTCCATTGTTATAATTTATTTCTATTTAGTTATTGTATCTCTCCTGTTTAATTAACTTATATATATTTTATTGACCCTAGATACACTATGCCCCTTGGCACCCTCACCCCCAACCAAACACTATGCCCCAGGGCCCCCTTACTCCCAACCAAACACTATGCCCCATGGCCCCCTCACCCCAACCAAACATTATGCCCCATGGCCCCCTCACCAAACACTATGCCCCATGGCCCCCTCACCCCCAACCAAACACTATGCCCCAGGGCCCCCTTACCCCCAACCAAACACTATGCCCATGGCCCCCCACCCCAACCAAACACTATGCCCCATGGCCCCCTCACCCCCAACCAAACACTATGCCCCATATGTCCCTCACCCGCAACCAAACACTATGCCCCATATGTCCCTCACCCCCAACCAAACACTATGCCCCATGGCCCCCTCACCTCCAACCAAACACTATGCCCCATGGCCCCCTCACCCCCAACCAAACACTATGCCCCATGGCCCCCTCACCCCCACCCAAACACTATGCCCCATGGCCCCCTCACCCCCAACCAAACACTATGCCCCATGGCCTCCTCACCCCCAACCAAACCCCCCACCCCATGGCCCCCTCACCCCCAACCAAACCCCCCAACTCAGCACACACACACAAACATGCACCAATACAGACCCGAACCCCCACCCCCCAACTCAGCACACACACAAACATGCACCCATAAAGACCCGAACCCCCACCCCCCAACTCCAAACCCCCCACCCCCAACTCAGCACACACATTCTCAAGCATGCACCCATACAGACCCAAACCCCCCACCCCCCAACTCAGCACACAAACATGCACCCATACAGACCCGAACCCCCCACCCCCAACTCAGCACACAAACATGCACCCATACAGACCCAAACCCCCCACCCCCCAAATCAGCACAGACACAAACATGCACCCATAAAGACCCGAACCCCCCAACTCCAAACCCCCCACCCCCAACTCAGCACACACACACTCAAGCATGCACCCATACAGACCCGAACCCCCACCCCCCCAACTCAGCAAACTCTCAAACAAGCACCCATACAGACCCGAACCCCCACCCCCCACCCCCAACTCAGCACACACACACAAACATGCACCCATACAGACCCGAACCCCCACCCCCAACTCAGCACACAAAAAACATTCAAATCAAAACATTCATACACATCCGACACACATCCGACACCCCCCCACCTCAACATACACACAAAATACATTCAAATACAAACATTCACACACACACCCCACATCTCAACATACACACAAAATACATTCAAATACAAACATTCACACACCCCCCACATCTCAACATACACACAAAATACATTCAAATACAAACATTCATACACATCCGACACACCCCTCCACCCCCGCATCTCAACATACTCACAAAATACATTCAAATCCAAACATTCATACACACCCGACACACCCCCCCACCCCCGCATCTCAACATACACACAAAATACATTCAAATCCAAACATTCATACACATCCAACACACCCCCGCATCTCAACATACACACAAAATACATTCAAATACAAACATTCATACACATCCGACACCCCCCCACCCCCGCATCTCAACATACACACAAAATACATTCAAATACAAACGTTCATACACATCCGACACCCCCACCACCCCCCAACATACACACACAAACATAAAGCGAAACAAACCCGACACACAAACACAAACAGACCACTTACCGGAGACGTGCTGGAAGGCAGGTAAGCGGCAGGTAAGCTGGAACGCTGGAATCGTACTACGGCTGGCGTGGTCCAGGGCTGAAATGCCTTCCGGCATCAAGCCTTATGGACCACGCCAGCCGTAGTGTTGGCCCTCCATTGGTGCAGCACACACGCATTACATGGCTCGTAGGAGCGACGTGATGCGTGTGTGTGCTGAGCCAATGAGGGCCAGTGTTTTCACCGGCCCGGAAGATAACAAAGACTTTCCTAATGGAGGGTGGCCGCGGGCCGCCCTCCATTAAGAAAGTCTTTGTGCCTCGCGGGCCGGTCAAAAGGGCATGGCGGGCCGCAACTGGCCCGCGGGCCGTATGTTGTGCACCCATGCTCTAGAGCGGCACACTGCCTGGTGACGTCAGGCAAGCAAAAATGAGAAAAGACTGCACAGGAAACCAACACCAAGGCATGAAGGCAACCCAAAACAAATGCCCTGAAACTGTGACTTAAAGAAAAAAGCCACTACAGTCACTCAGAAGTGTGAGGAATTCGACCTGAAGAGCTATGTTAAGACATGGTTTAATCATGTTATTATTTAGTCACTTGTCAGCACAGTTGATTGTGAATATTTGGTTATTAGCGAGCTTCAGTAACAGCTAACATGTTGTCTGCATGCAGTCATTAGCTGTGTTCTTAACCAGTGCTCTGAGATGGAAAAAGTCTATGCATTAATGAACCTTCACAAAACAATGTTTATTTTGGGTTGTGCAGGAGAAGCACCATTAAGAATTTGTGACGGGTCTACCTGGAGGAGTGGCGTAGCACCGCGCGTGACGTGAACACGTGTAGCAGGCACTTATTATTTATGAATTGTGCCGTTTATAATGCGCCACGTGTGCGGTGCAGCTACCTCGAATCGCTGGGACAAGGTACAAATTCAGATCAGATCTCATTGCTGTAATCGTATACATGGACCGGAAGAAAAATACCAGCAAAACACAAGTGCAATAGTATGGAAAGACCTGAGGTGCAAGAAATAGAGGGATAATGGGGAAGGGCCGGAGGGACGGGTCAATTCCAGGATGGGAAGTAAATAGTGCATCGAGTGGGGTAAGAGCTAAGAGCTAAGGAATAATAGAGGTTTCAGGGTAGGGTGACCAGATTAAAAAAAAAAAAAACTGACAGGCCATAGATATAGAAGTTGGACTAAAGTAAACACAAATAAAACTGTAGTCCTACTTCTATGTCGCTGGCCTGTTGCTGGGGGAGTGGGGGGACAGGGAGGGTGTGTGCTCACAGGCACACTCCTCTCATTGGAGGTGAGCAGCCGGGAAGGGGGAGGAAATGGGTGCGTGAATGCATTCACGCCCCCATTTGCACAGGAAGAGCCGCGCCACGCCCGATTTCGGGATTTCGAAGTCGGGTACCGGCAAAAACCGGGACCGTAGCCACCCACCTTTGGAAACCCGGGGTGGGGTTTATAAAATAAAAACACTCCCGGGACGGAGGGCAATTTCCCGGGACTGTCCCGGGAAAACCGGGATGTCTGGTCAGCCGGAGTTCATGGAGAGGCAGGAAGGGCGGAACAGGTGGAAAAGGCACACCTAGCATGCTGTAGATAGCCGCCAGGTTTTGAGTTTGCTGCATCAGGGGTCAAGTCCTAACAAAACAATGTAGGGACTGATTACGCTATGGGATGTAACGTCACCAGAAATTAGCACATCAAGGTGAAATATGCACATTTCATTCAATTGCCTTTGCATAACCATAGACATTGCACAGGACAAATGCCTTTCATAAAATCAACTGCACAAAAAAACAAGAGAGGTTCTTCTAATAGGGTTTGAAAATGTTAAAAATGGTGCATGTTTTAAACCCCAAAAATCCATGCCAATGTTTTCCCTGGAGAGTGCGGTCCCAAAATGTGATATTTGACCTTTAGTTGTTTGTTGTTTTTCACCAGGTTATATGGTGTAGTGGTGAAGTTCCCGACCTGTGAGTCTGGTGACTGGGGTTTGAATCCCCAGGTCACGCATTTTGAAAAAGACAGTCAAAGGGGCACGTTAGGAATTCCCTGGTCTTGAAAAAATGCGGGTAAAAATGCTTGTAATTCCGGCAGCAGCATTTTTTCTGGACTGGGAAACACAAGTTTGCCGGTGGGGCCAGTGAGCTACCGGCAGGCCAGACCTGCCTGGAGAGTGCCGTCCCAAAATGTGATATCTCTCTCTGATGGACAGGAAGTGATGCCACGGAAAGCGGCATCTTGGGAAGAGAAGACAGTAGGTAATATCACAGGCACAGAACTAGGTAACCCGACGGAATAGATCATTGATCCTAATGGGGGAAGTCACTCAGTTGGGTGGTGAAAATAATTCAGTAAAAATGTGATTTGCCAAAAGAGGTTAATATCTGAGGTTTATATAGTAGATGAGTCAGCAAAGCTTTTCAGACTTCTGAGGTAGATAGAAGACTTGGCTCATGTCCTCCTGCCTTGCAGAGGGAGGTGGGACATGAGATGCTAGCAGGCCTCGGGTGCAGCCACCATTGCTAAAGCCCCAGGGCTTTCATTGGGAGGAAAGCACATGTATGTAGGCAGGCTCATGCAGAGCACCTGGAGATTGCCCTTTGGTGGTAGCGGTGCACAGTATAAATCAACATAACATAACATAACACAAAATGGAGGGATAATGGAGAAGGACCCGAGGCACAGGTCCGTGATCGGCAGCTGTGCACATGGGTGCCAATTATTGATTTTAAGCTACAGGGCTATTTATTTATTGTATATGTGCTGAATCCTTAACTGCAGTGCTTTAAAAGTATCATGAGTTGCAGCAAAGAATCGTAAACGTCTTTAAATAGATGGTTAAAGCATGTGATTGGTGTCTAAAGGAGCGCACAAGTACATTGTTTTGTAGCCAAGTAGGTTTTACTATCACAAAAGCACAGAAACCGACCTGCCAGAATTCTAACATACAAACACAGGTTGCACATTGTCATGCTGGAAATGCCTTATGGAGGGACAGGGTCTCCTAGTCCTTGTCCTACCACTTTTCTGTGTGAGTTTCCTGTTTTCTGCCACTCATGTCAAATCTGGACCTCTGGAAGTGCAGCTCTTCATGTTTTCGTTTTGGTGAACAACAGCCATGGGATACCCTTATGGCACCCATAGGTGTGGGTACACCCTTGTACGCCTTATATGTATTTTTGGGCACTTGTGTGTTGCCCACAGAGCAGGGTGTGGGCTAGTGGCCTCTACATGCTGACTTGGCAGTGGCTCTGTATATCCTCCATTTTGGGAAATCCAGGACCTCCTATAGGAATCAATGGATTCCTGATAGAAGGCAAGATGGCCCCTGTGGTCTCTTGGTTTCTATTGACTTTTACCCTGTTTCCCAAAGTCCTGGGAAGACCTGTATCTGGTCCCTTCCTCCTGAGTGGCTGTTGGGTGGAAACACCATATATGGCTCTGGGGCTGCCTCCTGCCAGACTGACTGGAGCCTTCTCAGGGGCGGGACCTGTATTAATGGAGTCTGAAGTGAGCTCACATTATGTGGTATGTGTGCCTAGTTTCTGTGTGTGTAATGCAATGAATGAGACAGCCCTAGCAGAAACTGACATGAATGCAGTGTAGTGGGTTGAAAGGCTGGGTACTTACCCCAATCCACATTCTTTGTTGTGGGTGTCTCGGAGTGAATGGCCTGAATGCATGTGAGCCTGATTGGCTGCCTGCCTGCATGAATGCCCTTCTGTGTGATTGACTGACTGAGCATGGCTCAGCCAGAGTGAATGGGGAACAGATGTGTATATCTGGGGACCTCTCCATTACCAATTTGTTCAGAAGCTGATCTTGAAACTGAAGTTGTTCAGTTGCTGAAGTCGAAGCTGAATTAAGAAGAAGCTGTTCCTTTAAGCCTAGCTGGATGAGAAGTCTGCTGCTGCATTTCTGCATGTAATCCAAAAGCTGCTATGTTCTTCCAAGGACTGATCCAGAGAGGACCTACAAAGGAGACCTCTCCAAAAATTATGAGGTGCGATTGTGCAACCTGCAACTCTTCATCAGAAGTACCTTGGAAGCCAGTCCTGAGTGCCTGCTGTCCAGTGAAGGTGTCTTTCGTGAGTCCTAAAGAGAAGTGCCCGGACATCTCGAGCCGAAGAAGTCTATTGGTGCCGCCCAGGGACCGGAAGTGCGTTTTCAGCCATTTCTGTCTACTGCTCAGAAGAGGGAGTAAGTACCCTGGCATATTGCTGCTGGACACCCAGAACTGTGAAAGTTCCAAACTGCCTAAGAACATTTCAAAGGACATCCTTGCCATCATCACTGACCACTTGTTCCTGCCGGAGAGAGTGCAGAGTCGCTTAGGTGCAGAGCAAGGTCCGTCAGTGAGTTTCCCGCCACCAGAAGCTAACAAAGACATCCTGAAGGTCCAGACTTGGTGATGGTCCGTGGTCGACTCCAGGCCGCCAGGAAAATCGTCCAGAGGTTTATGCTCCAGCCGCAGCACCGAAGAACCGAAAGTCGAAAAACCGCAAATCCAAAACCCGACACCAAAAGGGACCTTTGCACCCGTCGCCGCCAGGCATCATTGAAGGGTCTCATGGGTATTTTTCTCATCTGCCAAGCCTTTAAGGAGACCACAGCAAGTTTAATCTTCACAGAACTTCTACAGTTTGAGAAATCATCAACGAAAGAAGATCACCACGATAAGTAAAACTGCTGCACTTCAGAAATACTTTGGTTCCATTTTTCTTCTTGAACTCAGCATCCCAGTGGCTCCTTCTTCCAAGTGGAGTCCATCCACGAAGGGAATCGTTGAGTGAAACGGAGAAACTCCGCCACTCCACCTGCCAAGGCACCAAAGGTACTGTGACGAGGAAGAGGATCTTCTAGCCTCAGGAGTCCTCCAGGGGTCCAAGATTTGTCTTGGATCCTGTTCTCCTGTGGCCTATCAGGTATGTTGGGGTGGTAGGACCTTTTAAATAAAGCAGAAGGTTATTGAACATTATTGGACTGGGCTGTAAAAGACAAGATAAGTTACTCCCTAACTTTTCCATAACAGGTTGCCCAGGTGGGAGTGGGGGGGGTGGGGGGTCTTCACACCGAATTTTATATCTAGCCTAAATAAATCAATCTGCCACTATTCCCAACTAACCTGCCTTTCTTCCCTGTTCTATACTGAAACACCTTAATTAAGAAGTCACATGCCTATTTAAAACTGTCTGCAGTTAGTGCATCTATTACTCAATTTAAGCATTGTGTGGTACCACATAGTGTATATATTAGCTATTCCTTGAATAAGTATTTCCAAGTACAAAGTGTTATTATTTAAATGTATATATATTCCTGAATCTTATTTTATATAAAGAATCTGTGATATCACCTAATATAGTGTGTGGACATTCCTTTTTGGGGGCTTTGGTGATCCACTGTACTTAAGAACCAGCCTGCAACCACCTCCCGAAAGCTTAAGGCTTGCTGCTCCTCCATTGCTATCAAATTGAGAGTCCTGGCTGGGGCGTTTTGTGCCTTTACCCTACTATAGAGAGGTCAGAAGTTCAGATAACTGCCTGCAGTCTTTACACACATGCTCTCTGGAGATCTACATCTGTCTCTACCAGCCCCCTGCAATGAAACCAAACGGTTAGTAGTGAATGCTTTCACTTCGACTAGACAGCATTAAACTACATATCTACATGCAAAGTATCTGTTCATTATGAGAAGTATAAAGCCCATCAAAGCAAACAATGCTGGCACATCTCTGCCCACTTTCCTCACCTAAAATCACTAATGAGCAAAAGTATTAATGAAGTAAACATGCAGAAAAATACAGTGGTGGCTGGTGAATTTTTCAGTCAGTGGAGTAAACATATTCCATGAATTTATAGGAGTGACAGAGCATAGCGAGGAAGCCCAAAACAACCAATGTGGTTTCAGGGGGAGGAAGCAGAGTCCCCCTGCAACCATTTATTTTAAATAATGGGGTAAAATTGTGTATTGTACAGCAAATGTTGTGTGAGAAAATTGGCTAAAAAGCCCCAGAGTTTGCAGTTGGTTTTGTGGGGTAATACTAGAACAAATCCAATAGAGCCAAGCCTCCTTCAGTGCACAGGAGCATTTTCCAAAGCATTTTCATGAAGCCCTTGGCCACAATATATGTCAGAATAAAAACCGTTTCATTCTGGCTATCCACATATGTCTAAACTGGCTGCACCGATATATATGCTAGTATTTAATATAAGGGAAGGGCATACTCATGTTGGCTTTGCTGCTACTGCCAGTAATGATACAACAAAGAAAACATGTCCATGCTGGCTCCCACATTAGAACATACTCGTTTTGGCTTTGCTCATAATGCCAGTAAAAAATGCCATAGTACAGAAACAAAACAAGTTCATACTTGCTTCACCAATGTAGGCCAGTATGGCCACGTAAGAAACGCATGTTGGCTTTGCCCATAATTCCAGTAAAATCACTATGCCCAATCAAAGAAAACATGTCATCCAAGCAGCAGACCCCAATGTTACCCCCTCTCCTGCAACTCCAGTGAGAACACTTAGGTTAGCTCTGCCCATAATACCAGTAAAAACAGGTCAACCCATAGTAACAACATATGTCCATATAAGTGCACCTTTGAGGCCAGTATGGCATGTAAGAACACGCATCATGTTAGCTCTGCCCATGCCAGTAAAAGTTCTATGCCCACTGTAAGGATACATGTCCAAGCTGCCAGCCCGAATGTACCCTCAACCCACACAACTCTCGTAAGAACGCTCATTTTGGCTTTGCCTGTAATGGCGGATAAAAATGTATGCCACTGAAAGAAAACATATCCATGTTGCCTGCCCCTATGTAGCACCCGCCCCAGTATTCCCATGTGAGAGCAGTCATCATGCTAGCGTTGCCCATTATGCCAGTAAATGTGCATGCCACTGTAAGAAAACATGCCCATTCTAGCTATCTCTGTACCAATGCCGCCCAACCCCCAATCAGAGACTCACTTCTCGGCCAGGCATACATAGTCATTTTTGCATTCCTATACACATTGCAAATGCTTGACTACAGGTACCAGAATGCAACATAAGAGCCAGATGTGATTAATTATTTCACAGCTGACATAGGACAACTTGAGCTCTCCTTAAACGGTCCTTTATATCTCACTAAGATGAAGACTTAAACCCCCCCCCCCGCCCCCAGAAAAGCCTTTATGATAAACTAATCTGCTTGTAGTCACCTTTTGACAAAGACATCCATCTTGTGTATAATGTGGACAACATTTGCACATCAAACAATCCACATTAACACCAAATAAAAAGGTGAGAGTTTAATGGGAAAGTGCCACTGTGAAGCTCTTTATTGTTCTTTACAGCTGGTAAACTGCTTCGCATTAGTTGAGCATTCATGGAAACAAAGACAGTGTTATTGGTAAAGACTTTGCCACCGAAGATGCCTGCAGCAAGAGTGGCTGGGATGAGTTCTGGCACTTGCAGAGGGTTCCTGGTGGATTTCGCAGAGGCATCCTCTTTGGATAATGGTCCCACGCCCAGCTGAAAAACTGCTAATTGCACTCCATCGTTGAGCCTGTGCGGGGTTCCTGGTCCAGCCTTCAGGCAGGGCAGGCCCTAGGTTTGCTGATACCTGGGCAGCAGGAGGTGTGCAAGACCCCCTAGTTTCATATGTAGTGGCCTCAGTGGCATCACAGAGAGTGGCATCACAGAATGAGTCTTTTGTCCAGTACATGAATGGTCACCGTTCTTATTACATACGTGACAACATCATGAGTGAGGCTTTCTTTGAAGTAGTGGCGAGTGTGAGATGAATCGGTTTCATTGACTTCCAAGTGTAGGCGCGATTTAAAGCAAGTTGGCAGCACAAGACCTTGAACATATATTTTCCCAGCTGTAGTAGGCAGGCCTTTTTAAAACTTTGGTTTCACAACATCTGACTGTGAATGAAACAAATTGCATAGTTTTGGTAACCTTAAAGTGTTGCCTTCAACGGTTTCACGATTGCTTTTATTTTATGGTAGGTCTGTGTCCATGTTGTCTAAACTAGCAATATGCTTTCCATTCAGAAGCTACAGATGAGGATTATTTTGACTGTCAAAAGAAATGAATCACCAAGCAATGCATATTGTTATTTTCAAAACATAACTATGTACCTAGGTCTGCTGCTGTGACCATAGGTTCCAAGGAGGACAGTGCGGGCATTGGGGCTGGGGCAGATCGTGCAAAGTGAGTGCCTCTATGGCCGTATTGCAAAGGGCCTCTATGGCCGTA
Organism: Ambystoma mexicanum; assembly: GCF_040938575.1. Taxonomy (NCBI): domain Eukaryota; kingdom Metazoa; phylum Chordata; class Amphibia; order Caudata; family Ambystomatidae; genus Ambystoma; species Ambystoma mexicanum. Next base: position 597,650,971 of record NC_090922.1, on the reverse strand, counting down.
TTCACAAAGTGCCTCTATGGCCGTATTCACAAAGTGCCTCTATTGCTGTATTGCTGTATTGTCTGATCCAAGTAAAGCCTTTTTACCAGTCAGGTCTTGAGGCAGGGTGAGTAAGCAGTTTCCCAGTTATTCATGTTAATAAAATCAGCAAAGGGCCGGAACCCGGGAAAACAACTCCCCCGTCCCCAGGAAAGTAACATCCCTGCCAAGTCTTCTTGAATCATTGTACTCTCCTCCATTACACTCTTCACCACGTTTGCTTTCAAAAATACTTAAAAAATATATATATATTTTAGATGAATATGGCTTGAAAAGTACACATCATAATAAAGTACTCATACAAATATGGAAATACTTATGGAAATATGTTAAGCAAAATGAGTATATTTGCAGTGTTATTTTCCCCTATCTTGAATGAAGACTGCAATTACCAGAATGCAATTCAGCAGAAATATAAAAAATACTTAAACTCACTACAAATGATAATGCATGACTATCCTCATGGTTTTTCATTGTTTGATAAAGGCATGCTTCATAAATGATGCGAGTAAAATGTGACATTCTACAGAAAAAAAATGCATTTTGGTGTGACGAATAAGAACACATCAAAAGGAGGGAGATAGTTTCTGCGTGACCTATTATCTCGGATGACGGCATATTTGGGCAGGTAACTGGTGCTTTACGTGTGTTTTCAGAATATAAATGTCTCCTTTGCGGTACTTACCTCAAACATGTTAACATCTTGTCCAACATAGTGATCACTTTAAAGAGCCATCAATTATAAATAGCTTTTACTTCAAATGCACAACGAAAACCTAGAGGGAGATGAGTAGGCAAGCAACTGTGAGGCTTAGGTGGGCGGGCGAGCATTTGTCTTTTGAGAGTCACTGGGCCTCACAAGGACGGGCAGAAAAAAGAGCCTTCAGTGGGCTCGGGCCAGGGCCTTAAGTGGGCTGGGCTCAGCCCTGGCATACCCCAAATATTGCCAATGAGCCAGGGCTCTGCCAGGAGACTCTGAGCTGACCTCCCTCACCAAATTTGTTAAAAAATATGAGCGGCAATACTGGTCTCTGCCAGTAGATGTCACCTTCAGTAATGTTTAGAATCAAAACATCACTTAAAGAAATGTGAAATTAGGTACTTTTTGAAACAGGAAAGAAAAATGATAGAATACATTTTGTTTTTTGTCACACATTGTACTAAAGTATCATCATTAGAATGCTTTTAATTAGTATCTACGAATAATGGATTTCTTTCAGAAGAACTGTGTGGTTGTGTGGTGTACTGGTTCCTTTTAAGATTTGATGTTATGTTTCATATTTGAATATAGTAATGTTGGTCCATATTTGTACACACATTAACCATATTTAAATACATCTTTTGAGCCAGACTTGCTGCCCCTTCATTGCGCATATGTAAACTCGACTGGCTCTGTTAGGTCACTCTTTTAATTACACAGGCCACTCCTCTTTTAAAGATGTATTAGCCACTTGAGATTTGAGGCTGCACAAGACCCTTTTGATGCCCGCCCCCAAATATTGCAACACGACACATTAGAGCCCCCTCTCGATTTCTTATCCCACTTAAAGCACTGCTTGTGCCTCAAACACTCTAGAATGCAACCTGTGTCCCTCGGTATAGAAGTGGCAGCTAGTGGATGCTGGGCCCAGAGCTATATGCGACAGGCTTCTCATGCCTACGACTGGTCCTGCGTTCTGTTTCTGTCTGGAAGCAAAATTACATTCTTGCCACCGTTGCTTCAATGCACTTGGTGAAGTTGCCCACTGTGCTCCCATGTCCTCTGCGCCCATGGCTGTTTAGACCGCAATTCCTGGATGTAAAGTAAATAGCTTTTCAAGTGTGTTGAGCGCAAAGGGCAACGCCGACTAAAAGTGTGCTAATGGGAGAGGCAGGCCAGGTGGAGAAAGGTTACACTATGGCAATTTGCCAGGAACTCGCAGAGGAGGAGCCATCCTGGGATGGACAAACGTTCCTCATGGATGCGACCATCTCTCCAGGTCAAAGGAAACAAAAAAAGTACACCATATTTACGCGGCGCCAGTTCGGCGAGGGCCAATTTGGCGTGCCCAGTTCGGCAACGGGATGTTTTGGCGCTGGAATGTTTTGTCGCAGCAGTACATGCCTACCCATGAGAATAAATGACAAAAGAACGGGCTTTACAAACACGTGTGAGCGATAAGGCAATGTAAGTTAAGAAAAGAGGGCAGTGGTTTGGCAAAATGCTACCTATATTTGAATTTAGAATTTCTACCTCGAGTTACTTTACATGTGACAGAATAGTAAACCTGTTTTACTGGTAATCGAATTCATCATTTGACTAAAACCGTGTACAAAATTGGCTGTTACTTGTACCATCCACGCCATCCATCTGTCGCCACCACGTGGCGTGGCGCCCCCTCTCTAATAATTAGTGGTACACTTTAGGGACTTGCTTGCCCTCCTAAACAGAAAAAAAGTAGGAGGGATAAAAAGAAAGATCGAAATACAACTAAAAGGAGGAGAGAATGGTGGGTAGGCAAAAGAGCAACAAGGTAAGTCGAGAAGGAAGGAAAGACATGCAGAGGGGCAGAATGGCAAAGTGTTTGCCCATCCTCCCCTCTCTAGCACCCACCTGTGAATCCTCAGTGGTGGAAATGGAAAAAATGTGGTGGGGATCCCACAAGGGCCGGAGTGGGGGAGGAGTTGGGGGAAGGGGCGATGCCTGAGGTGGTGTGGACTAGAGGGGGCGGGGCTGGTAGTGGACCTCCGATCAAATGAATCTTTGGGCAATTCACAGACCGTTTCCCACAGGGGTTTTGGCATAAAATGCTTCTGTGAATCGGGGCATTTATTTGGTTTATAACTGTTCTGATGGAGAATTGTTTAACAGCCATGGCCGGGTTTCTAAAAAAACACACACAAAAATAATTTTTTAAAAAAACCCACGGGTATGTGAGGGGGCAGACCTCTGACTGGAGGCTTAAGCACAGTGGTGTCGCCGGGAGGGCTCTGGGGGGGCCTGTGCCCCCCTCTGAAATCCTGTGTCCCCCTACCTAAGGCGAACAGTGACTGTGTTCTCTGTTTGTGGTGTTATTTGTGACACTCACTGAGGCGAATGTCTGCAGATCACACGACAATGTTCCTTTTGTCTCAAAGCGAGCAGTGATCGAGCAGTGTGCAGCCCCTCTCATCAGAATGTTCTCCACGAAAGTGCTAATGATGGGCCATTAGTCACTGAATAGTTTCCTGCCTGCGTTCTGATGGGATGGGAGGGGAGGTACAGTGGAGTGTGGGTAGTGGGTGTGCACAAAAGCCTCTCTGCAGGAGCGCTTGTGACATCACACATTACCTTTCATAGATGCCCCCCCCCACTTTTGTCTGTGCTCCCCCTACTTTTGTCTTTCGCCCCCTGTGTGCCCCTCCTAAATTTGATTCCTGCTCAACTGAAAGGAATATACAGATGTAAAATAAAAATGGTATAACCCATCCTGGCCATTGGAGGAGTGGAGAGTGGGCATGGGGGCCTGGCAACAGCCACCCTTTCCTTTAGTTGTGCGGATTTTCTTGGGGCCTTGCTTGGGGTGTCATTGGATTAGGATTCTGTTAGAGGTCAGCCGGCAAATAATGCGAGGGAAGCACGTGGAGAGACAAGAGGAGCCCCTTCCATCCTTGCTTGTGATAGTGATTGCTGCTTCCTAAGTTTATCATCCCCCCCATTCCAAAGAAAAGACGTGGAGCGCCGTGACCCTGACCACAAAGTGAACCCCTAGCTCCCCAATGCCCCCTTTTCCTGCAGCGCTATCTTCAGTAATTGGCCCTTGCTCACAAGACCTCCAGAGGTCCAAAGGATGAGACGAATAGGGCGGCTAGTGCCCTCCGTCTGGATGGGTTATGCCCCAGTGTGCCATGGTGCCAAGCCCATCAATAGCAACATGCAGCTGAAATCAGTCTGAGGGCAGATTGCGTGGAGGGATCTTCCTTCCTTCCCTGCAGGATGGGGCTCCCTGAGCTGTCCATGATCGCTGGACCGCGCAAGCATTGTACATTACACACCAGTGCCAAAGCCGGTGGTAAAAGGCAAAGCAGCCATCGCGGGTGTCTTTTAAAAAAATAAATAAATAATAAAGGTTTTCCAGTGCCGAGCATGGGTGGGCTGGGGCGGCTGACTCTGGTTGGATCCCGGGATCCAGCTACACATCTGGTGCCTGATCTCAGATCCGGCGAGAGCCGGCCCAATGACCAGCACTGTGAAACCTTTAATTTCGGTGCAGCCAGTTCAGTGCGACTCCTGCGCCGAAATGTCCTGCTCTGCAAAAAAAAGACTCGGGAACTTTAAGATAATGCTGCACTGCCCCCTAACGAAATTTTGAAATAACGCAGCACCTCAACACTAGCCTTTGAAAACTGTCCCATTCACAAGACGTTTCAGAGTGAACTTGACGTTAGGAATCTGATAAAAAGGCAAAAACAGGAGTCCACATTCTGATCTTTTTCATGCTTATGAAAAACAATTTGAAATGCTGTACTTTTAAAATCTCTCTTGGGGAGGTCTTCACGCTCAGAGCAATACTTCCCAGATCTCTAAAAACACAATGTAAGACCACACCTCTGTGATGGATATTAAAAAACGCCCGCGAGCGTCCTCCTAAAGAATGAAACGAACGAGCTGAGAAAAACGTAATAGCCGCTCCTAGGCAGGGTGGCCAACCGTCACAGAAATGGTAAGGCTGTCCCAATTTAACAGGTCGGGTGCCGTTTTCTGCACACGCCCTCTCCAGAATGGTGAAAAGTCACGACTTTGCTTCGGGCCTGATCAAAGTCTTTCCAGCTCTGAGACGTTTGCGTGAAATATGGGGCCCGGGGCAGCAGGAGAGCAGTTCTTCCAGTTCACCTGTGAAACATCTGAACACGTTGCTCAGTGTGAACCACGCATTGCAATTGTCGTGATTAGACATTGATGGGAGGGAGGGGGGCTATTAGCAGGGACTTTTGTCCCGAGGAAATGTGAATGGGAGGGGTGCATAATGCTGCATGCTGTGTGAAAGAAAGACTATAGTTTTAAAACTCCATGGAGATTTGTTTAGACTGACTGTTACTTTGTATGAGGCTACTGTGACCTTCCACCAGGATGGGGAAGACAAAGCGAACATCCTAATCCTTTTGCTCAAACTGTTTCTAAGATGATTTATATAGTGTAAGGTTAGTTCATTAGAAATGCTGGTTTATTATGTACTGTGCATTCTTTTGAAGGCATTGCTATAAACAAAGCACATGAAAGCCAAACCAAAACCTTAATAAATATGTACATCAATTAAAGCTGGGAAGATGTGTGGTCAACTGCTTACATTGCCCACATCCCAGCTCCACTATTTAACAAAGTGTGTGATCCTGGCAAAACTATTTAGGGCCTGATTCATAGAAGGTGTAAAGTCCCTGCAAAGTACTTAGTCCGGTAAAGAAACTTTGCGCGTACTTGCGTGCAGAAGTTTCTTTGCACACACAGCATATTCATGTGTTGAAAAGCACAAAGTAATGTGAAGCGCAAAGAAATCCGAGTTGCGAAAGCAACTCCCACAACGCGACCCCATGCAAACCACACAACCGATGTGCCTACTTTTGCCTGACCACCCAGCACCCCCGAGAACTGGGTGAGATTACCCATTAATTTAATTGCACCCAAGTTACGATCAGCACCACTCACCTTGCGTGCTCTCTGTAATTTACGATCAGCACCACTCACCTTGCGTGCTCTCTGTAATTTACGATCAGCACCACTCACCTTGCGTGCTCTCTGTAATTTACGATCAGCACCACTCACCTTGCATGCTCTCTGTAATTTACGATCAGCACCACTCACCTTGCATGCTCTGTAATTTACGATCAGCACCACTCACCTTGCATGCTCTCTGTAATTTACGATCAGCACCACTCAACTTGCGTGAACCCAAGTTACGAAGTGCTGATCGCAACTTACAGAGGGCACACAAGTTACGAGTGCTCGTAACTTGCTTGTACCCCTGCGATTGTACGTACTGTCACCCATATCATTGGCCTTTTGTGTGCTCAAGTGAAGGCACCCCTTAACTCTAAACTACAGAAAGCCACACTTAACTTTAAACTGCGTATAGTTACCCTAAACTCTAATCTGCGTACAGCCACCCTTAACTCTAAACTACATGCAGTCACCCCTAAATTGCTATGTTAACGTTACCTGTGCGCATCGGAGCCTATTTGCCTCCTCATGTGGCAGTGAGACCACGAGATTTGCGTGTAACTTTTCCCCAACGTGAAGTTGCGAGTTGGATTCCATTAATTCGGTTAGGTTTGCGCTTGACTAGGCGTGTGATTTCACTGCATGGCCCATCCCTCAACACGCCCACATTATTCCTTGTTCATCTTCATTTTGCGCAAAGAATGGGGAATATACATGTTCAGCCCCCAATTTATTTCTTTGTGTAGACCCGTCCCACACTTTGCGTTGAATCTCGGGCACAGAGCTCGTCTGCACACAGAGACGGAACAGACCTGTGCAAAGTAGCCGTAAGGACCCAGAAATACAAGCAAAGGGAGTTCCATGAATCGATAAACAGACTTTTGCATGCTGAAAAGGGTGCAAAGTCGTTTTTCAGTGCGCAAAATGTTCCATGAATCAAGCCCTTAATTTCACTGAGACACATCTGGAGTCCCGGTAAGTGATTCAGTGTATAGCTTATGTTAATATATTATGTTATTACTTGCTAGTATAAAATTAAAATGCCTCACTCATTGTTTAGTTGACTATATAGTTCTCTATATTCGATCCCCGGGTCCGCGCTTAGAAACCTCTGGTATTAAGCATGTTATAAATACGCAACTAAGAGACATATACCTGTAACGGCGCCTTGATGCCCCCGGGCTGCGTGAGCGCTTTAAAAATGCAAATACATAAATAAATATATTCAACGCCATAACAAATGTCACACGGGGCTATAGAAATGTAAGGTAACATCACAGAGCATATATAATAATAGTAACCATTCATGTATTTCACTCCACAAAGGCATTTGTATCTCCACGTAGTCATAGCAACACACATTCCATGATGCCCCTGAGTGTCAAAGAATAATGATGCCCCTTGCCCTTTTCTGTGAAGTCACTTTTGTTGGTGGGAATACATACGCAAATTAGGAGGTGTGCATGTCCTTTGCCGCATGGGGCCTGTACAGAACAGGTCAGTGTCCTGCATGCATAATGGTCCTACAGTTGTGTTGTTTTTTTTTGCTGTGTATGTGTTAAAATGCCACCTGCTGCTAATGTTACCAAAAAAGTTGATGGGAGGATAAAGATGGGTATAAATAACACTGTATGGAACGGCGCGCACTGGAGGCCGGTCCTGTTGCACTAACACGTCTAACGTGTCCCGCGAAACCATTTTGTGAATTTGGCCACCCTATTCCTAGGACGCAAGCTCACCAATCTTCCTGGTACGACAAGACCCCATTGAACTTGCGGGTTGGCAAGAAGCCTCACATGGAATACTCTCCAACTCTCATTCCACAACAGGTCTAGGGCAACAAGACCTCCCTCAAACTTCAAGACTACACCTCACACTCTATGTGCTAAGCGGCTGGACTCATTTCAGTACTTCTTAGCATGATAAAGCAGTCTCATCCTGGAACCTTTTGACCACCGCACTCCGATAGTACTTGCTCACTTACCGTCACGAATGACCTTGCACTTGGTGTCAAATGAACCCCACACCTTCTATAAATGCAACTGCACCCAATGATAACCAGATTCCTCAAGCCCAGCAAACTCAACTGTCCCACACCTCACTAACCTGCTTAACATTTTTCTTTCCACCTTGCAATACACAAATGGACTACCCACACTGCTCCACACCTGCTAGTACTTGCACGCCTACTCACACCAGCACCAACCAAACTCTACATCTCTCCCTCCAACCCACTGCATACAGCCCTTCAAGCAACCCCTCTACCCACCCGTGTTCTATGGACGCCCCTCATTAGTAGAAAACCGAGCAAGAGACCGCCAGCTGGTGCTCCAGGTTGGGGAAACATAACTCAAGTGTCTTCATTGCTGTACATGTCTCCTAGAAACAGACTAACACAGAGAAAATTGGCTCTTCTCATCTGCACTTATCACCGCTTCGGTTTGAATCATCTCTCGCTCTCTTCCTACCAACTTCCCCTTGCCTGCTTCTCTTAAAGAACTTAGTGCCATGAGTACACCAAAATGGCAGGAGTTGTGCTACGCAATACCACATTGCATTACAAAATGGCTGATTTGCATCGCACTCAGTTTTAATTTCTCACACAATCCAGGCTCCAGGCACTGTGCGTTAACCGACAACGAAAGCAGGACTGAAGCCATGAAGGTAGGTGAGGAGGGCAAGAAACCTGGGCTGGCAACGATTGTTCCGCTGATCTGGTGATGTGTGTTGTGCCACCCGCTGCATTAGATAAACTACCATCAGCCATTGTTTTAGATTCCAGACATCCTCTGCGGTGAGCAGTGAGTTCCTTAATCTTACTCTTGAAGACATGGTCTCTTTTTCAGCACTTTCCCAAAGTGTCTCAGCCATGTGCTAGCATCCCCTAAAATCCTGTTTAGGGGGAACACATGGTTCCACATGCACAGGGGTGAGGGGTTAAACATCATGATGGCCGATGACACCTGATTTTAGGTCCCAGCAAGCGACATGAAAGCTATTGCTGCCCACCCCCTCCCTATTCATCCATCAATCAACCAGATTCCTATAAGGTGCAAAGTTCACCATGGGCATCAGTGCGCCGGGAAAAAGACGGAGGGAACACCTAGCAGAATTCAGTTGAACAGGTCAATTTTTAAGTGTTGCCTAAACTTGTTGAAATCCTGAATCTGGTGAAGTGATTCAACGAGGAATTCTACAGCTTCGGACCTGTCCCGGAGAAGGCGCACCATCTGCAGAGTTCCAGTTGGTAGTGTGAAACTACGAGCTGGGCCAGGGAGGCCGATCGTAAGGACCTGGAAGGACGATATGGCTTAATTTTCTGCTGAAGGACTTTGCAACCCCTACCCTGAAGTGCCCCATGAATTCATAACCCATAACCCTTCAAGACTGCTATCAACGCCTTAGCCCCACTCACAAACAAAACACCCTGCTTGGCCAAAAGCTCCAACCTTTGGTTCAATGAGGAACTGGTGGCACTTCGGCATAACAAAAGAGCACTGGAACACTTACACAGAAAGACCCAATCCCCTGAAACGGCCACTTCCTTCCTGGAAGCAAACAAAACTTAGAAATCGGCCATCATAACTCACAAGGCCATGGCTCTGAACACTCGCATTAACAATGCCTCCTCCAATTCCAAAGAGCTCTTTGCCAAACTTATAGAACTGGAAAACCCCATCCAGGGCCGTCACAAGGGGGGGGCAGGGGGGACAAACTGCCCCGGGCCTCGCGCGAGCGGTGAGGGCGGCTTGAGCGCGAGGCCCGGGCGGCTTTGTATTTTATTAAACAAAACAACATCTCCTCTCCAGTCCCAGAATTGTTTGTTTTCCCACAGAACCTCTGGGCCTTGCGAGTCGCGCGCGCGGCGCCGGCGGCTGTGCATTTTACAACATGATGCATCACATCGATCTGAGATCTCCAGTCCCAGTGACAGACATCACAATTGTTTGTTTTTTCTCTTTCACGCAGAACCAGGGGTGGAGGGGTTGGGCTGGCTGGGGCAGGGGGCTGGGCGGGGGGGGGGGGGTGGTGTTCAGCATAAATCAACAAAGCAAGGTAACACTCATTGTTACCTTGCTTTGATTTGCAGCATGCATGCATGATGTATGCATCATAAATTATGATGCATGCATCAGGCAGCATGTATTTGCAAACCAATTATGCAAAATTGCAAATTGCAAACAACAAGAGGGCCTGGGCCCGGGTGCGAGGGACGGTCTGTCTGGTGCTCAGGAGTCAGGCCCGGCTTCCGCTCTGTCGGAAGAGAGACAAGACAACAAGTGTTTCTTTGCAATTGCAAAGATACGATTCACACCTGGCCTCTCGGCAGCAGGCTGCTGGAGCCAGGCTGCCTGCAGGGGAAAGCGGCGCAGGTGTGCACTGTGCACATGAAAGACTTTGAAAGTTGCTACTTACACTTGCTACTGCAACAAATGGCCAGGCCAAATTGAAATGCCAGGGCGCCCGCCCCTATATTATGCCCTCCCTCTGACCCTTCTGCCCTCCCTGACACAGACTAGTAGCTGTAGCTGGCATTCAACAGGTGCTGCCTGCTGTACACATAGAGGACTGGGCTGCAGTCATAGCCTCAGCCACGCACAGAGGAGGACTAGTGCCACAGCCAGGACTCAGGATTCCTGTCCACCAGGACAGACCACCAGGACTCAGTGGACCAGGTCAACTTCGAGGAGGCAGCCAGGAGGCCAGGCCGGGTCCAGGAGAGAGACCATCGAGCCAGGCACAGGACCACCTACGGTACCCCTGCCCAGCCCAGGAGGGCATACAGCGGCGCCGGCAGTCGGCACTCAGGCAGCCACACCACCACACCCTGACCCAGGCCGGCCGCGGCGCTGGCACAGGCGAGGCGAGGGCAGGCGATAGGCAACAGCAGCCAGTGTCAGTGACAGACACTTGGAGGTAAGAGAAAAAATGTCTGCCTGTTGCTCTATATGGGGTAATGTTCGTGGCTCTATCTCCCCCTCCTGGTCTCTCTCTCTCTCTGTCTCTCTCTTTCTCTCTCTCTCCCCCCCTTCTGGCCCCACCCATTTCTCCATTCAATCTCTAGTTGCCATGCATGTCATACCTGCCCACCTTCTCTTCGGCCCCTCTGACTGTGCATATAGTGTTCCCTGATGTCACCTCTGCACCTGTCCTTCTGTCCGTCCATCCATTGCATCGTTCTTGACTTGCTCATGCACTCTGCCCTCCTCTGTTTGTCCGCCTGCTCTTTGCTCTGTCTGTCTGTCTGCACCTCTCTCCTCCTCTGGTCTTCGCATATTCTGCCTGTCTTCCAGGCCATCTTTTCTGCGGCCTTGTCTGTTGGTCTGTCCATCCGGTCCGATGTTTCTGCATATCTCTCCCCTAAACCTTCGGTCACTTTCTTCTGTCAGCCTATCTATCTTCTGTTTACTCTGTCTCTCTCTTTCTCTCCTGCCATCCATCATTAAAATCTTCCATATGTCCATCTGCCCATTCGGCAATACTTTTGTGAATCTGTCCGTACACCCATTCTTCACTCACGTGTCTGTCCGTCCGTCCGTCCGTCCATCCATCTGTCCCCGCTTGCTGCATTGCATCTGTCCACTTATCCGTCCAGCCCTCAACTCTTTCCCCATCCCCTCTCCCATCCGCACCTCTTTCGAACCATCATCCATCCATCTGCTCACCCATAAACACATGCATCCACCCATGCATAAATCCATTCATCCATCCATCCATTCACAGGGCTTTCTCTCACCCCTGCTGGCTGCTACGAAGGGACTGCATTCAGTAAATCGCCTCGTGCAGAGATCTGTGTGCCAGCTGCCGAGCAAGTTGCCCACCCACTCATCCTTCTCAGGTTCATCAGTAGTACTTGCTTTGTTGGATATAGCGCTTTCTGCAATCTTGTTTGCCCTTCGTAACGCTCTAAACACAGGCTTTGCTATTACGTTTGCAATGGCGCTAAACGGTGAGTGCGGTTCACTTCAGAAACAGTATCGGCTATTAAAGCCTTTGCAAACCTTCGTATAGTCTAGGCGCTATATAACCTAACAGTTATTGTGAAAATAGGAAGTGTCACCAGAGAGCTTCCATAAAGAGTTGCATGACAGTCGGTACAAAGAAGTACAGTGCAGCTTCAGAGTATAGCTTTAAGTCAAAATTCACTAGTGTATTTAGTATCGGTGAAAAGTGCAAAACGGCGGGCCACCGTGCCTAAAACCCTCCCCGTGCCCTCCCTGATCTATTCTATACGCTATGATGTTTGGATACTGACATTGTTGGCATTAGTATGGGCACGGAGAGTGGTGACCAGTCATGCAATTCTCTCCTGTAGTGAGTGATTCGTGACGTGGACACTCACTAATGCACCCTATAGTAGCAGCGAGGACAGGGATGCAGTTAAGAGTGTTTAGGGGTCCCACAAAGGTTACTGTCTGACTTGTTGCAAGCTCTGTGTGCAGTGCAAAATGTGGCAAAGTCTCATGCCTCTCGTTCTCACAGTCATCTGTCATGACTCTCTCATGCCTCTCGTTCTCACAGTCATCTCTCATGACTGTCTCATGCCTCTCGTTCTCACAGTCATCTCTCATGACTGTCTCATGCCTCTCGTTCTCAGTCATCTCTCATGCACATGGACCTCTCTCATGCCTCTTGTTCTCACAGTCATCTCTTGTGCACATGGGCCTGTCTCATGTCTCCCCTTCTCACAGTCATCTCTCATGCACACAGGCCTCTCTCATGTCTCCCGTTCTCAGTCATCTCCATGCTGATAGGCCTCTACTAAGTTCACACACCCTCATCCTCATATTTCTTTGTGCTCACAGAGCATGCTTCCCCAAGTGCCTACTTATTTCTCTCTCTCTCTCTCCTCAGACCTCTCTGGGTTTGCAGTCCTATCTCATGGTTTTCAGGACTCTTTCTCGGTTTGCAGTCCTCTCTCAGGCTTTGAATGCCTCTCGCTGGGTCATTCCTCTGTGCTTGCAAGCCACCCATGCTCACTGGCCTCTCGCAACCTTGCAGCCCTCTTTCATGTCCAGGCCTCTCTCTGTGAGATCACAGGCCTCCTTCTGAAAATGTAGATCCCCTCCTGCTTTTCATACGAATCATACCTGTCTTAGGTATTGCAGATCCCATTCATGTTCCCAGACCTCTCTCTGGATTTGCAGGCCTCTCTCTGGGGGATTACTGTTACTCAGCTCAACCTCAGTACCCAACGTGCCAGGCCTGCCTGAGTTTACACTGTCTGAAGGGAACACCTCACCAAGGCTGGTGAGGTCTAGAGGTGCGGTTTCATTTTGGCTTTCCGTGTGTGTCATTTGGTGATTTGGAGCTCGCTTATAGCCACTTTGTCTCGGCTGGAGGAGGAGGAGACTTCTCTCAGTGAGTGAATCACCTTTCAAACTATGGCGGGCACTTTTCTCTCGCCTCCTGTCACCCGAGTGTGCAGCTGGTCTTTTCTTCTGTTGCTGCTGTCCCCTCAAAACCAGCTCACTGAGAGGCAAGAGGGCCTAGGCAGACTTCATCTCCCCCCGGATGGGGGAAAAACGGACAGCACAAGGCCTGGCAGCTTAGATATTTGATTGTTATGTTTCATATGATATGATATTTTATTTGTATCGCGCTCGTACACAGGTGTTTCAGAGCACGACTAAGCAAGGGAGGGGAAACCAGGAGAACACAACACATTATCTAAATAGGTATGAGAGTTGCCAGGTAGAGGGAGCAGCAGTGAAAATAGCAGATGTGACAGTATATGGTATACAATACTGTTTGGCAACAGCAATGAGTCATCCTGTGCTCACAGTAGTGTTGCAAAACACAGACCTATTTACTGACCCTCGCAGGTCTCATTCACATCACTTGGACCGCAATTAGAGCAAGTTTAACGACTCACAAATCACAGCGTCCTTATAATTACAAGTTTGTTAGAAAATAAGCAACAGAGTGGAGAGCGGGAAAGGGCAAGAAGCGTAGGCATTTTGTGGACATCCACACGCACTTCATTTAAATAATAACAGCATGATATATTAACATAAGCTCTGAAGTGAAGCACAGAGCTGCTGATAAGACACAGTGTGATTAAATGATCTGCCCAGGATCACACACTTTGGTTAAATGGTGAAACCGGGATGGGGACAATTTAAGCAACTGAGCCCATCTTCACAGGTTTAGTTGCAAGTGCTTGAAGACAATGCATTCACTTCTTTCAACAGTGCAAATGCTTTGCTGTGACTCGTGCGTCTTGTCTATGACAAACCAAGTCTGGAATAAACCTTTCTTCAGCTTAGAAACATGGCTTTGCTTTAGTTGATTTGCAGTCATAAGACTAAACCATATTCGAGTTCTTCCATAAATAAACTCAAGTAGAGATTTCTCGCTTCACTTATTTACGGTGCCACTGGCCAAGTGCAAAAAATGAAGGGGCCTCACCAAATGTTTTGCCCCGGGCCTCACCTCACCCTGTGACAGCCCTGACCCCATCCCGCACCACCCCTATTAACTCTAGCAAAGCGTGCTGTACCACCATACAGAATGCGTTAGCTTCCAAAATACTCACACTCCAAGACGTAATTCTAGCCAAAAGGAATCTACTAGCCAACAAGGGCACACAGCCCCCAGCCCTGGACAGAGACTGCGTAGTCACAGCCACGCAATTCCAATTCAAAGTGGTCACCCAAGACCAGGTGTTAAACACATTTCCACGTTAAATCCTAATAACTATAAAGGAGACTGCTTCCCAGCACAACTAGTAAATCTATGCACCCCCACGCTGACACCCATCATCACCAAATGTATCAGTGCCTCCTTTTGTACAAACTCTGTCCCTGTCAGTATCGAAGAAGCATGGGTAACACAACTCCTCAAAACCCCTCCCTGGACCCAACCATACCTACAAATTACCGCCCCATAACCACAGTTCCTTTTCTTCTAAAAATAATTGATAAAATAGCTTACTCTCAAATACAAAACCATCTTGAATGTAACCATCTACTAGCTGTCAGACAATCTGGTTTCCAGCCAAGTCATAGCACAGAAAGGGCCTTACTGGACCTAAAAAATCCAGAAGGACACCATAAGAGAAGCTGGTAACATGTGCATACTACTACTAGACCTCTCTGCCACCTTTGACTGGGTGGACCATGATAAATTGTGCAACACGCTATCCGAAAACTTTCAAGTCTCTCATGAAGCAACCCTTTGGGTCAAATCATTCCTGGCAGTACGCACCTCAAGTGTATCCATTGGTAAGAAAGCTGCTGACCCAATACCAGTCCCAATAGGGGTACCACAAGTCTCATGCCTCTCTCTGACACTCTATAATGCAGACACAAAACTACTCTTTGCAGCCCTTGACGCTATGGGTGTCATTTACACACATTTCGTGGATGACACCCAGATCCTCATCCCTATTAAGGGCAAACACGAGAGACACAATTGCCATCAACAAGATATGCTATAATCAAAAAGCGGATGGCCACAAACAGTCTGTGTCTCAACGATGAAAAGACAGAGATCCTCATTGTTGGACCCCGCTCTAAACTAAAAACTTTCCACCCTGACTATGCAACTATCACCATTGATGAAACACCCATCCCAGTCCTTAAACAGGGCAAAACAATGGGTGTCTACCTAGATGCCAATCTTACAATGACTAGATACATTAACGCCCCGTCATCCTCAACCTCGTACACATCTGAACTCATTGCAATAAGCTGCCTATTCCTGACCCCCCCAAAACTGTCTCACACTCGCCCGGCCGGGCACTCATATTGTCAAAGTTAGACTACTGTAACATTCTCTTGCTAGGCACTTCAAATACAAATCTGGCTAAACATCAACTTTTGCAAAATAAAGCCCTGCGAGCAGCCTTGGGTATCAAAATATCTGACCACATCTCCAATACCAGGAGAGAAGTACACAGGCTTCCCATTAAAGCCAGAATTATCTTCAAAACGCTGTGTGTCACCCACAAATGTATCATCAAGAAGGCCCCAATTTATCGCAATAATTCCATCTCCCAAATCAAGGCCACTAGAACATTGAGATCCAATTCAAGCACTCAACTATTTGTTCCACGATACAAGAGCTCCAGAGCAGGGGGGAGCAGCTTCCCAGTAGCGGCACCCAAAATGTGGAACTCCCTCTCCCCATATAGGAGAAATGAGACCTCCCATCAGCGCTTTAAGAAATCGATTAAAACATGACTTTTTAATACATTTTAATTGCTTGCTTGCCCATTCTGTTACACATTATACATTCTGTACCCATTGGGCCTAATTACGAGTCCGGCAGTAGCCATGCCGGTAAACCCGCCAGGCTGCTGCCGGACTTGCACATTTTTCTGGCACTAGTCTTCCCAGAATAACTGGGCGATTACGACCCCAGCGTTTCGGGAAGTCGGGCAACGGCAAAATGTAAATCCCCATTCCCATTTGTGTCCCATAGGACTCAAAGGGAATGGGGATGACGGAAGCACCGGCACCATTTATAACAGTGCTGGTGCTTCTGGGAAAGTCTGCGAACGGGTTGCGACCCGCCCACCAGGTCAGGTCTGGCGGGCGGGACGGCAGCTGCTCGCAGATTCGTAGGGTGCCAGTCCGGTAACGACGGTGCCGGTAGCCTTACTAGTACTATTGTTACTGGACCGGGACACTTGTAATGAGGCCCATTGTTTTTTAATTGTATTTACTGTAATATCCTGTAACCTAACTCAACTACAAGCTGTTTGGAATGTAACAATTCCCCCCTGCCCCCCCCACCACGTAAAAAGATAATCAAGCTTTCTGGAACCTACCCCGTGATACCGCCGGGTGTGGGCCTATAACAAATGTAATAAATAAATAAAGATATAGTCATTTGGCTTCAGACGCTCCACTTTAAAAACACCTAATCGTATCCCATGGAAGCAAAGACATGGCTTGAGATTTGATTCTTGTAAGAGCCCATCTGAAAGTGAATAAGAGAGGCAGCGGTCAAACTTAAAGCGCCACTATTTGAGGCTAGGAAGTTATTCTGAGCATTTTATTGTAATTATTGATGCTATAATGTAGTCATTTTGCCTTCAAAATGTCCATAGCCTCAGATTTTGGTAAGGCCTTGATACTGGGGTTAAATATCTTATTAATAAAATATCTTTTATTACAGTGCTCGGAAGCAGGGGCAAGGAATACTTGATACAATCTATCATACATATTAATATCATATTTTATTAACACAAAACTGAGTAGACCGGAGAGGGGAGGTATATATATATAATTTGCTTCACACAGCATGTAACTTGTTATGCACCTTTTTTTTCTAATCGTCCAACATTTGCACCTCTTGCGGGGCTTGCCACAGACAACAGTAATTTCCAATTGCCTGCCCACTGCTGTCTGAAGCCACCTACCAATAGTTCCTTTTTTTTAATGAAAGATGCTCTGCTGATAACAAAGAGACATGTTAAAATATATGTTGCCATAGCCCACTGCAAGGCCCTCTGCTGCAGGTTTCCCTCTGCTTGAAATTCAAAATGTAAAAGACAAACTCGGATCAAAGGTTAGTCGCTGAGCCCTGGGAAGGCCTGCAACTGCTGATCCTGTGTCCTCAAAGCAATGGCGCCCTCTGCCGCTGCCTGTTTCGCCCACCCCAACAAACGGATCTGCAAGTGGAAAATAAGACCTGTCTCATGTGAAAAGTATGTGATGCGCAGACCACAGCCACCTTGGGGATTCTGCCATTGATTCTAAATGGGGCATATTACGGGCGAGGCTGCATGGCTTGCAAGGTTACATGGCATTCCGTATGTCAATACCCTTTTTTGTTGCTAATAAATGGCACAGGTTGCTTTTTAAAGATCACCCTCCTGTAAATGTGTCCACAGTTGGTTGATTCCCAGGTAATGTCTCTTTGGCAGCTCTGTCTTTCCACCGCAGATCATCACCGTCAAATGTATCAGCCCCACTGGCAGTCATTAAATGAATGCTGAAACAGTCACGAAAATATATTGGTTGGCGAGAGACCTGCACGGGGCCCTTAATTACCGTGAGTAGGCCCGGCGTCTACAACATCAGCTTGGCAAGATAGCAGAACGATACAAATATATGTATGGATGTGCCCCGCAGAACACTGTGAAATATTAAGGATACACCGTGGCCAGATACTCCTGCCTGGCGTGAAAGGTAAAAAATATTTGTGAATTGAGCAGTGGTCGAAGTGAGCGGGAACGCTCTGGAGCGGTGTTCTGCTCTTTTATTTTGTACTTTTAACAGCTCCACTACTTTTTGCAATCATTTTTACCATTGCGGAACTGTTCTTTGTGAAGTTAAAGCACATTTCTCCAGTTTACCACCGGATAACAGTTACAGCTAAACTGAAATCTAGTTCAACTCATGACTACAACCCTTGCTCCCTTTCTTCCTATTCCGTCCCCCGCCGAGGTCACAGTTCCGCTACTTCTTTGCTACACTTCTGTCACTGGAATTAAGCTGGGCTCAAGTCGAGGGTACACGCGGGTGGACGGAGTTCCTCACTTTTTTCAGAGGGCACCTTGATATGCTAATTTCTAGTATGCCACATTCAATTGGTATGTTAATGAGTCCCCCCCCCACTTATTTTTGTAGGACTTGACCCCTGGAATTAAGCCAGGCAGGAGCTTGCAATCTTTCCCTCTGGCTTGCAGGTTTTGAAAAGGTTCGTCCGAGTGGCCAACACCTCTTAAAACCTTTTAAAAGCAATGTTTTGAGCTACTAAAACGATTTCAAGTTTTTTTTTGTGCAAATTATTTTTTACTTCCGGATTGTTTGGCAGCCCTATTTATGTTGGAATTAAGGTGGAACTCCCCACTTCTGGCCCTGTTTAACACATAGCCAAATATATGATGCCTTATTAAAGACAATCCTTTCAGGGCCCTACCCATGGAACATACAGCAGTTAACGGAGAAACACAGAGGACCCAACAAGAAATAGGGAAACACACAAAATGGACCAGGCAACTGCACCAGTGTCCCAAATACAAAAAAAGCAAGACCCCACCAGTCTAGTGGAGTAAAGAATAGAAGACTGCACCAACTATACCCAAGAAACAACTCAACGCCCCAAAATACCCAAAACCAGCCCCGCACGCTAGTGGCAAACACACAGGCAACTCCTGTAAGCACACTGCAAACAGGGAGACCCCACCCTACGAGCAAGGAAACTGATAACCAGCACTATAAATTGCTAAACAGTGATGAAAAATGGCACAAACATCTACCAAATCATAGCAGAGTGGAACACTGACACGCTAGGCGTCATAGACGCGGGTCGCTGCGGGTCACTGCAAGCTAAACCATACCAGTAGGTGCTCGCACAACGATACAATATCTTTGCAAATAGAATGAAAAAAAGGAGGCAGCATAGTGCTAAAATAGCTCTCCTCATTTGCAGCAGCCTTCACTAATTAATAAGGGAAAATGCAGGATAGACCGTAAGGATGGAGTATGTTGACATCCTGGCCCGAATCTGAACTTCATGATACAGTGGTCAGATGTCAGTCTGCATTCAAGCAATGGCTATCAAAATCCTGACGATATAATACAGAAATCTGCAGCCCTGAGATTCAAAACTAGGACCAATCTGGGGTCAAAGTACTGGGTTTTCCAGAATACATCTGAAATGGACACTTGATGCAATATACGCGTTCGTCATCCCTCTAGAATCCACTGAGCACATGGAAGTATTTTCACCTGACCACTAACCTCTTCTAAATGAATGGCCAGTTTCCAAACCCAACATCCGCAAACTGATCACAACAAGATGAAAACAGATTCCCAAAGTTAGCTGACCCCATACCCTCCTGAGCAGCTGGCCCCGTACCCTCCTGAGCAGCTGGCCCCGTACCCTCCTGAGCAGCTGGCCCCGTACCCTCCCGAGCAGCTGGTCCCATAGCCTCCCGGGCAGCTGGTCCCATAGCCTCCCGCGCAGCTGGTCCCATAGCCTCCTGAGCAGCTCGTCCCGTACCCGCCTGAGCAGCTGGTCCCGTACCCCCCTGAGCAGCTGGCCTTGTACTCTCCTGAGCGAGCAGCTGGCCTTGTACCCTCCTGATCTGCTGGTCCCATACACCACTGAGCACCTGGTCCCGTACCCTCCTGAGCAGCTGGTCGTATACACTCCTGAGCAGCTGGTCCTCTACCCTCCCAAGCAACTAGTCCCATACACTCCGGAGCAGCCGTAATCGGGAAATGGTGTGAACTATTACAACCTTCCACCAATCCTCCCCGAGAGACTGCACATAAATATGTCCATGAACAATTGGTTCAGATTTAAAGAAAAAGCAAAAATTCAGTCTAAGCACCCAAAGGAAACCTTGGTGCAAAACCTTGAACAGAGGTTACCACCAAGCAATCGGACGAAAGAGAAAAGCTGTTCTATTAGGACCACATAACCTCAGACCTTTGTAAAGCTAAAGAGGTGTTTAAAATATAACCAGCTTACTGACCTCCTGCAAATGAAAAATAACCCACATTTCCCCCCAAAAAGTGACTATACAACAACAATCAAGATCTAATCTAAGTAACAAAAAATCGGCTGAAAAACACCACCCTGATTACAGATTCTAAACACTTGTTGGCCCAGAGTCTGACAGATCCTTGCGGTGTGATGATAAAATCGGCTACCAAAAACACCCTTTTACCCTCTTGAAAATAACATGGACCCAATGCTCTCTGAAAATGTACGCCCCATCTCTAACTTCCCATTCACCGCCAAGAATACTGAAAAATGTGATGACACTCCATCTCCCCCCAATACAGTGAGGACATCATGTCATGAAAGAAAAGAACCACGTTTGCATCCTGGAAGAAGAATGGAGACCACCCTCTTCTGCATGACGAGAAAGTGCTTGAATCGCTGGATTAGGATACTACAGTCGTCCTCGTAGTCCTAGACACGGCACTGCCCCGACACTGGAAAACGCCAACAGCCGGTCCACAGATTCCAACACCGGATGGGCATTGAGGGCGCCGCCCTTTAATTTCTGTCCAACTATATGAAATACTTCACAAGCGCATGAAGAAGATTGGGGTCTTCAAATCCAACATATCAGTCTTAACCCGTGGGTTTCCAAAAGGATCCGCACTCTCCCCGTGGCTAGTAGCCACATTTATGAGGGGCACCTAACAAATCCTATCGGACCAGTCAAACTCACCTCCCAAATGTTTGCAAACGGCAACAGATGTTGCTCCATGTAAACACTGACATAAATGCAAACCAACGCATTGCCTCACGACTGCAAAAAATCCAGGTCTGGACAATTGGCAACAACCTATGTTTTAAAGGAACAAAAACATTCTGGCCTACAATGCTGCATGCCCGGCCTTCCGACAGCTCCCGATCTCAATGATTCAAGCCAAAAACCTCACAATTCTTTTGACCAATCAATTATCTTTCAACTACAAATTGATCTATCATCCCAGAAGCTCCACATCCAACTACAAATCGTAAGGGAAATAGTGTCCTACCCGGAAATGCTGCTGAAGATTCGGGTGCTGTAACCAGAGCCCTAATCCTGTCATGGCAACTTACAGTAATAGTGTGCGCAGTTCCTAGCCCTAAAGTACACAAACACCAACCCCGAACAGATGCAGAATACTGTGTCTAGACTCCTCGTTGGCCTCCAACCATGGGAACACATCACCCCAGTAGTTACTCTTCGAACAAAAAGACATATTCAAATCATCCACGTGCATTATCCACTGACTTTCATGACAACGTGGCTCGGTGGACTGAACAGAAGGGTTAGGAAATGTACCCCAGGAAGAAAACTGAAATCCTCAACGGGCAACAATCTGACTACATCGACTTCCAAAAAACTCATGGAGGCAGGACCCTAGCAGTGACCGGCACTAAATGCTGGAGAAACCTCCCAAATGAGATGAAATTGGTCCCAAGGCACCAGGGATTTTCGAAAGTGCTTTCAAGCTGCCTGCTAAAAGAAGCCTTTAATGTGTGAAATCACCCTTATTAATATTGGGTAGTCTTGAACTCCAATGCTTGTCCAATGACGAGCAGACAACCCAGAGATCTGCACAACCATGTAGACCGTACCAGCTAAATCAACCCACATAAGGACCTGCCTGCCGACATCGCCATGGTCATAAGCACTTGCTTGCCTGTGGATTCGAAGCACTACACTGCCTCAGGGCCACTGTAACATACACCATTCTTTTGAAAAAGAACACCCGTGCATCCTATGGATGTATGCTAACACTTATACAAATTCAGTTCATTCCTAGAATTGCGCTCCATTCCCATTTTAGTATGTCAGAAAAATGCATCACCACCTTACGTAGAACAGCACTTGGGTGTGGGTAGTGCATCTCCATATGGATCATTGCCTGCTATGGGGACTAGCAGCTGTGCTCCCGGCACTGATTGCAAAGGGAGAGCAGCGGTTATTGGAGAGTCACAGGGACTGGACCTTCCAACTGGCTTGCTGAACATGGGATCTTCTTAAATTGGCCCTGTCATTATGGCCCTTCCTGTGTGGAAAAGAATGAATTCCACTGGGTTTCATGCACACTTAATTCTGTGGCATCCTTGTTCGATGCATGAGGAACCTTTTTCTTCTAGAAAATAACCTTCAAGTTGAATATGGTTTGTGGAACATGACATATTAGGCCCCTGGAAAGTGACTGATATCTTCTCCGGGAGCTCATTTCTTGATGATCCTCCTAACTTCATCAACATTTGGGCGTGCAAGATATCATCTACCTTTTCTTTGCCCTGATGAAAATGACGCTAAGAGGCCAAAAGGTGAAACTAGTCAGCTGTTAGTTTTAGAACTAGGATGAAAAACGTTTGTGTACATTACACCTATTGCTTGCTGTTCTTTCATGTCAAAAATATGGCACTTTTTTTGTTTGGATTATGTTTGACAGGCCAGGTGTTTTAATGTTCTTCCTAATCTAGTTTGGTAATGATTGTTTAAGTGTTTTGAAAGTCTACCTTCAGTTATTGTTTCCCTAATTGTTGCCCTACTAAAGTTAGGAATGACTTTTGGGGCACTTCAAATGAGTAATTGTATGGATGTACTGAATTTGAATAATTATTAGAATCAATCCTGTGTGTGCACACTTGTTCGGCCATTCCTCCGGTTATTAGACCAACCCCTCCATTTTGGATATTCCGTGTTATTGCTAATGCCCTACAAAAAGACGGAATCCGAACGCATTGTCTGTGTTGCTACCTTTTCCGAAGCAGAGTGTACAATTGAAAAAAACTGATAAGACAAAACTGGAATCTCGATACTAATACAGGGTGTACAGTGGGCCCTCTGCTTTTTGCGCTTAACCGAGGAAAAAACATAAGAGACAGCCTTGTGAATTCAAGACTGCAGACTCCTCCATACAATTTTTCCCAAAACATCCAACGTGCTTCATGGAACCGTGAACAAGTAGTTGGACATTATGCATGTGGTAATTGCAGCATTTGCAAATTCACAGTAAGGACGCAGCTATATGTCCATGGCATGTTCTCCTGCCAATTGTGGCAGTTCACCAATTGTCAGTCGACCAATGTTATATATGTCATCAAATGTCCATGTGATCTGCTCTATATTGGTATGACAACAAAAAAGGTTGTCACACAAATCAACAAACATGGATCACGGATCCGCACCAAAACATTTACAGCTCCATTGGTGGAACACTATGTTTCGGCAAATCACACAGGGAATGGCATAAAGTGGATCATAATAGATCAATTGAGGCAAGATGTCAGTAACTTCTCAATGCTGCACAGGCTATTAAAATTAGAACAACAATGGATACATCGGCTTCGGACACATGTCTTAGGCCTTAATGAGGAACTGCAATGGTTGGTACTCCTTGCATAAGTAAATGAGACGTTACCTGTTGACAACATCACTGATGACGCAAAACACCACTTAGCAAGGTAGATTGAATCAATGGATTTAGTAATCCTTAACATTCATGAATTAGATCTCACAAGATGTCATATTGATCCCCAAGCCCTCCAACTTTGATGGCCAACTATATCAAACATGAATAAGTTCACAGAAGACCTCATATCTAACTTTGATGGCCACAGACATACAATGGTAAAGAGCAGTACATAGTACATATGCTGCATGTTCAGCACACCACGCGGGACAAATCCAAGGTTGCCCCAAGTAGATTTGTAACAGATGGGACAAACACGCAGCCTAGTTTACGACTAAAGGATTAGCGTAGTCATCGTGCAACATAGAGTTCCGGAAGCCCACTGATATAAACAATGCCATACGGAAGAGTCGTTGATTGACATAGCCAGGAGTTCCGAGTCGAGCGCAGTGAATGGAATTTAAAACGGTAAGAGAACAAATATTCCCCCTCGTAGTGCTCTGCTTTTCTTTTCATTGAGTGTTTCTCAGTTGTCCTTGCAAACGCAGTGGGTGACAGACTGCCGCAAGTGATAGCCCTGTTTGAGCGGAGCAAGTGATTTGGATTTTTATGAAACTGTAAAAGAATGAACACTTTACAGTGAGGTTCTTTTGACTTCGCATTCCTTCAGTAGTTCTAACGAACACAAAGGCGGGCAATTGCCGTGATTGAGAGCCTTGTTTAATCCATATATGGAAGCTATTATATCCGTGCATGTGGGCAGAGGAAAGAATTCCGTCATGAGACCGTTCACGGGAGGTTGCATCTCTGGTGATCCACCCAGAAGAATTGGATTGAGCAATATGGTTTTGCGTGATTGCAGGATTGGTCTGGACCCGCTTGGTCACCTTTGCAGTAACCCAGAGGGAAGAAGGTATCTTTAGTGCTACTTCTCTGTGCCACAGAGACGCCTGTGCCATCTCTTGGAAAAGAACAAGGTATTCAAATTGGTTACTTTTTACAGATGTCTTAGTTACAAGAGCATCAGGCAATGAGTTTGGTCGGGGCGGGTGGGGGCATAGTTATCTCCAGCCTACAATGAGGCTGCCCTCTAAGGCACTGACGCCAAGGCGCAGCGTGTGAGTTATTGGATGAGGAGACGAGAGGAGTTTGGGGTGGAAGTTGCTCTGCCACATGGAATCCTGGTTGCAACTTGCAACATAGAAACATTTGGATTAAAATGAACAAGTTAAAACGGTTTGATACAACTTTAAAGGTGAACATGTTTGCTGTTTGGCTTAAGGATTGGAAAGCATCCCTGCAGGCAGAAGTTGCATGTCGTGACGAGGGCTGGTGTATTTACTGCAGATAGATCAGCCAGCCGAAACTCGAGTCAACGATTTTGAAATTCCTTACAGACTCAAACGTGCAACAGTTTCTTCCAGGGAATGAGGCTTATTTTTGTATAAAAATGTGGAAGGATACATGCCAGTAAGAAAAGAGTGGTGCATTAATGTCCTGAGGAGACCTTTGCACTTCAGGCGGATTCATTGACCCTTTTGGTTTAGTATGAATGAAGTGGAGAGAGAGAGTGCATGGTGTGGTTTGATTGGGTGGTTTTCGGTTTACAGGGGCATGCATTTGTATTCACAATGTAATCATGAAGGGTGATTAGGTGTACAATTTAGATGACATGTGTTTAGAAAAAGATGTCATTTTGTGTATGAACAAATGTATGAATAAATAATTTTGCAACAAAAATTGGCACTCGATCACATGTGTGTAATTGGTCCTTTATATAAAATAAGTGTTAAATGCCATGAGGGTGTGTTATTGTGTATTTGATCGCTGATGCATCTGGCATTTCGACTGGTTACCTGTTATTGTACTGCACTCCCCATCACTCCTCCCCCCCATGCCCCATGCCACTGCAACTGTAAGAATGGAAAGAAATGCCCCCCATCTTTCTTTCCCATTACTGAACTTCCTTGCCCCCCCCCCCTTTGCAACTTCTGCACTACCCTCCCCTCTGCTGCTGCGCTTGGAAGACGTCTGTCATGTGTTGGCACATTACAAAACTACAAAATAAAATAAAATGACAATCAAATATCCAGAGTAGACAGAAAAATCAGTCCAGCAAACATGTTGGGGAACGGAGCAATTGGAGATTTTGGAATATTTGAATCAAATCATAAATGAGTAGCCTTTCTAACTAAAACAGTTTCGCTTCTTTGAGGAGACACAAGTACAACCTCTATCTCAATTATGCATATTTCTCATTATGACGGTTATGTAATCATGACATCTATTGAGCATGCGACCTGTGAGGAACAAGTGCGTGTACATTCTCCTGCTTTCTTAATGCGGCCGAAACACTGATGAAGAACTTCATCAGGGCAAGAGCGCTGAGACCTCATCAGGGAAGCAGTTGGGTTGCGATGGCTCAGGCAAAGAGCTTAGGAAATCAAAACCCGACAACCCCTGGCTGCATAGCTTTCATCCCCCAATTAAGGGCATTTCCCTGAATGCTGTTGCTTCAGTGCTGCCTGAAGCCCCGAGTGAAATGAATATGAGTTGTACATAAAAGACTCCGGTCCTGACTCACTGAAACTCTCTATTTTGCCCAAGACTCTGTAGGTAAATGTTTCCATTTGGGTAAGAAAGGCAGAGAGTATGGAGGTTCGGCCTGCAGACATTTTGTGGCCATGAATGGAAGTGGGGTCTCTCTTGGGGAAGATCAGTTCCATGATATAGGATTTCTGCCTTTCCTCAATGATGAGATTAATGGAAGCACATCTATAGAGGGATGCCTTAACCAGGTGCACCTGGCTGTGCCTTGATGGGGGCAAATCTGAGATTCCTTTGTTAGGCCGCATGTTATCATTTCCATGGCCAGCAGAGTGTGGCCTTGCTGCTTTGCCTGTGAAATCTGTGTGCAATCTAGGGGTCATTCCTGAAAGTGAGATCTTATTTGATGCTCAGGTAAAGACACCTCGATTTCCTCTTTTTAATGTATCCAAAATCTGCCCCTTGCTTAGTCTTTCCCTTTGGGGAAACGCTTGAATAAGTAATTGCTCCATCCCATGTTCATTGCTGCTTGGCAGGGTAGACTCAGGCCTGTTCAAAATACAGCTGTCCATATTCTTTTTTAAGTTACAAATATGACAATCTCAACGAATCCAGGAAGTGTCTTGGACGGTAGCCTCTCCGTCTTCTACTAGAGTCCAGAGTATTTACTCTTAATTGGAATCAGGGTGGGACTGGCCTGTAAGGAAATGGGCCCATGACTGAACCACAAACACAAAATGCTGGTGTGGGCCAGTTTCTTGAGTCAAAGTGGGACACTTATTTTGGTCTGTGTGGGCCAGTTTGATGAGTTACTTCACTATGCGGCTAATAGTTTTGACCAGTGTTGCTGAATAAATATTCTTTAAAATGAACAATTTGCATCACGTTTTATCAAAAAACTCCCCCTTGGGTACTATTTAAACAGTGTCACAAAAGGAATGAATTGCCATTTGCAACTGTGGGCCACTTTTTCATTGGTGCCCGCAACAATTTTATGGCCCAGTCTGACCCTGAATGGAATTCGTTGTGGATCTAATCTATTTAACTGGCCTGGCGATGTGCCCATCATGTGCCCATCATCTACTTGACGTTTGATATCTGGGGCGGTTCTGAAAGTGAAAGTTGCTTGTTTAGGAAAGTTTGCCTGGTTGGGAAATCTCTGCACATTGGTGGAGCAACGCAGTGGCATTCCCTACCTAGATTTCCTCCATCGGCCTCATTTAGATTCTTTTTAAAATAGACCTACATTTTTTATTACAGGCTCACTTACTGCAGTCTATTTTGCTTTGGTTGACTTACTGGTGAATCAACTGTTTGTTATTGTACTTTGCTTTTATTTATTTTGTCTATTTCTTCATATTGTGAGTAAATGTGTATTGGTGCCTTGTAGCTGAACATATGGCACTGCTGTGCTTTACAAATAAAAGCAAACAACAAAACATGTCCTGACGACCGTTCCTGGTATAATTTAGGCTCTATAGCACTTGGAATGGGTTGTTGGTCGTTGTCTAGGTTCTCACAGTATGTGTAGCTAGTACAACTCCGAGACAACCCCATCCCATAGCCGACTCTCTTGATATTTTGGACTACGACTCTTATAGTCCCTCTTTATTGTATGTATGGGATTTATAAATCGCAAACCTAGTTGAGAAGCAAGGTCGCGCTACACACAGGGTACGCACACTACAGGGGTAGCATGATGTCCGCAGCAGAGCTAAGGTGCACAGGGAGAGCGCAAGGGTGGGAGAGCCCCACTAGGGGAGAATGAGCAGCGAGAGGAGCAATCCGTGATTGGTGAGATGTTCATTAGGATTAGGGCCTTCAGGTCCTTCTTGAAGTATGGGGTGGTGGAGGCCCGTCTTTTCTGTGTGGGTAACTTGTTCCAGAGGCATGGTGCACAGCAGGAAAAGGCTGGTTTGCTGTGTTTTCCTCTCTTGTTCTTTGTTTCCAGACTGGTGATGTTGTGGCTTCTGGGGGGTGTGCAGGCCTTCAGACATCGTACGTCTGTCAGTGAGGTGCAGTGGTGTTTGGGTTGTGGCGGCCTGGTAGGTGAAGCAGCTTGTATTGAACATGATGCATGTGTGAAAGGATTGTCAGTGTAGCACCTGGAGAATGGGGTGATGTCGTTGAGTTACCTTAGTTCTGTATTAAGGCATGCTGCAGGGTACAAGGTGGCATCCAGGACTCCAGTGAGTAAGGTGTAGTAAGGTGGACAGAGCAAGTGGAATGCAGAGAGTGTAGGGGCAGTGCCTTAAGTGGCACTACAAAATGAGCTGGGGCTCATCACGGGGGCGTGTCCTAACGACAAGGTCCTGCTGGCTCGTTAGGCCACGCCCTCCTGACGAGCCTCAGCTCAATGTGTTACTGGCGCCCCTGCCAGGCAGCCTTTTGTAGAGATCAGCACCCTCTCCCTATACGGGAGAGGGTGCTGATCCTTGCATTTATTTTCTATAGGCTTGCCTGGCAGGGGGCAGCCCTCTCCTATTCAGCCTTAATGGTGGCGCTGGCCCTCGCCAGCTGGGGAGGGGCAGCGTCACCATTAAGGCTGAAAGGGTGATGCCACTGGAAGCAGAGGCCCGTTTCCTAAAGACTGAAACTCCCGCAAATCCATGTGAGCTTCAGTATTTAGAAAGAAAGTCCTCTGCTTCCAGTGGCCTCACGTTTTCTCCATAATGGTGGCGCCGGCCCACGGACATCTCTTGCTTAAAGGGATGCCTCGCAGGTGCAGCGTCATCATTATGGCTGAAAGGAATTTTTTTCTGAAGCCTGAAGCTCTCGCACACAAGCGAGAGCTTCAGGCTGTAGAAAAAAAATGCCTTTTCGTGACGGTGCCGGGGCTGCCAGGGAAGATTTGTGGGCCCTGGCAGGGCCCCGCCTCAAAATGAAATTTCGGAGCCTGCCGGGGCCCAACCCCGGCAGGCCCCGGCCCACGTAAAGCCCTGTGTAGGGGAGCCAAGGTCCACGTGCTAAGTGAGAGGGATGGGGCTGGAAGGGCTCAAGGGGTGCAGGCCCAACCAAGCTAGTCCAGGGCAGAGGGAGCCCGGAATAGCAAGTGCAGGTGGGGGGGTTCAGGGGAGACCAAGAGGCAGAGGGGGACATTAGCAGGGGAGGGGCAGAGGGAAGGAGGAAGAGAAAAGGATGGTCTTGAGAAGCTTCTGGAACATAAGGAGATCAAGATCAAGTCTGAGGGGGCAGTGAGGCCATTCCAGAGGTAGGCACCTGCGGAGGAGAGCATCTACCCCCTATGAAGTGGCCTTTGTCAGGTTGAACTTCAGGTACTGGTGGGGTTTCTTTATAAATTGAAAATGGCCTTTGTCTGCTGGAACGTCAGTTACTTGGGGAGCAGGGGGTTTCTTTGGAGAAGGAAATTGGCATCTGTCGGGTTGAACTTTAGATAGGCATTTGACATGCAGGTTTGAATGAGGAACAGGCAGTGTTTCAGTCGATGGATGCTGTTGATGCAGGTGATCGTTTAGATAAAGTTGTGTGTCATCTGCTTATTAGTATATCGTGATATTGGTGTGCACAAGGAGTTCCCCCGGAGGTTCCATGTTTAGGCTGAAGATGATGGGGGTCAGGATGATGCCTGGTGGCATTCTGCAGGGTGATGTTGAGGGTGGTGCTAGGATCTGTTGGGACCCATCTGGATGAGTTGGTCTATGCTGGAGCGGTAGGAGGTGAAGCACTGCATGATTGGTCACTTGGAAGCCATGCACATGGCCATAATGGCTTGGGCTGATGGGAGTTGTAGGCCAAAGCCTCTGGAGAGGGGCAGGTTGGCAACTTCTGCTATAGGCAGACAAACCCAGACTCCTCTGCCCTCTTGTGAAGGAGGACTCCGTACCCAGAGGGGAGCTCATTGCTTACGCTCCTTCCAACACATTGATATAACCAGCAGCTGATCAGGAAATGGGCACAGCTAATTGGCCCCAAGTGTCACGGCTCATGTCTACATGCTATGCCTTGCTCATAGGTGCCCGCAAGTGATGGCAAGGCGACATGTAGCGCTCTACAAAACATGCACACAAATTAAGAATTAAGAGAATGTTTCAGGGGAGATTGCAGCTAATGCAATTCTTTTAGAGTGATTCTGTGGTTTCGTTCTCAATTTAATGATATTTTTGTTAATTTGTACCTACATTTTGGATATTTGAGGCATATATTTTCTAAGACAAAAAGGCAATTGTCTTGTTATGGTTTTTTAATCCATGTCAGATGACTTGCTGTGAGTTTTCTCATCTGATCACTGGTGGCAGTGATCTGTGTGATGTGACCTCCGACTCTATCATGATGAGAAACTATGTGTGATGTCCTATCTTCTGACGTTACTGATCGTACACATCGTAAACTGGCAGCTTGCCACTGCCATAAAATGGATCAAGAAATGACCTGCCAAATATCTGCATCATTGCTGTGCACCGTATCCCACCTCTCTCTGACTTGGGGCATGATAGGCAGAAAATTGCCAACATAAGCCCGGGGTCATTCTCTAATGCTGGGCCCTTAAACACACCCAAAGTGTGCCCTCGAAATGATCAAATGCATATAAGAGTGCGGGGTCGACGAGGCTGTCCATGCTGTAGTTGGAATGTTAAATGTTAAAGGTATTTGTACCGCGCACCGTCACCAATGGAGTTGGTCCCCGGGCGCTCTGGCGGATCTGCAAACGAGAAGGTGGGATGGGTTAGTAGGTGAAGCGGGAGTAGGATAGTGAGAGGAGTGGTGTTCTGTTGGCAGCTTCAACTCGGTTTACACCGGGTGCTGAGCTTTGGTGCGAGCATCGGATTGATGTCAGTCCTTGTGTGCTGTTGGTGTGGTTTATGTGTTGTTGCAGTGTTATGAAGTGCGCAAATCTTTTCCTAATGTGATAGCGCATGGGCAGCCATGTGGAGTAGATCCCTGTAGAGCAACAGAGGTTCGAATCCCGGGTCCGCACTTAGAACCAAACACAGCTATGGTATTGGGTGTGCTATAAAAAAAACAATTAAATAAATAAAAATCAATGGGACAGCTCACCATAGGGTACTCGCCAAGCTGGCAGGATATCTAAATGGTTAGGGCGGCCTCTTCAGGGATATGTGTGTAAGCTGCAGAAGTGACGCAAGCCATGTAATTGAGCAATGTGATTATTGTAGTATGATCGGCTTCTTAGCAGTAAGAGTAACACAACTCAGCAGCCAGTCTTGTGAAGTAAAGAAACCTCATCACTCGCCGTGTTGCATGAAGTGACTGTGTTATGTGTGGTCATTCTTGCCATGTGCCATTTTCTCGCCCCCATGTGCATGCTGATATGTAAACGTATGTGTGCAGCTCTCTGACTTTGTTTGGTCTCTTCCCTGCAGGCTTCCTAAGGCTGACACCAGAAGGGGACCCTTGGTGCCCAGCAGCAGTGCTTTCTGGCAGGGGCACCCGGCCCACCCCGCCATGGACAAGATCACAGAATTCTTCACGCGGCTCTGGGAGCTGGTGGAGAGCAAACACCGAGAGGGCGTGTATCAGAGTGTGTGTCTGGGGGTCCTGATCGCCCTGCCCTTCACCGTCCTCCTGGTCACCGCCGTGGCCTGCTGCCATTGCTGCTGCTGCGGTCGGCGCAAGGAGAGCAGCGTCACAGCAAGGGCCAAGCCAGAGAAGAACAAGAGGAAAAAGAAAGAGGACGAGGACCTCTGGATCTCTGTCCACCCCAAGTCCATGCTGCTGGAGAAGATGCCCTCGCTGCCGGCATAGGCGGCGCGTGGACGATAACCCCTGAAAAGAGCAGACTAGGCAGCCATGCAGAGAAAGCAGGGTTTGTGTTGTGAATTTGACGTACTGCTCAGGCATGCGTGCACCAAGCGAGAGACCGCGAGACTGGCGACCCAGACCTTAACTTCTTCAAAATGGCCGCGGTGGACGAGACTGAACGCTGGGCTCATTAGCAGCACATTCCAAACGAACGCTAGACAGCGACGGGAAAATCAGGCCCCACCAACACCTGCGCAATAATTGCAAATGCTCTTTAAATGTGGCGGGGCAGGTGGTCGTGCCACACAAACACACGGCTGCCACCAATATTTTCTAAAAGACTCTTTGCATCCTTTCTAAGCCTACACAAAATGTCCTTTGTTGTTGGTTATGAGTGACAGAATGTTTATTTACCACGAAAACCAAATGGAATGTATAGATTTGCAGAAGTGCCTAGGACCATTCACGTCGTGCTGGAATATGGTACAACGTTAGCGATTCTTAGTGTTGGCTCAGATAGCTGGAGCTTGCCAGGTGTAAGAGAGCAACTATATTGGTGCAGAAAGCACGTGCCAGCTTGGCACTTTTTTCCTGTTCATTGTGTAGAAATGCATACACAACAGATCTAAGGCCAGTAGTACATTGAAACGGTTGTTCCTGCTTGTAAACCCGTCTGTCCGAACGGCAAATAATTAATAGAAGCTTTCAAGAAGCTTATGGTGTAATCAAACATCCCAACCAAGTGCGCCTTCGTGAACCTGGTTTCTAAACAATACAGGATTCCAAGACACACAGCTCTAAATTAAATGACTTGGCTTGTCTCCTTTGATTTTTGTCGTTTGTATGGTGAATGCACACACGTGTTGTAAGATGTTATGGTTTCATTTTTTAAAACCTATAACATATAATTCATTTTTATGGGCATAATTTGTTGAAAATTGAAAGATATAACGTGTTCAATGTTCACAATATCTGAATAGAAAAACACTTCCACCTGCAGAACAGCTGAAGCTGTCGGCTTTGCCCAGCTGTGGTTCCTAAAAAGCTTTTTGCTGCATTTGCTGTCCCCGAAAAACATATGTATGTAGTGGCTGCTATACATATGAGCACAAGAAAAAATATATATAAAGATGGAACTGCATATTCGATTGGATCTTCTGGCGACATGTCCCCTCCCCTCCACCCCCCTTGAAGGGAAAGCTGTGGTGCAACAGTAAACGCTTTTGGCATTATTTTGGTCATCAATGTTTCCAAATGAGGACAGACAGCAGACTAGCTGCAGATGTTTTTCTTTTTCTACAAATTACTTTCATTGAGCAATTGCGCCATCTATCGTCTAGAAAATACAATAGCATATCCCAAATAATATTTAACTAAAATTATATGTACAGTCTTGCTGGTTTCCTGGAAGATCAAGATAACTGTTATAATAATGAGAATAATAATGTCTGCTCTTATATAGAGCCCAATGCAGGGTTCTTCCAGCCTGTG
Organism: Ambystoma mexicanum; assembly: GCF_040938575.1. Taxonomy (NCBI): domain Eukaryota; kingdom Metazoa; phylum Chordata; class Amphibia; order Caudata; family Ambystomatidae; genus Ambystoma; species Ambystoma mexicanum. The sequence continues at coordinate 597,617,656 of NC_090922.1, read as the reverse complement.
AGCACTGCAATAGCAGGTGTTGCTACTGCCCGATTTTGGGACTTGATTTATAAACCTCGGAAGGATGAAAGCGCAGGTCAGGCCGGCTGCCGGAGCCACGCATGCTCGCTCTTTAGGACCATGTGAAATATACATGAAAGCGTCAGTGTATCTTTTTTCGGAGCCACGCTGATCATTCTGACGATATGCTTGTCTCTAGAGCAGGCCATTTTGTTACCCAAACCTAATCGGCATGAACACCTTTAAAATATTGTTATATATCATTTTTGTGCTCGCAATGTTTTTCTGCACGTGAGATCCGAGGTCAAGCTAGAGTTTCAGATGTTAATTTTCTATTTTAAATATTTTGCATTGAAATGTAAATGCACTAAGACAGTGCAGAATGATGTAATAGCAATATATAAAAGCATTGTTACATATTATGCCTAATGTTAGACAAGTATGAACTTGTTGAATAACAGCAAATGATTATCACATTTCAATAATCTGATACCAGAACATGCACCAAAAGATGCACCAAAAGGTGCACAATAAAATGCACCAAAAGATGCACCATAAGATGTTACAGAAACATGCAGGTGAAGGGGTGGGGGGGGGGGGGTAAAACTCAGAGATCTGAAATGATATTATCCTGTACAAGTTCCTGGGGGTTTATGAGCATTTGAACTGCGATCAAAGTGTTGAATTCCAGCAATGGGAGGGGTGTAATTGAGAACTTTAATGAATGGAGTCACTTTATTTCGAATTTGTGCTGGTGTTGACCTTCACTTTCAATACAGGATTCCATTCCATGAGTAGAACACGATACATTCCACCAATCATTGATGTTAAGGTTTGGTTCATCTTTCCCATGTTTAGTAACACCTGGAACGCCACAAGAGTAAATACATTAAATACATTTGGTGAATTAGTAAACTAAAGCTCTGATAAACCAACAGCATTAACTAAAATATTTTCCACTTTTAGAGGGGCTACAGAATGAATATATATTTAGCAATATAGGCCATATCAGAGACCAAAAAAAGCGGGCAATATTACATTTGTAGGTCATGTATTTAAAGGAGGCTCCATTGGAATTAAAGGACCAACAGGTATGAGGTTCTAGAGACGCAAATCTAGAAACAGGTTGGCGAGTAAAGAGCTCTATGTATTATTAAAAAGATGAATTGTTTTATATTCGCTGCAATGCTGATATTAAAGATACTGATCCATAATCTTGAAGACACCGAACGTGCAATGTATCTTCATCTCATCAATGCAATGCCTAATTCCCAAATTATTCCAGATCACATCTACTTCAATCAGCGCGTCATTTAATTATCATTCTTTGTTACACATGCAAGAGACAATAGAAGGCAAGTCTCAAACCTGGCCAATGGACGGGACCGCTGATATTCCGATTGAAAGTTGGAACAAAATGATTATTTGAATAAAAATATTTTTCTTAAGCAAAGATGCACCTGGGGGTTCATGGCACACAAGTGCAAAGGCCCCCCCTAACCCCCCCCCCCGCCCAACAGAGGCGTTGCTAGGGGATGGCTAGGGGGGCTATAGCCCCGGGTCTTTTGGTTGTAGCCGCTGGTAGAAGCTCAGTCGCTACAACCAAAAGGTGAGCTAGCCCCCAATCCCGACAATCCCGTCATTAGCATAGCCCCTGATCATTTCAAGACCTAGCGACACCCCTGCCCCCCAATCAATGTTTTCTAATATTGTGTGTCAGGGATGGATATCCTTTAAAAATACATGGGTGCTACAGGTTTCTATACCTTTTTAGTGAACCAAACGGAACCAGGGCATTGCGTATTGCTTTTCTGGACCACAAGGGCGCATTTGGTGGTGTGATCTTCTGTAGATGGACCCTGTGCAGAACGCATGCTTATGTTTATTTGTATGCAGGGAGATGACAGTAGCTGTTTCTTTAACAGAAAATGTCTTTGTTACTGATTGGCAGAACCACACAATTGCCATTAATTCCAATGGGCTCACAGGAAATCTCTTTTTGGCTTGTTGAGTATCTTGTGCCTTCTTTATCTGGTGTTTGTAAGATCTATTAGCTATATCCTTTATGCTCATCTATGGCATGGCACAGAGGGTTCCTATTATGCACTTCTATCTCTTTTATTTGCTCCACAGCAGCAAAAAACAAAGAAAAAGAACAGTGGACCACAACACCCACAATCCCCTTCATGACATCATAGTTGGGTCTGTTAAAAACGGCCTCCTGTTGAAGCAGTCCTTCCTCTTTTCTTACTGTTCCAATGGTACAGATAAGTATCCACGCTCACTGTGCGCGCAAGGAAGGAGGAAGACTTAACTAGGGGTGAGACGAGCTGCATCATTGCACAAAATTCTTGGCCTCCACTCTGGTGTGTTCCCCAGCCATGGTAGGGGTGCATCCGCTACGCGCTGCAGGAAGGCAGAGAGGCAGGCATTCACCAGAGAGCCTATTTTCTGTGGGGTCGTGCTAGCACGGTTTAGAGGAAAGTGCCGTCTTCGAGGAACAAATACATACTTTGTTTCTGGGACTTCTTTGGTGAGAGGGTAAGTTCGTTATTTCATTTTGTGAGCATGGCACAGGAAGAGGGGGTACTGAGTGGAGGAGGAGGGGGTTCCTCTGGAGAAAGATGTATGGCATGATCACTTTATAAAATGTTAGTTCTTTCCTGACTCAGGCAGTAGATAAGACATTTATCATATCATATCATTTGAGCAGAAGTTGGCATCTTTATCTCAGTCTATCCAGTCATCTGTTTCAGAAGCTCCAGCTTTGGGGGTTCCCAGTGCTTCCTCCCTTTCACATTCTGGTGCAGGGGGACATGCAGTTTCAGCCATCTAAAGCTCCTTGTAGGAGGAAACATTAAGAACAGGAGACCGCTTGGAGTGGTTTTCCTTATCCCAGCAAGTACTTACTGAAAGAGCTCAGTCATTATGTAGGAACATTTATGTCCTTGGAGACAGCACAATCTTGTTTCAGGAAAATATTATCCCAGCGGGTCTCTCGCAGAGTTGGCCATAGGGGCCGTAAAGCCGGCCGAGAATTCTTTCCACCAGGCCCTTCCACAACTCGACAGTCCGTGCCAGTTTCAGCTCCTCAGCGTACAAGACAGTCTATCTACCCGTAAATGGCCCAGGGCGGCCATGAACGTGGTTTTGGAGGTGGAAGAGGCAGAGCAGCCTTTAAGCAGATTATGTAAAACTGATCCCAGGGTGGTAGGTAGGCGGCCTGGTAGGGGGACAATTGAAGTTCTTAACAAGAACCTGGTTTTTAGATTCTCAAGACCCATGGGTGTTAAAAACCATAAGGGCCATTCAGTTGGAATTTTTAGCTCCTCCAGTATAGCATTGCCCCAGGATGTCTAGTTTCAGAACAATGTTGGCGCACCCATTGGTAAGCCAGGAGATCAGGGAACTGTTATACAAACACACTTTAGAGAGAGCTTGCCTTCACCGGGACTGGGATCTCAGCACAATTTCTTTCTGGTGCGAGAAGAGGACACGATGTTCAGGATATTGATCATCTTCAGGGAATTGAAGCAGTTTTGAGTGCATCAACATTTCATGATGGAGACTCTTGCAGTGTTACAAGACATGCTGAGGCCAAGAGATTGGTTTGTGGGGTTGGACTGCAAAGATGCCTACCTCATGGTCCCCAGCTTCAAGACGTTTTGTGCAGTTTATTGGGCAGGGAACTGTTACCAGTTTTTAGTTCTTGCTTTGAGCTTTTCTCTGCACCCTGATGTTTCACTGAGATGCTCAGACTGGTAGTGGAATATCTCAGAACCCGGGCGCATCATTTATTAGGACGGCATTCTCACTGTGCATCAGGAGAACGGGGCTCACTCGCATTGCCGTTGGCAATCTCGCTCTTGCAGGGCCTGGGGCTTGTTGACAAGTTCCAGAAGTCTAATTCTGTCCTCTCCCAACACATGCAGTTCTTGGGGTTTGTGGTAGATTTGAAGGCGCCCGCCCTCAGATTGCCCACAGGGCTATTACGTCTTCTCATGAAGGAACTGCATGGTGCTCATCTGGGTTCAGCATCTGGATTGATTTATATGTCTTCTGTCTTCACCCGTTCAGATGGTCTTCCTGGGCCTCTCCATGACAGCGCTCTGCAGAGGATAGAAAATGCAAGTATTATGCAGTGGTTTAGGCTATTCAAGCCGGGCCTTGTTTTCTACGGAAGCAAAAGAAGAGTTGCCCTGATGGGCAAGACACCGGGAATGGCAGGGCTATCTTTCCTCCTTAACCGAGCCTTCAATTAGAGTCAGACGCAAGCCAAAGAGGCTGGGGTGCAAAGTGTGGAATGACTTTGACGGGGTATGGTCTTCGATTGGGTCTTTATGGCACATAAACCTTTTAGAACTGTTTGCCAGTTCTTTTGAGGTCCAGTGCTTTACAGGTGGGTGCTCCCACTCTGAATTGTACGCCTCTCGATGGACAATGCAGCGGTGGTTCATCATATCAATACATTGGGGGCACCTGATCCCGTTCTCTGGAGGACCTAGCGAGGGTCTTTTGGGAATTCTAACTCCGATATCAGATCGAGATTTAGGCGGCGTATCTCTAAGGGGCTTTCAATCTAGTGGCAGATTCGTGTTCCTGGTGATGGGTGGACAGAGGTGACTGAGGCTTCAGTGCCAATTGTTTCTGGTCAGTTGAGGTTGGATTTTTTTGCCTCATGACTCAACACGCAGATTCTGGTTTACTTCAACTAGTGCCTGGATCCGTTTCCCAGGGCAACCAATGCCTTTTCCAGCAGTGGGGGAAGGACCTCTTCATGATCAATCGCAGGGCACTGTCTTGGTTACGATTACCAGTCTTTGGCAGGGGCAGCCTTGCGTTCCTCTTTTCTCCTGCACATGGTCACTTGCCAGTGCCTCAGGACCTCCTGCTGGGGCAGTCCTCATCCACGGCGCTTTCAGGGATCCCTCCAATTGGTGGCATGGTTGGCCTCACAGGTCGATGGTCCCCCCATTTTATTTTTGGCTGTGATGCTCATTCAGGGTTTCTGAGGACCCAGTGCGGTTCGGTCGTATGATGGGCATGGAGAGGCAGGGCCGTTGATGCAAATCACGGCATCTGGATCCCTTGGGTCATTCAGGTGGAATATTTCCTGGCTGGATTGGCTGCTTCTCTGTCTTATCATACGGTCAATACATACTGTTCCGCTATATCGTCATTTCATGCTTTGGTGGAGGGTTTCCCGGTGGTGGAACACACGTTGGCTTGTACGCTGTTGAAGGGCATTAGAGTGTTCAGATCTACTTTGCCTTCCAAATATTCTTGTTTGCGTGGGGTGAACTCGGTGGTGCCCTTGTTTTATAGATGGCCTGTGACTAGTGAGCTGTCACTACAGAAGCTCTCAGCCAAGTTGGTGATGTTGATGTGCCTGGTGATCTTCAGAATGGTGGGAGATGTCAGAGCTCTGGATCTTTCAGGACTGTTTTTTCTGTGCAGAAAGGGTACGGTTTCATGTTCGGCAGAGGAGTAACTCTGGGTCCAGGGTTATTACCTTTCCTTCCTTTTCTGAATTTCTCAACTTTGTGTGGTTTTGTGTTTGTGTGAATGGACGGCCTCCACCAAGGACTCTGCTGTTCAGCCTTTTCTCTCCTCTTGTAAACCCTTTCACCCTGTGTCTTCTACCTTGGCCAGGTGGGTTCAATGAGTAATGGACCTTGCAGTGGTGGACATGTCCCTCTTTGGGGCCATCCCGAGGGAGTATGGCGTCTACAGCCTTTTGGTCTGGAGCCCACCTTGAGGACATTCTCTGGTTGTCTGATTGATCCAAAAATGACACTTGTATCAATTATATTGCAAACCCATTGTGCACACTTTGAGAGCTGTCCTAGAAAGGTTTTAAACGTGCATAATAGGAAGCCTCTGTGCCATACTATAGAATGTAGATTGCTTCTAGCCTATCACGGAGAATCAGGATTCTATTAATGGCACCCACCATTTCCCCTCCATCACTTGCTTTTTTTATGTTTCCTGACAGATGGTTTCTTCTCTGGGTAGTTGTTTTTCCGAATTGGAGTCTGTAGGGTCCGATAGTAGCGATGGTTCTGGTGTTACTTCTGTTCCCTCTACAAGGCTTGATGGCGGATATCTGAGGGTCGCAGGTTCAAAAAGAGGAAGGACTTCTTCAGGAGGAGGACCTTATAACAGACTCTGCTATGATGTCATGAAGAGGATTGTGGGTGTTGTGGTCCTCCGTTCTTTTCATTTGTTTCTTACTGCTGTGGAACAAATAAAAATGATTGAAGTGAATACTATTCACCTCTTTGGCATTAATAGACTACAAACTAAACTCTTCGTCACAGGCTTGGTGCAGTCAGCATCATCTACAACAATCCCACTGAACATCTTGGAGGGAAATGAGCAAAATGTTAACTTCCGAATAGCTCCTGATTTAGGAACTGTGTCAGCAACCAAATGAACACACCCTCCACACTCACTCGCACCATCACCAACCACAAATGCAATGCTTGCAACCAGTAGCATGCCAGTGCCTGGCAATATGCAGGTCACTTATTGCAGGAGGAGGTAAGTCGCTTCGTAAATGTACCTATTCACCTGGCTCGTGGACTCGTCTGTCGATGAGATGTCACTGATCAGAAAAGGCCAGGCTGAGTGTCTTGATGTTTGTTTATTGAATTTCTAATGCGCACCAGACCCGGGGGTAACAGGGCGCAGCAAAGGATATGCAAGGCTTACAAGATTACATAATGACAAACAGTATAAATTGACTGGTGTAATACAATATAGGTAGGGCTCAGAAAATACAGATAGTAGATTTCAAAGAAAAGTTATTTACATCATAATGTACAGTAGTATACAATAGTTTACAATATTGGATGGTGAAGTGTGCTAATGTGCAGTAGTTTCAGTTTAGACTGATGACGCCATATATATTTTTTCACAAAACATGTTTTTTTTGATAAATATATTTTTATATTATTTGCAACCTTAAGTAGCTTCTTTGCACTGCCAATCCAAGGCATTTAGGGCTTGATCACGAGTTGGGGGTATTCTGGCTGGTATACCGAACAACCTTATTAGTGCTGGCGCCCAACAGTCTGGTGGTATTACTGCCGGATCACAGTTTGGGTGCTGTCAATCCCCATTCCCCATTGGGTCCATTGGGGAATTTTCAGCACAATTACCATGCAGTAATACAGACGGCGGTAATTGTGCCAGAAATTGGCATTTTCTCTGCACATGTTTCCCCCAGCTGATAGCTGGGGGTAAATAAGCCAGTCTCGTGATAGGGCCAGTATCACCGCCACATTTAAGGGCTACCACCCAACTTGTGATGGACCCCTTAGACTGCCTGCTCCAAGATGATAGTGTGCCAGGGGAAAGACGTGCACTTGAGGCTGCTGGTCACCGGTTGACGTACACGCGCTTCAGTCGGATATGGTGCCCCCATGCCCTTTTCCACTTGCGTCAAGTTTCCCTCTGCATTCCTCAAAGTTGGGCTCGGATTGGGTAGGTGTGTGCTGCCAAGAGGTTCTAAATCATGACACAGCTAAATCATGTGCCAATTAGATCCAGGCCTCCCGGTGCACAAGGATTGACCGTGCACTCTGTGGTGTGTATTGTGCCCATATTGTGTCTTGTCCCCCTGACAGGGAACAACACATGCAGCTGCTTGCCAACATCACAGAAGATAATAAAGATTGTCTTGAACTGTTCCTGCGTTTTTGTTTGTGTGTGTGCTGTGCTGGGAGTTGGCATGTCAGTTACAGGCATCCCAATCACTTTCTTCGGGCCTTTCCTTAGGAGCTTGGCAGTCATGTATAGAAGAAAGATCCTGGAACATCCTCTTAATGACTAGTGTCCCCATGACAGTGACACAACCTGTGGCCCAACTTTGATCAAATATGTGATAGCTTTCACTCCCCGGTGGAGGGGTCGGACATGGGCTCTAACAGCACACCAGCCTGAGCTTTGATAGGCCCAAGTGATGCGAGGGCCTAAGATCGGGCTGCGGGCCATTAAAGCCCATGTTCGCCCTGTCCGCGGAGACATGAAAGCTAGTCGAACCCCGGGATTCACCAGGGTGCAGATAGTTTTCTTTTTTCCTTCTGACGGGAGATTAGCTCAGCGTGAGCCCATCTCCCACCAGAGACATTTAAAAAAAAAAAAAAAAGGTTGGTGGGGGAGGTGGGAGTGGGCGGTGGTGAGGCAACAGGGAGAGGCTTCTTGTTGCCTTCCTACATTAGAAATAAAATGGAAAAAGCGCCACCCGGGAAGGGGAACCGCTGACGTGTGAGCAACTGGCCGGTCTGTGCCGGTCCATGCCGACTGTGCTGCAGTGCTGCCCCCCCCTAAGGTACTTGACAACGCTAATTCAGTCCATTACTAGTATTCTTGGCCACGGTTATATATTCAATGCATCCTTTAGAAGCCATTAAAATGGGTAAGAGCAACTTAAGAACTGGCTCCAGTAAATCAAAAATACTCTATAGACATAATGACATAGTGAAGCGTTATATGGCACCTATACATCCCTATCGGCACCTAATAAAGTGTGCAATATTATTTTGAACACCCATAGCGGCATTCTCACAAATACAGAACTTAACAGTTCAACTTCAGATTCAGTAGCGGATCTAGTGGAGCGAGGCACGCCTGAATTGGGTCAATCCTTTGGCGAACAGACTGCAGACATTTCGTCAGTCATGCAGGATGGTCACCGAGCCCAAGAGGACCCCATCTTCAGCACTGTAACTCCTTTAAAAGAACATGCATATGGTAACAATGGAAGGGCTTCTACCCCGCATTTACATATTACAGATGGTTTAAAAACTGCATTATTAAACACGCGTTCCATTGTCAAATACGCCGCAGAGGTGGCAGACTTCATTGTGAGCCAATACCTTGACATTCTATGGCTAACTGAAACTTGGCTCAGTAATACTAAAAATCATGCCACCCTACTGGCCATACCCTCAGGATATAGAATTGTTAGGACAGACCGCAGGCAAGGTAAAGGTGGTGGTACCGCTATTATCCTGAGAGATTTGTTGAATGTGCCCACACGCACTCTATTTACTTTAGACAATGGCAAATATACTCTAATTAAACTTAGCATTAGCATTCATGTTCTCTATTGAGCACCGATGAACACACCATTATTTGAAGAACAACTTCTTACGTTATTAGGAGACTTTATTAAGACGTCATCATACACATTCATTTGAGGTGATTTCATTCTTTCGGCCCATCATAAGGACGATTCGGAAGCAGATTCCCTCCTCGCTGCTCTCCAGGCAATCGGGATAACTCAGTTGGTCAGGAACCCTACAAATAAAGAGGGGCATGTTCTTGATTGGGTGATTACCTATAATCTTTTTCTACTCCCCAGGTTATCTCCACTAGTCCTTGGACAAATCACTTCCTGATCACTTTTTCACTTTTACTTCTGATAAAATTGGTAAAAGTGAATAGTCAGCCAAGGACAGAATATGAAGTAAGAACGACTCGCTGGATGTCCCCCGAAGCCTTTGCGGACCAGGCTTGTCCATTGATAACAAATCTTGTCCTGACCAATGACATGTGCATCCTTGTGGAATCATTTCAAAACAAAACTACCTTAGTTCTCTGGCACCAGTCACTATGAAAAAGATAAAAACAGAGACCTTTGGCCAGATTTGGTTCTCTGAGGACATAACAGAATGTAGAAGAAAAAAGACATTGCTAGAGGAGATGGCGCAAATCACCTTGTCAGGAGACTCCTACCTTATACCGTATTGCCACAGCAAAATATACAATCTCAATTGTTACAGCAAAAAGAGATCACTTTGAAAACAGGATCTTTACCATGAAATGTAGCCAAAGAGAACTGTTTTCCTTCTGAAGGAGATTGAGGGGGAAAGAAATAGCACTCTCCCTGCTATAGTAAAATTGTGTACTGAAATTCAGTATCGCTTTATGACAAAAATGAATTTTCATCGAGCCGCTATTGAAGCACATCGTATGAACTCACCTCATATGGGTATAAACGTGTTCAATCATTTAAAGTGCCCGATTGCACACCCTAATTTATCTCATGAGTTTTGCCTCTAACAAATATTGAATGGATAAATATCAAATATCATCAATATCATCAAACGTCTGACCAGGGTGCCATTGGCTGTCTGACCCCTCATATTACTAAGACTGTTAATTTCTCATTTACCTCATCGGTAGTGCCCCTGTCCTTAAAGATGTATCTATAACACGCATTCGGAAAAAGGAAACACTAGATCCTGGGCTAACGGGTAACTACCACCCTATTACCAACATCCCTTTTTTTATAAATAATTCTGGTCAGAGCGGCATACCGGCAGCTTCAGAATCACATGGATAAATATGGCCAATTAGGCAAGCTGCAATCCGGTTTCCGTGCTATGCACAGCACGGAAACTGCTATGCTTGACTTAAGAACAAACCTGGTAAATATTGTGGACTCTGATAAGGTGGCTTTTTTAATGCTTCTCAACCCCTCCGTAGCATTTGATGTTGTTGATCGTAACTTGCTGCTCGAGAGGTTGGAAAAAATTGCAAATTGTTCCGAACCTGCCCTATCCTGGAAGGCATCTTTTTTGGGGCCAAGGATGGGTAGTGTGGCCAGCGCAGGTTGTCAGGCACCTCCGGAATTGTTGACTTGTGGAGTTCCACAAGGGGTTTGCCTTTCTCCTTCCTTGTTTAATCTGTACACCTGCCTGCTTTGACTTCCTGCACAGCGACGGCATTCAATACACCAACTATGCCGATGACACTCAGCTGGTCTTTGAGCTGACGGGCGACTATGAGAGGGGCACGCCGTTAATTAATCAAACGTACATCATGATTCAGGCATGGATGAACACCAATTCCCTGGCTCTAAAAACCAGCAAGGCCGAATTCATGTTAGTAGGCTCCAGTCAACATCTGAGAAAGTTAGAGGCCAGGTACAGCCTATTTGAAATAGCTGATTGTGTCATTCAAGTGAGTCCTTGAGTCCATTTGGACTCAAGCCTAAACATGCAAAAACATGCAATGCAAATCAAAGCCTCTTGTGCCTACACGACATTAATTAGGAAGATCAAACCATACCTATCACCTTCCAACGTATGGTTGTTGGCCACAGCTCTTGGGAACTCGAGAATAGATTATTGTAATAGTCTCCTCGTAGGCACCTGCAAAAATAATTGAAGGATGCTACAGGTGGCCCAATATAGCGCTGTGCGAGCGGTATGTGGACTGGCTAGAACTGATCATGTTACTCAGGCCCGGAGATCTTTACATTGTTTGCCAGTCCACCATCGCATCTCTCACAAAATGTTAACTTTAACACACAAATATCTGGCAGGGAGAGCACCTATATACCTGATGAAGAGGCTACGGAAGGCTCCAGCCACACATTCTCTTTGCTCATAGGGCGTTGATAAATTAAATCAGCCAAGACACACACGTAATAATTTCTGAGGCACTAGTTTTGATATCTCCGCCCCATGACTTTGGAATTCCATTCTGCCAGAATTGAGACATATTCCAGGCCTTTTTAGCTTTGAAAACCCTATCAAGACCTTGTTTCCCTCCTTTTGGATCTTCTGAATAACCCGTACTACCTGATGCTTACATCTTTGTGACTCTGACTCTTCGCTGTTATCTTGTGTGCGTTCTGTCTCCCATTATGTGCGCGCACTGATGCCTCTGGGCGTGTTGCGCTGCATAAGAACTTCTTAATAATAATAACAATAATAATAATAATAATTAATAAGGGCCTCGGGTGCCTGGGACAGTGGGCTGGGATTGTGTATTCTCACCCACTGTTCCAGCCACCTGATTGGCTGAGCTCCCTTCCTGGGTGCAAATAGTGGGCTGATGACACTGCTGCAGAGTTCTGTGTGGAATTTGCAGAACACATGTTTGACCCCAGTGGGGCTTACACAAGCATTCATTTTTCGGTAATGAATGCAATGATCCATACCTCTCGGCTCACACGCTTTTGGCGGGTGTCACCCACCCTGTGATCAGCTTGCTGCTTCTACCAAGACCCCTACATGACTATAGACTTCAATGGGCTCTCACCCGCCAAGAAACAAATTCGGTTTATTTCACCCACTGCAGTGACATAAAAAGTTGAGAGCAATGAATGTGCATATTGAGGACCTAATTCACAGGGCGTTTTCCAATGGGGTTTTGCCATTATAAAACGCTTATGCGAATTAGGCCCTGAATTGGGTATCAATAGCACCTATTATTTAAGTTCCACATCAGAACCCAAACTGTGATGCACACAATATGGATGAATGCATTCTGGGGAATGTTGCTGAGGGAGCGGCGTATTTGCCCGTTGCGGTATGCCAGAGTGAGGATGTGATGAATCTTGGCTGAGAATGGTGGTAGATGTCGTGGAGCAGGCAGTGCAGGACAGTGCAGGACAGGGAAGCGGTGAGAGCTCTCTCAGGATAATAGCGGTACCACCGCCTTTACCTTGCCTGCACGGGAAGTGGTGGGGCTGATGAAGGGTTGGTTGCACGCGAAGGCGACTGTGATGTTGGAGATAGTATTGTTCATGAAAAGGCAATGCCGGTCAGTGGCGGAGAGGGCAGTAGTGAGGCTGAGATGGAAAGGGTGGAGATGGTGTGGAATTGTAGCATCCGTGGCAGGGCAGGCCGCTGAGGAAGGTACACTAAAGGTTGGTAGGTGGTGTGACTGGGGGGCAGAGAACTTGGTTCTGAGAAAGAGGCGCTGAAAAGAACTGCTCCTCATTGGAGACCGGCATTGTACCTGGAAAAGAAGAGGCAGTGCTGTGGAGTGAAGGATTGTGGGAAGGACGCAGGCAATGATGGTGCTCTCCCATGGGCAACAACAATAACCAAATGATATCCTTTCTCTGGACAGATTGATGTCGTGTCCGTGTCAATTTTAGCCATGATTGTGTTTTCACGGTAATATGTTACTGCACAGATGTAAGCCCTTATCCCTGGAGTATGCAGGCAAGGAGCACTGGGACGCACAGTGTGGGACTCTCTTCTCAGGCCCTGCAATGATGACCCCCCTCAATGACCATAGTCGTCTGCTGCACCTGGAATTGTCTTTCGAAACGCGGTGCCTTTGTACATTCTGCATCCTGCGGCCAACCCCTGGTGCTGCCAGTCTAGAGGTGACCGAGCAGACTAGAAAGGCTGGCAGATCTTTGGGCACATCTAGAAAGACCGGGAGCAAAAGCAGATCTCTGAGCACACGTGGCAAGAGAAGGAGGACAGGCCGCTCTCTGGGTACTTATGCAAAGATGAGGGCAGGCGGCTGCATGGGCGCGTGCGGGAAGACGAGGAGGACAAGCAGCTTTCTGAATAAAGATGTCATGGGAAGTCAAGGAGGAGCAGCGTAAGGGCCAGGTCTTTGGTAGCTGCCTGAGGCGCCACCAGCAGTGGGGGGGGGGGGAAATACCCTGCCTCTACAAGTAACCCACCTGATGTCATTTCTAGGGGAGATGATGGCAAACTGTCACTTAGCCTAGGGCAGCAGAGAGTATTTTCATCAGCCAAGCGCGTTCTCTTCTCAATGCAACTGAAAGGACATGGGGCTTCTGAGCAAGGATTGTTAACTGCTCTCTGGGTATAAATATGAGGATGGGAATGCCAACTATTCTCTAAAAAGATAGAAGAACGAGAATAGAGAGAAGCTCTACTGGATGCATATGGATGGGGGCTGTGTGTTTGCTGGGGACATGTGTTAGGATGACGGATGTAAGCAGCTGCCGAGAAAAGGCGATGAGGATGGGGAGGGCCTAAAATCTCTCCTGACACAGAAATAAAGACCAAGTGTTGCAGCTCCATGTACACACTGTGACGAAGTCGCCCACTTAACTCTGGGGACCTCTATTTGGGTCACTTAGTTCCTTTCCAAACTAGTGCAGGATGGGCCCATGGTGGTTATGGGGTGGATCCCCTAGTCACCCACTTAGTCACTGCCCTATGGCAACTGTCCCTTTTAAGGGAGACAGCACCTACACCTGAGAAGCAGAAAAAAATAGGTAATTAGTAATGCAATCCTCTACCCATTCCCAAAGGGAGAAACTTTTCAAGCTTTCCCTGGTCCGAGGAATCTGTAAACATTGCCCATTGAAGAGAACTGAACTCTGTGGTCTAAGAAGCTCACACAGTAAAGGAATTGGATTCCGTTGGCTCTGGAAGTAAACCTCCACTCCGGGGCACCCTACATTGTCTGACTTCACTCTCTAAGGAAGTCCGCAGGCATCGGATGCGCACCTCACTTTTCCATACACATCTCACAGCACCTCTGCTCCCGAAACAAATGCACTGTTTGTTTTCCTGCCCCATGAGCCCAGATAGCTCATGCAGGGATGCAGTGACAAGCTCACACTTGTTTTTCTAGCTCGCCCTGTGTTCACTCTTCTGTGTAATATGAGCAGTGACTCTGGGCTGAACGCAGACTGGAGAAATGCGCTGGAGAGCGTGGAGTATCGACATCCCCTACACGGAAAAGAGAAATTCAAAATGGTGGATCACCCTTTGAATGACTTTGTCCAGCCCCAACGTTCAAAATCAAACACAGGTGAATCAATTAAATAAAGGCAATTAAAGCCCACACTCCTCCGCAGCCACAAGTGCAAACCCTCACCGAAAGGCCAAACCCAGTGGCAGTGTGAGTGTTTGGAGTAGGTGCCGGCTTCAGGAATTTGGATTGAGTTGGAGAGCCAGGAAGGAGTTTGGAGGAAGCATGCTGAAAGAAGGGGTTGGAGACAGGAGGGGGAGATCAGATAGTGGGTGGTTGGCCAGAAATCTCAGAGAGGCGTTGCCTGGACACCTCAGGAGGTGGTTGGCTTGAAGCAAACATCAGTATGTGGGTGGACAGAGCAAGAGGAGGTTGGAGGAAAGTCCCATCAATACATAGCAAGTGTGATCAGGAAGGAGCAACATGGGAGGCTTAGCCCAAGGCAGGGGGTAGGGTGGAGACCACGATCTGAATGGGTCAAGAATGGTTGGAGGAGAAACTTGCACATGACAGGGAATCTAGAAGGAGCTGGACCAGAACAGCAAAAGAGAGGTGGTGAAGAAGGGTGGTCAATAACCTAGGGGAGGGAGGTGATAGATCCATCTTAAACCTACCTGTAGAAACTGGAACACGCAAACTCCTTTGGTTCTCTCTGAAAGCGAAAGAAAAACTCAACTAGTACCTAAAGTTCATGAAGGAGTCCCCGCATCAGGTACTGGTGTTACAGGCAAACCAGATGTGGCTGTAATCTATCAACTAGAGACAAGTCGGAAGAACCTTACATAGAGTGTGCTTGAGACTGAGTTTTGGGGAAGTATCACAAACCATGTCAATTTCATAAGGAAAAATGGACTATCAGAACGTTTGAGAGGATATAAGCCTGACAACCTCTGTTTTACTGAGGAGGTAGCCTTTGTGGGTGGACTCCACTCGGCTATGACAGATGGTATTAGTTGTTGGACCTTCAAAGGATGTTACGGAAGCCCACCCAAGTGATATAGTCACTAGAATCTTTGTGGCACGAACATCTATCATTTTGTGCAGTTACCTAAGGTCACCCTTCACTCGGCATTGATGGGTTTGTATCGTGTGGAAGTAGGAGTATATTCCAGCCAGGGGGTGAGCCCTAGTTTCTACAGGCCTTAGAGTTAGAGCTAACTGAGGAGACCTGTGGAAGGATCCCGCCAAATTCAGCCTAGCAGCAAAGTATGGTATCCCTGATGGGCCTGGAGTGGTTAACTGGAATTATCTTTGTGTGGTGAAGGTACCTCTCTTTAATCATAGCAATGAGATGTTCATAGCCCGGGGGGACCGCATAGCTCAATTAATTTGTGAAATGTATCGGCCCCAAGAACCTAAAACAGTAACGAGCTTGAGGATCTAGAAAGTGGTGAAGCCAGGTTTGGGTCATTTTATATACTCTGCATATGCCCTTTAAGTAGGTGTCACAACCCAGACCAGGGGTTTGAGCTGTATCAGTCAGACCTGTTAGGGGAGTGGTTACTTCACTCCAGGAGCAATGCAGCGGAACCCCCATTAGAGCATGAGTTTACCCTCTCTTCAGGCTGCATCAATTGCCATCGTTTCTGAAGTGGGCGGCATTACTGGTGAGCGACTCTGCGACTCTGCCCTATTTTGTAGTGCAAATGCGTCTTTCATTATGAGTAATCAATAATGTTAAAGAAGATGGTCAAATTAGAGATCAGCTAGTCCCAGAAAGCAGTTATTGATCTGGCACTCTCCCATCTCTCGGCAGGACACCAAGTAGTAACTAAGACCCAGGACCATGTCCTCAGTTGCTTTCTTGTGGCCAGAGGTCCAACAGCACATACAGAAATGCAGTCTGGAATACTCTGCTCCAAAAGAGTTCTAGAAATGAAAAGGGAGAGTCTTTCTGCCAACCCTCTTCTATCATTGATGTGTCTGTCTCCAGTATCGGAATGGGTGAAATCGGTTTGTGAGTCAATTGAAGGCTCGGCACAACTATAGAATAGTCCTACTAGAATATGATACCCATTAACTCATAAATGTTCCTAAGTGCACACGCTTCTCCAAAAATGACACTAATTCAAAGTTTAAATTTGCAAATTTGTATTACAAGACTATATTTGGATTAATCACAGCATATATATCGCAAGTGTGCTAGTAGAAGTGAAATCAAACAAGAACTGTGCCAACTGCACAGGCCTTCAGTTTCGCCCTCTCGGCTTTATCAAGGCAATTGCATAATATCCAACAAATGTAATGGTTAGTGCTTCCTTTTGGCTTTCAAATGAGAACGCAGATTAAGAAGCGATGGAAAAAGTAAAAGTCAACACATATCCCTTGTATTTACATTCCGCGATTTCCATAATTAGATTGTTTATTAGTTTGATTCCAAATCAGACATATAATAGAAAACAAAAATAACGGGCAGGAAACAAAATAAAAAAGAGAGCAAATAAGGCAAACAATTTTATTTAGCCACATTTAACTTTTGGGGAACGTCAACAATTGTTAGCAAAATAACTAACATTTGTAACGACCCAATTGAGTCTGTACGGCGGATAGCTCTTCGGTTCTTCTTTCATAGTCACTAGATTTGTATCTGTTGAACAGCGTACACAAGTGTATGGGTCTCATGAGAGTGTAACAAATTACCAACAGTGTCATTCACAGTGCACCACTCATAGAATTAAACCAAAGCACAACTCTGTACCTCTCTCGAGATGCCCAAATGTTGTTCTCCACACATTCTCGTGTGTTCAGAATAAATGGATTCTTTGTATATGAGGCATTATTCTAAAACCTAAAGGAAGCCACATTCGAATGATTACCAAAGTAATACCTTGTTTCAACTACTGCTGCCCAAGTGCAAAATAAGGAAAAAAGACAAAATCTCTCTAGCCTCCCACATTACCTTCCATGCTGCGGTTCAGTTCCCCAAGTTCCACAAGTTCCCCAAGTTCGAAGTTAGTGATCAGCGCGAGACGTCCATTTTGAATGGGCTCATATATATGAGAGAAGCATCACGTGATCGCGTGATGCCTTAGACAAGAAGCGAAGTAGCTACTATGTCAAACGTCCACTGAAGTTGTAAATATAACGTTACCTGTTAAAGGAAGTATCCCCCAGAGTGTATGTTTACGTGATGAAATAACATTTCAATACTTTAGTCTTAGTATGAAATGTGATCCCAAATTCAAAACCCCACCCGATTTTAAGAGCCGCTACATGTATGGACAGCCTGTCTAATGTATCCCTTATCACAGTGGTAAGTTGCTTGAATGAGCCTCATTGTATCAATTGCCATGAAATACTGGAAGTGTCACCACTACTAACACGCTTGTAGTCGTACCCTGTTCTCACAACATAGGGACAGTAGAAAAAGTCTAATTAGTAGCCCGGCGAGAGACAATCAGAATGCAACAAGCATTCTGATTGGCTCTCGCCAGGTCCCTACCCGGCCGGGAATCCCTCTGTCGGGATTCCACGGCCTTTGTCCCCGGCGGGGGGCGTGGCAACCCCTCAGCCAATGAGGAGGCTCGAAGCTGGGCCATCCCCGCTCCGAGCCTCCCAGCGACTGAGAGGCTGCCTTCGCCCCCCTGGGGACTTGGGTAAGTCTTTTATTTTGATTTTTTTTTTCCCTTCTCTTCCCTACCCTCCCTCCCACCGGCCCCCCCAACTTACCTTCTTGATCCTGCGACACCGGCGGTGGACGAGGGAAGCCTCCAGCCGTGTGGAGACTCGGAGCGGGGCTATCCCAGCTCTGCGCCTCCACACGGCCGGGGCTTCTCATCCCCCGCTGGGGACGCGGGTACTTTTTTTTCTTTCTTTTTTTTCTTTTTCCCCCATCCCACTCCCGCCCTCCCAACCCCACTTACCTTTTTTTTAATCCTTTTTCGGGAGCGGACGCGCTGGGAACACTTGTGTTCCCAGCGCGTCCGCTCCCGAGGGCCGCCATGGAAAGGCAAAACGGACTCCGTTTTCCCTTTCCATGGCGGCAGGCATTTTCTTGGTCGTTTTTTTTTTCTTTCCCAAAATGCTGCAGCGTTGAAACACCGCAGCGTTTTGGGACAGAAAAAAATTGCTTTTAGTACCCCGGTCACGCAAATTTTGCGGGCCGGGATACTAATAGCAATAGAGTCGGTAATGCCCCCGCCGCTCAGGTTCTATTGCTTAATTAGAGCAACGAGCACCACAATTAATTTCACAACCTAATTGGGCAGTTGCCATCGATATGAGCATCTTTTCTATCATCTGTATTGCCACTGCATTCAAAAATAATTCAAAGAGCCTCATTATACCAAATAACTCCAGGGTCATGTTTAAGCATTGTTTATGGGTGGCTAAAGTACTTAGTCATGCCTTAAGTATTCTTAAAGATAGACCAAACCAAGAAATATCTGTACATCCCACTACTGAACATTAATACAGCTGTTTAGCTTGGCTAAAATATATGACCTAATTAGGAAAAAACCCTACTAGTTGAAGTAAAGTCATTCTGCTAAACATGTTGACGTTACCCAAATAGTATATATCAGGATAATTCTTGTGCAGCATGCTCCTTAGTGTTTCACAAAAAGTATTGCATGTTTGTGTCAGAGTTGAAACCATGCACAGTGGGCCTACATTTACACATTCATTTTGCATCCATCTTTACGTTCTGTGTCACCCCCTCAAACTGGAGGCGTGATGTTATCAATTGCAAGAAATCTGGGCTTCTTCTTGTTCCCCACTTGGTGCATTTCTATCCAGTGTTGTGCAAGGGGGAATCTTAGATCTTGATTGTTGGTTGAATTGAGATGTCCACGTATTCCCTAATGATACGACCAACCTACAGTTTGCCACAAATATATATGATTATAGAAACCCCTTATATACTTTGATAGTTGTCAATACGAGCATCACCCCACTTCGTGGTAAAATTCAAAGTATTATCTAGAGCATAAATACAGAAAGAAGAAACCCCATGTTTGTGAAATCCCTTAATTCGATTCTGGCGATTCTGTTGCTTTGTTAACCAGTTCCCTGGTGATTTCCTAGATGTCATGTGACTTGGACATAGTTTGTTTCTAAGTGTAGGCGTCCTTCTAAAATGAATGACAGTTCTTTTACCACTATGCTCTCTAAGTTGTTCTTCCATAAGCAATAAGTGCCGGTGTTTAAGAGTCTAAAAATCCATGAGCTGTGGCTATTAAAGTGTGTGAATAATCTCACTTGATCCATACTGTGAGAGTCTTTCTGTGTTTAATGTTTATTGTCAACTATAAGCTGATCCTTGTTCGGTTCGGTACCTTCTGCTCTGCTTGTTTGATACAAGTGTAACAATAACATCTTTTGGAAAATCTGTTTGAACAGTTTCCAATTATTTTTGAAACACAACTTCCTCGCTGCAGTTCCGTTTAACCCTAATCATCTCTCCACCTAGTATATTGGTAATAACATGTCTCTGATGACAGCTTTTATAATGTAGTGTTGAGTTAACCTCAGTTAGCTTGCAAAATGTACGTGTGTGTTTATTACATCATCTTTAAAATAGATGTGTAGATCCCCAAAATCAATCTATCTGTTTGTCATTGATGTGCCCAGCCATCCCTAATCCAAAAATGTTACAATTAATGTATTCAGCAAAATACACAAATTCTTGTACAGTGCCATCCCAAATCAACAAAACATCATCAATGTAACGATGCCAACCAGGAATGTGGCATGCTCATCTGTTACTAGCAAGTATATGGGTCTGTTCAAAGTGGAACATGAATAAGTTAGCCAGTGATGGAGCATAGCAAGCGCCCATGGCCACTCCTTTCGTCTGCTGGTAATAGTTTTCATTACAAGTAAGCACATTCTTATTCAGAGTAAACATCAAGAGCTCCTTCAAACACTCCAGATGTAAGTAGTAAGCAGCAGACATGCCTAAGAAACTGCATTCAAAAGCTTTAATCCCAAGTGTATGATCTATTGAGGTACATAGAGTTTTAACATTAAAACTTGGTATATAATAATTAGGTTGCCATTCTATATTTTGCAATATATGGAGTCTTGTACATAAGTTTGAATTTAGTCAGTAATGCTAGCAAGTACTAATTGATGTATTTGAAAACATTCTCAGTGATCTACCCTATTCTACTCAAAATAGGCCTTACTTCCGGTAGGCCTTTGTGACAAATCAAATTCCAGGGTACCAGTGGTCCAGCCATGAATATCGGTTTCTAAGCCTTCAATCAGCCCCACACCTCTGAAACAACGGAATGGATCTGAACAGATCCGATTAAACAAGCATACAATTAAAATTATAAACCTCCTTGTCCAAATTTGGTAATTTGGACTGAATGGCAGACTTATCTCCACTAAAGGTTGTGGATTGTTGGTTAGTTGCAACCCAGCGAAAATAAAATTATTACTGAACGATAAAAAGGAGTGTCCAGTGAAGGTTGTATAGACATTTCTTCTTTATTATTATCACAACAGACAGTCTAACAACACTACTAAATTACAACCCACCCTGTAAAGGAATGCAGAGGGCAGATCGTTTCTACGAAGGAAAAGGGATGCACTCTGGATAGACAGGAGGGTAGTTGGTATTGTTAGTAACCGCAATAGTATTCAAAGGTTTTTAGCTTCAGCAAAAGGGGGAAACGGTTTTGATACATCTCTAGCGGACCCCTAAGAGGACCAGGGGGACAGAACCAAAATGTACCTTTTGCTATAGACAGTCTTGGTATTCCACGGGGTCGAGTCAGTTTCAAGGCAATTTGCAGACTTCTGTTAAGAGTTTGAGATGGGAGTCAGCTGTGTGTATCAGACAGCAAGACGGTTTGGTGAGCAACGCTAGATGAACAGCTGCAGGCTGGCCTGTACGGTGGTTCAGGGTCCGGAATCATTGCCTCAATGCTGCTCAGAGGTTTTGGAAGCTCTGGTCGAGATGTC
Organism: Ambystoma mexicanum; assembly: GCF_040938575.1. Taxonomy (NCBI): domain Eukaryota; kingdom Metazoa; phylum Chordata; class Amphibia; order Caudata; family Ambystomatidae; genus Ambystoma; species Ambystoma mexicanum. The sequence goes on along the minus strand of NC_090922.1, from coordinate 597,596,251 downwards.
TCAGATGTATTTAAATGGCTGCGGTTTGATAACGATCTGCATTCCAATCAGTTGTGGATCAATGAACTCGACTGGTTCAATAATGTCCTTTACGGCAGCTGCGGTAAATGTTCATTGAGGCACTTCTCCCAGACATCTTCGATGTTGTCCTTTAATGTGGACGGCCCACAGCTGTGCAGTGTGCTGCAAGCAGCTGCCTTGTCCTTTGTTTTGTGTTCATAGACCTTCTGGCACTTAATATCCAGGAAGCTTACTGCAGAGCCTAACACAGCATGCTGTGTGCTCGCTCGGTACTGGTTCTGTAGCTGATGGAGGCTCCTCTGAGTTCTGTTTCTCCCTCTGTTTCCTGGGAGTAGTTTAGGGGGAGGAATCCTGCTTCCCTCTTTGGATATCGTGGCCTTCCTTCACTGGCGGAAGATGTAAGGCACTCTGTGGCTTCAGCCAGGGTCCAAGGTTGAGTTATTCTCTCTTACTTCTTGTAAGTCTTCAGATGATCTCCCAAAGAGGGGCTTGGCCCTCTTTTAAACCTTCTTGGGCCACAGTGATTGGTGTAGGCTAACCCTATATTAATGAACCAATCCTAGGGTCCCTACCAACAATCTCCTGTATGTGTGAGGTCATATCGAGAGTGCTTTGCAACAGGAAAGGTAAAGGGGTGAAAACAGGAACAAGGTGTGCCCCAGAACTAATATGGCGTAACCCTTCTCTCAATAGCAAGCGCTCTGGGCGCACTCCCTTGTGCTACTAAGTCCCACCCATCTTCCTGTCTGTTGTGTTAAGAGTCTCTCTGGTTAATAGTCTTCCCTGTGTGGTTCCTGTTAAAGTGGCAGGTCTCCCTTGTAGATGCTGAGAGACCAGACTTGCTGGCTCCTGCAAATCACATTCACGTACCCTGGGAATGGAGTTCCCCTAAGGTGGTGGCCTTCTGCAACAAAAGACCAAGACATGACAGTTCTCTGTCATCAATACTAAGAGGAGTTGTTGGGTTTCCTGTCTCCTTGTTATCCTCTGCAGCAAGGCCCCATGTGGGCCTTTTTGAAGTACACCCTGTTGATATGATATCATCACTGCCACCAGCTGCAGGGCCAAATGAAAGAGCAGGGTGTTTCCATTAAGCCTTTATCAGTTAAGCAGGCTGACCATGGCAGGGGTAAGGTTGGTCCTCCCCCCTTCCTGGAGATGGCACTGTGCACTTCTGGGCTGTCACATTCCAACTAAATATGAAAGGGTAGGATGGTGCTTGTAGGTGCTTTCCAGCCGGCAGTACACAGGTCTATGCTTTTGCCATGGTGTGAGCATAAGAAAATGTGTGTGGTTTAGCCCCACACATTTTCCAGAGGTTGGTCTTCCATCATTCAATTTAATTAAAAATGTCAGAGAAACCCAGGCGAGCACATGCCCCTTGCCCCTGCCACTGTGGATGGTTGAATTCCTCACACCCTGATAGGGTTTGTGTACCTTAGGGAGAAAGTACATTGTTTGTAATACAGGATTGTCTTGCCATAGAAATATCCTATCCTCATACAAAAGGATTCCTTGTCGATGCCAGTATAGTATCAACTTATTTTAGTCCTCTAAAAGATCTGTCACTGGATTAGCCCTCAGTTTCATATAGCAGCCCTGTGTGTCTAGATGCATGAGTCCCATCTTAATATAGTCATCACGATTGAGGATAACTATATTGCCACGCTTGTCGGCCTCTTTAATAATAATTGACTGATCCTTAATAAGATTGTCAGTGCTTTCCACTGTTGAGGGGAAAAATTATCAGAAATCCTATGTGGCCACTGGCTTGAGTGTCTGTCCATTAGTTACTGTAAATCTGCTAGAATAGCCTTGTGAAAGGTCTCAATAACACCATCTGAAGCTGTTGCATGTATGAATTTAGATTTGGTAAATAGCTTAGAATCTGCAATGTTATCTGATTCGATTTCCAAATCCTTGATAATTTGATCACCTGAGGTGACTGTGTCATCATTTCTAGAAAGGAGTAATCTAGTGTCTTCTATATCTATCACCATAAATGCACTGGATATCACTCTAGGGCTGTTGGAGTCTGAACCTTCTCTATTCATATCATTAAAGTGTTTTTTCAGCTTTAACTTTCTTCTACATTTGAAAAGAACAATCTGTGTTTTTGTAAAATCTATAGAATTTGTAGGAATAAATGAAAGGCCTTTTGAAGAACGTGCATCTCAATGTTGTCCAACACTGTGTCCTAGATTTGTGATCAGGTTTTGATTTCTGATCAGTGATCTTGCTCTTATTGTACTGTTGCCTAATATTTCATCTGTCCCTTCCCTAGTCTCCTCCTCTGCACCCTCTGAATCTGTGCTCAGGGTTGAAATATTTTGTAATGTGGTATCTGCAAACCTCACGTGTCTGATATTGTTGAAATTGTTACCCCGTTTGTATCTTGAGACTTGGTCTAAAACAATTACTTTTCTTATGATGGATACCTTGTGCCTGTGTGTCATCACTATTAGATTTAATAGGCATCTCTCCATCAATGTCTGAATCTGAGCTAGCAGGACAAGAATGATGTAAACTATCTTGTGAGCGTGGTGCACTATTGTTGTCATCATATTTGGATTGTAACGTGTATACCCTATTTAATCGGTAACCTTGTTCATCCCAAAAGAATGTTCTACCTTTGCGTATTTTGACCTTTTGAATACCATTCAGGGTCCTATAATTCTTCTCTTTAGTAGCATCTGGTGTATGCATTTCAACTACTTCCTGTTTTAGTTCAGAAATACATAGTTCAGTTCATTTGTGTTCCCTATCTGCATGCCCAATGAGTAATTCTATCATTGTACTATGACTATCTCTCTGGTTCTCTACCCACTTGTCCGCTAGATCAGTGTCTTCCTGATTGCTAGAATCTGGTGTGATGCTTATCCTCAGCCCCCTAGGTGTATCTTGTTTTGTTCCAGGTATTTGTACATAATTACCCATTACCAATATGTGTAGATTTCCTTAATAGGGAATCTTTCTAGCCTGGCAAACTTGTCTCTAAGTGTTTCCTGGTAGTTATATGATCTAAATGCATGTGTGGTGCTACCTCTGGGAGCAAAGAAAGCTTCAAAGTACTCATCTCTGTATTCCAATAGTCATCCATTGCCCGTTACCATGTGGCCTTCTCTTGGAGACTGAATGCCCTATAGCACATTTTGAGACATCTACTATCATACTTTATTCAGGTGGGGTTCCTAAAAGAAATGATCACTCATCAAGGTATCCTTTTATGTCTACGAGCATGCCCCATTGAAAGATGTTTGTGCAAAGCAGACAGAGGTCTGGACCGTATCTATCACCTGCACACAGATGGCTTATTGGAGGGATTATATGATTGCAAAGTGAAAGTAAGCAGGTGTCAAGTAGGTGATTTTTTACTGCTCTTACATCTGACCTCTGAGAATGAACTGCTGAACAACTGGCATGAAACATACCAAATTACACAAGTTCTTAATGACCGCCACTATCATATGCAATAGGCTGATCACTGACAGTCCTCCAAGGTTGTCCATACAAATTGGCACACAGCCTCACAGAATCAAGCTACATGGCTCCTCTGTAGAATCTATTGACATGATTCCTGCCCCTCATGTCCCCAGCCCTCCAAGATGTCAGGCTGGAGCCAGGCCACGATCACCCACATAGCCCTCAAGGGCCTATCCATCCCTCCAAAGACCCACTTGGAGTCAGACTTGGCGGTTATGGCACCAGACTCACTCACTCCCATAGGATAACATTGGGGATTGGACTTGTAGTGCATTGATGGGGATAAGATGGATGCCCCCACATATTTCGGTTCCCAGAACTGCATGTGCGGTCTAGTCTTTTGGGTGTGGTTCAGCCCAGAGACACCTGGGATACCCAGAGACTATTTAAGCCACACCCAGGCTGAGAAACATGCTTTGCGTTTTCTGCACCTGCAGCGTGACACTCACCGTGTTCGGATCGGTCTCCAGTAGGCCTGCATCTTTCTTCTGAGCTCCTGCAAGAACAAGAACACCATTAGAAACAGCCTTATCTTGCGGCGCTTCTGCCCATCATTCATCGCTCCTTCTGTTCTGCGGGCATCTTCGGCGGTGTCATTCCCATCCCGGCACGCTGCTTCCTAGGGAAAAGAACAGAAAAAAGGCATTAGTAAGCATTCTGCAAATCTTGCTTATTTTTTAAATACTGTACGAGCTTCAAAACGCTTACCTGAATCCCAGCCGCTCTGGGGGATCTCTGCCTCTGGAACTTCTCATCCATCTGCAAGAGGGAAAAGACACACCAGGTTAGCGTGCAAACATCTAGAGGCGCTGCATACCGTGCTTACCCACCGCATTTGTTCTTCATAACCGGCATCCACGCTGAAAACGTTGCGGCACCTAAAAGACACAGAAAAAGAACTTAGTTCAATGCAAATACAAAAGGGCTGCATCGCGCATCGCGCTCTCACTCACCGTCAGCGCTACTCATCTCAGCAGCACGCCGCCATCCCCGGACGCCAGCCATCATCTAAGGAAGGAAAGGAACGAAGTTAGAGAACTGTTCAAAAGACTCATTATACTTACCTGTCAGACTCTTGCCAGTGAAGTAACTAGGCAGCAACGAGCCTGGATCAATCAACGTGCCCCTGCGCTGAAAGCAGGGCGGAGAGCACACTATCCAAGAAAACAAGGTGAGCTGTGGATCCAAGGGAAGGGTTGGACCCCGGGGAAGAAGGGGTTCAAGCCACAGAGACAATAGGGAGTTACACTCTACCAATCCTGTGTTTCAGGCTCAGTCTCCAGTCGAATAGCCTCCAGGCAAGGGTTTGAGGTCGTAAGAGGTTAGAACAGGCTGAGTGACGTCCCCGTGAATACCAGGTGAGCGTTACATCTATCTACCATTAGCACATTTTATATTAAAATACTTAAATCCAGCTCAGAACCAAGATTAACAGACCTGCCTACAATACTTGCCCAACATCTTAGTAGAACGACCAATCCCTTCATAGAATTCAAATAGATTATTAGCATATTTACAACCTTGGGCTCATAAGAAGGCTGGTTTAGGTTTATAAGATTGTGGACATTAACATCAGTCAACCTTCACAAACCCACTGGTCATCTCCATCACCCTCATGCCCAGTCTGATGAGGGTTGATGATTTTGCAAAAATGTCCAGAAAGTAAATGAAATCTCCGTCTAGGACCCCTACGCCATGCCAAGAATCGACAAGATGATCAAGAGCATAAAAGTGGAACAAATTATCTCCTCCTTTGACATAGCGATAGGAGATCCGCCTGCAGCCATAAGACTGTGAGAAAATGGCATTTGTCACACCTATGGGCCTCATCCAATTCACCCCCTTGCTCATTGAGCTACATGTGGCCAACACTATCTTTCAACAGCTGACATACAAAATACTTCAGCCTCACCAACCTTTTGCTCTAGCCTGCCTAGATGACTTTGTATTATGCAGTCTGAACTGTGCTAACTACATAGGACACCTATATCTGGTTTACAGAAGTCACACAAAGTCAGGAATTAAAGCTCATTCTTCCAATTGTCTCCTTCCGGGGCCCTCAGTCAAGTACTTAGCCTTCCAAGTCAAACACTGTACAGCTCAACCAAAACAGATGAACGTGCAAAACATCCTGACTCTCAAGACAAAGCAGCAATAGCAAGTTCACATTGACTTAGTGAGGTACTGCCATTGTTTCATTGTCAACTCTTCAACCATTGAGGGATCTCTTATTTAACGCCCCAGTGCAATCACATCAAATGGACTGAAAGGACAGAGAGGGCCGATTGAATGTTGAAGGTCCCCCTTTAACATTCTCTTTTTTTTAAGTAATGCCAAACCTTAACGACCCATTTATCCTGAAAAAGATGCCTCCCAGGTTGGGTTAGGAGTAGTACTCTTTTAAGTATGCAATGGTGTAGCACTCTCAAGTCCAGAATGTGGTCTTTGTCAGTAGGAAGCTGCATACCCCTCAATGATGACTTCACCATTGAACTTGAGTGCCTGGTAGTAAGGTTTGCGATAGAAGCCCTTGAGTACTACCTGGCAGGACACATGTTCACATTGGGCTTGGACCATGCCCCTACTTCTTGGCTCTCTACAGCCAAGGACACCAACCCCATAGTCATGAGATGGTGCCTGGCCCTTACTCTTCTTTCATTGTCCATATGGAGGCCAAGCCAATTTGGACCTTTTAAGTACATACCTCATTGCAGAATCCCAGTGTTATCAGAAAGAAGAGGGGTAGAAATGTGACTACGTGCACTGGTAACCCACACCTAGTGCCCACCATAAGGCACTTAAGAGCACAGTTGCATGTTAGAGTTAAAAAACAGTATCACAACTGCTTTCTAACACCTGTGATCTGCCTTTTAATGTCAGGGGAAACTGGCTCTCCTGAGTAAGCATTCTGCCTGGTGAATGTGCAGGGAACTGTCTCTCCTCTTCCTTTTGATTTGCCTGGGCTTGAGGGTAGTGGTTTGCAATTGCATGCCCAGTTTATATGCCTGATCTCTGTCTCTTCTAAAGGGTTTGCATCAGAGCTAGGTCCACAATCCAGATTGGTCTTTGTCCCTCAGGCATGAGCCACACTGGGACTCTCATCATGCTGCTCATGGATTCACAGACCTCTGGCATGTAAAGTGTTGTGTCTTGGTGTCTCTCCCCAGCTGACTGGGAGTGTTGCTGGAAGCTTTCTAACATGCCTATTTATTTTCTGCCAGCTATCGGTGGAGCTGCCTGTGCCCCAGGCCTCTTTTACCACTCTTGGGAGAGTTTGAGAAGCTTTGTGGGAGCCCTCCTTTACTGCCTCCAACGGTCACATCACAGAGAAAATGGCTCTCTCTCACCACAGAGTTCCCTAGTTTGCATTGGTGGGTGTAACCGCTGTGACTTTGTCACTTATGAAGAAAGGCCTTCCTTATCTTTTCTTCTAATTTGGAAGTATGCTTTGCTGCTGCAGGCACAAACTAAACCCGTTGAAAATTCCTCTAACCCTGCGTTAAATAGGACAAAGGATTACTCATAAGCGCAAACGGAACCAGAAATATCTGAATCAGGAACCTGACCCCACTAATCCAACCTTCAAATCTCTGCAAACTTAACCCACATAAAAACTCACACAACCATCTGTCTCCCAGCAATCGGCACACACTTTACCACACTGCATCAACAACACATAAACAGCACCTACAGCACACAAGGTCTCACCTTATCCGATACTTGCACCAAAGCCAAGCACCCAGTGTATTCCAAGCTGAAGCTGCCAACAGCACACCACCTCTCCCTCTCTCCTACTCCCGCTCCACCTAAATAACCCTACGCACCCTCCTTCTTGTTCAGAGATCCATTAGAGCGCCTGGGGACCAACTTCGTTGGTGGTGGTGTGCTATATAAGTACCTTTATCATAACATAACATAAGAGGAGAAGGTCGGCACACAGAGCCAGGGGCAATCTGCACAGGTAAAACCAGGAGGGAATGAACAAGCCAATAATAGCCCTATTTCCCCAATCCCCCAGCACCCTAACTAGGAAAGACAACTAGTCTCCACTAGCTATGTGTGGGAGAGGATGGCATTCTGAGAGCCAGAGAGAGGCAGAGGTTGAGAGGTTGAGATTGGAGGAGGACGAAGATGCTGAGATAGAAGAGGGGAAGGGGGCAGGTTGGATAAGAAGGGACAGCCGGATATGGAGGATGTGGGGTGCATGATTGGAAGCAGGAGGAAGAGAAGGTGGGCAAGAGATGGAGAACAACAATGAGGTGGGTCACCTGGGGGGCAGAGCCAGGGACCAGGAGGATGTTGATGCCAAAGGGCTCCAGTGAACCAGTACCGAGGGGGAAAAATGCAGGCCAAGGAAGAGAACCTATTGTGGACCTGGTCACAGAATCTGGCAGAATCTATCATCCCGATAGGTTGTTGAAACCAGTTAGGAGTGCAAAATCCACTTAAGTTTGTTGAGGTAGACAAGGGCACTCGAGCCCCTTAAGTTTGCTATATCAAGTCAGAGGCACTCTGGGCCTCATTATAACTCAGGCGGTCCGGAAATAACGGTGGCGGTAAAGCCGCCGCCACCGTTGTTTCCGGACCGCCTGATCCCGACTCCTGCAGGCGGGAGGTGATGTTCCCGCCAGGTCTGACCTGGCGGGTTTAACACCTCCCGCCTGCAGGCGGATGAGGAAACACTGGCAGCATTATGAGATGCTGCCGGTGTTTCCATGATCCCCATTCCCATCGAGTCCCATAGGACTCGATGGGAATGGGGATTAACACCATTCCGCCTTCGTGATTCCCGGAAAACCGGGGTTGTAATGCCCCGGTAATTCCGGGAATCACGGAGGCGGAATGGTAAGACGAGTCTGGCGGTAACCAGGCGGTTTTACCACCGCGGTTACCGCCGGACTCATAATGAGGCCCTATATCTGCTAAGGTTGGCATAGTTTGCAGGGCACTATATCCCCAGGACCAGCAGACCAAAGGGACATGGTGGGGTTCAAAATTGGGTGGAAGGGATAATACCATGTACACTACCCAAAAACCTACAGATATTATCCAGGTAGGGGGATTATCCTTTACAGACAAGCCCAGGTAGGGGGAACACCTACCTGAGTTCTTCCAGGTTGGACAACCAAATGTAGGAGACCCTTGGGTCAGAAGGGAGAACTGCACACCTGCCCATTGCAGACTTCTCAGTCAACAGTTCAAGGATGCTATCATACAAACTAAATTGTCTCTTTATACCGAGGGCTTCCGACTGAGGGCTTCCAAATCTGCTGTCCTGCCTTGCCATTGGTCTTTGGCTGCTCAAGTTACCCCCTCATCCAAATGCCCACTTCCTAAGGCCCCTGTCTGCTCACTGTCTGCTGCTGGTTCGTAACGTGAGGTCTCACTGTAACCCCTCACAAGCACCTTGAGAGTGGCGCTCTCATACCCTTCCTGGGACCCTGAACTATCGTGACACTCACTTCTTCAACCATGGGTTAGTCACCCCATCTCAATATTCTCCTACACCCCTGACTTTTTCCACCTTCACCACATCTCACCCAGCTCCCACTCTTATTGCCTGTGACTGGTCTGTGTTTTGCATCATCTGCTGATACTTGGAAGTCAGCTATTTTGCACTATCTGCTGATATTTTAAAGTTAGCCATTTTGCACCATCTGCTGATATTTGAAAGTTCGCTGTTTTGCACCATCTGCTGATATTTTAAAGTTAGCTGATTTGCACCATCTGCTGATACTTGGAAGTCGCTGTTTTTTACCATCTGCTTATATTTTAAAGTTAGCTATTTTGCACCATCTGCTGATATTTTAAAGTTAGTTGTTTTGCATCATCTGCTGATATTTTGATGACACTTAGGCGCTCTCTGTCTCTGCTATTTTGTCTAACTGTTTCTCCATATCCTACCCTTCTCACTAAGTCTAAAGGAAGAAGTTCAAAAAGGATATCCTGGCCTCTAACCCTGGTCTCCCCATTGCTGACACCTACTCCAGTGCTTCCTCCAGACAGACCCTCACTGACATCCTCTTTGTCATTCCTTCAACCGACCTATGAACTCCTCATATGGTCTCTGTGCTCTCTCCCTTCTCTTCCTCACCCATTAATGATGACACCTGTTGGAGGCCCTCCTGGACCCTGGAACCTTTCCCCTCCTCTAAGGTAATCATTAATGTCTACTGGAATGGCCCTGTCATGGTGCAAGGCCCTCAGGCCAACCTTCTCCTCTTTGATAGATGCTTCCCGCATCTCATCAATTTCCTTTCTTCTCCTGCTATCCCATCTCTCCCTTCTTCAGCTTCCTTGCCTCCCTCTCTGCCTCCTCCATGGCTACCTTGTCCTCCCCTCCTTCTTCATCCGCCCTCCTTCAGGCTCCTTCTACACCTCCGCAGGGCATACTTCTGATTTGTACCCCTCTTCCAAGGCTGGAAACCTTCTCCATCTTGCCACTCTTAACTCTCGCTCGGCTGTCAAACATTCCTCTGACATCTGCCACCTCCTGGAAGATCTCAACCTTGATGTCCTCGGTCTCAACGAGACATGGTTCACGGGCAGCTCTGTCACAAGCTTTGACACTCTCCTCCCTGATGGCTACACGATTCTCTCCATACCCAGACTGAACCACCTGGGTGGGGTTGTCACCTTGATCTTCCGCGACTAGATTCCTGCCTCTGGTATCCCTACACAGGCCTATTCCTCCTTCAAATGCCTAGTCTGTAGGCTTTCTCTCTCTCCTAGCCACTCTCTCACCATTGTTACTATCTATCGGCCATCTGCTCAGAATTTCCTCTCCGAGTGGGCTGACCTCTCCTCCTCCCTCCTGGCCTTGACCATGCAACTCCTCCTCCTTGGTGACTTCAACCTCCTCTTGGATGCTTCCTGCCCCTCTCTGTACTCTTTCACAACCTCTGCAACTCTCTCTCTCTCTTTCTGTTTTCCAATCTGGCCCGACCCACTCTGCAGGGCACATTCTTGATGTTCTCATCTCCTCTGACCTTCCCCTCTCCAACCCTCTCACCACTCCTCTCTTATGGAGCGATTGTCTCCTTTCCTCTCATCTCTCCCTGTCTGTCCCACAAGCCAAGCCTGCTCCAGCACTGCCACCTACCTTCTTGGTCATTTGGCCCATGAAGCATGTGTCAGTGGATGCTTTAACTGCCATTTTCACCCACCTCGTCCACCTCTGGTTGAATTTCATCCTGACACTGCCCTTTCCAAGCACCACTCTGCTATCTCTGACACTCTTGATGTTCTTGCCCCTGTCATGAGGATCTGCCTGAAGCCCAAAGCCAAGTACAAGTCTTGATACGACTCAGACCTTGTCACCCTGAAACGCAAGTGTAGGGTGGCAGAGAGGACATGGCAGGCATCGGGTGCATCCTCTGACAAAATGGCCTGCCACCTGTTCCAAAGGCAATACTGCCTCTCTGCCCACACTAAAAAGCAAGCCAACATCCAAGCCAGAGTCTCTTAAGCATCTAACAACTTGGCCGAACTCTTTAAAATCTGCAAGGAGTTGGCCAATCTTCCTGCAGTCTCTCCTTCTCCTGTCCCCTCCCAGCCACTCTGCACAGCCTTGGCTTCTCATTTAATCTCTAAACTCCAGGACATCCTGTCAACCCTCCCCTCCTCTCCTCTCTACTCCTTCCTCTCAAATTTCTCCGGCCTCCCTGCAGCCACCCATCCCCCCTCTTTCTCTTCCTTTCCTCTGTTCTCTCCTGGCGATATTTCCAGACAAGTCAGATCTATGTAAGTCTCTTCAAAACAAGTTCACCCTGTTCGTTCCAAACCATCAATGACCATATTGACACCCTCGCCCCTGTCCTGGCTTTTTTCTGCAACCACTCATTCTCCTCTGGAGCCTTCCCTTCCCCACTTAAGCACTCTCTTGTGCACCCTCTACTAAAGAAACCCACTGCTGCCCCTTCCTGCCCGCCTAACTATCGCCCGATCTCTATCACGCCTTTCCTGGGCAAACTCTTGGAAAAGCTGGCCATCTTCCAGCTTAATCTTTTCACTGATTCTGTTGGTTGCCTCCATGACCATCGGTCTGGCTTCAGAGCAGCCAAAAGCACTGAAACTGCTGTACTGAACGTCCGATAAGACCCGCTCTCCAACCTAGTATCTAATCTGCCCTCTGTCCTAATCCTACTCGATCTCTCTTCTGCCTTCGATATGGTCAACCATGCCATCCTGCTCAACCACCTCCATGATAATTTGGCTATCACTGGCCAGGCCCTGGCCTGGTTGATGTCCTTCCTCTCCAACCACCCCACGCAGGTCCAACTTGGGTTCTTCCTTTTCTCTATCTCACTCTCCACCTGAGGTGTGCCCCAGGGGTCTAACCTCTCTCCCTAGCTTTTCAACCACTACCTGGCACCCTTCGCCCACCTCATTACTACCCTCTGCTCCAACCTTCAGAGTTATGCAGATGACACTCAGATAGTTTTCAGGCTCCCCTCTGCCACCTCCTCCCCCTCTCTCATCTCTGAATGTCTTTCTGCAATCCAGGAGTGGTGTGCCACCAAGGACCTCTGCCTGATGCCAGTAAGACAGAAATCCTCATCATCAGCACTCCTGCACCTTCCTTTTCTGTCACTCTCTGGCTGGCCTCCCTTGGCCCTCTCCCTGTGCCCACCTGTGAGGCTAAGAACGTTGGGGTCATTTTCGACTCCATGCTTTCTTTTTCTCCACAAATTGCTGATGTCTTTAAGAAGTCAAACTACCAACTGCACCTCCTCAGAGGTATTCTTCCCTTCCTCAACTTGCCCCAGAGGCTCACTGTCTCTAGAGCTCTGGTTCCCTCTAGGCTGGACTATTGCAATATCCTCTTTTTAAATCTGCCTGCTTCTACTCTCGGCCCTCTGTAACTCATCCAGAACTGGACTGCAAGACTTGTCCTTGGCCTGAAGCCCAGGGATCATATCTCTCCAGCCCTGAAATCTCTTCACTGGCTCCCAGTGGCTTCAAGGATCAAATTCAAGACTCTTTTCATTTTCCACAAGGCCATCTGGGGCCTGGGACCGCAATACCTTAAACTCTTCCTTCGGAAATACCTTCCTACTCGAGCTCTTCGCTCCTCCACTTCAACTCCCTCGAGGTCAGTCGCTTCTCCAAGCAATGAGTTGGGGGTAGATCTCTCTCTGTGGCTGGGGACTCCCTCTGGAACAGCCTCCCTGCCTCTCTGATACTTGAGGAGAACCATCTTTGGTTCCGGAAGCACCTCAAGACCTTCCTCTTTTCCTCTGCCTTCTCCCTTCCACTTCCTTGCTGATTTATATCTGTTTTTCCGGCAACAGGTACCTGACTACCCTCTGATTTAAGGCTGAGGTCCCTGCCCACCCGGCGCACACCGCACTGCCTCTGGCAACCCCTGCACTTGGATCTGTATCTGCAACCCTACAGTCCCTTTCCAGCACTTATCAGACACCATCAGGGTAATTCATAGAATTTCGCAGAAAAGTGTCGCAAGCGGCTGGCGCAGAGTGTCCGCGTGCGATTGTCTGCGCCAGGCACGTGCGCTAAAACCGATTTCCGCACACAGCGTATTCATGGATTTTAGGCTCCCAAACCAGCCGTGGCGCAGAGTATCGCAGCGACCCTGCAGCAGCGCCAGTAACGCCCCCAAGAACGCCCTCGCGCAAGGAAAAGCCATCAAAATCGCTAAATCATTGCAAAGGGCTGCGCTAACCCTGGACCAGTTTACAGGGCTGCCAAACAAGGAACGCAAAGCGGGTAATGTTCATATCAGGGGTACGCGGGAAGTTTTACACGCGATTAGCCAGGGTACGTGTATTACAGGGGTACGCGGGAAGTATAACACGCGATTGGCCAGGGTACGTGTATTAGAGGGGTACGCGTGAAGTTTTACACGCGATTAGCCAGGGCACGTGTATTACAGGGGTACGCGGGAATTATCACACGCGATTTGGCTGGGTAGGTGTATTACAGGGGTACACGGGAAGTTTTACACGCGATTTGGCTGGGTACGTGTATTACAGGGGTGCGCTGGAATTATCACACGCGATTTGGCCAGGTACGTTTATTACAGGGGTGCGCGGGAATTATCACATGCGATTTCGCTGGGTACGTGTATTACAGGGGTGCGCGGGAATTATCACACGCGATTTGGCTGGGTACGTGTATTACAGGGGTGCGTGGGAAGTTACACACGCGATTAGGCTGGGTGGGTCCTCACAGGTGTTCCCTGTACACCCTCCACGGCCCCTGCAGGCAGCCCACAAAACAGGGGACTACCCTGCACACCTGCTCATGTCCCCCTGCACCCCCACCCCCCAGCCACCAGGGGCACCCTCCACCAGGCCCCCACCCATGTCTACCACCACCCCCACCCCCCAGCCACCAGGGGCAGCCTCCACCAGGCCCCCACTCATGTCTCCCACCACCCCACCCCCCAGCCACCAGGGGCAGCCTCCACCAGGCCCCCACTCATGTCTCCCTGCACCCCCATACCCCAGCCACCAGGGGCAGCCTCCACCAGGCCCCCACTCATGTCCCCTATCACCCCCACCCCCCAGCACTGTGGGGCACCTGCCAGCAGGCCCCAACCCATGTCACCCACCACCCCCACCCCCGGCAGTGCAGGGGCAGCCTCCACCAGGCCCCCACTCATGTCTCCCACCACCCCCACCCCCCAGCCACCAGGGGCAGCCTCCACCAGGCCCCCACTCATGTCTCCCACCACCCCACCCCCCAGCCACCAGGGGCAGCCTCCACCAGGCCCCCACTCATGTCTCCCTGCACCCCCATACCCCAGCCACCAGGGGCAGCCTCCACCAGGCCCCCACTCATGTCCCCCTGCACCCCCACCCCCCAGCCACCAGGGGCAGCCTCCACCAGGCCCCCACTCATGTCACCCACCACCCCCACCCCCCACCATCCAGGGGCACCCTCCACCAGGCCCCCACTCATGCCCGACTCATGTCTCCCACCACCCCCACCCCCCAGCACTGTGGGGCACCTGCCAGCAGGCCCCAACCCATGTCACCCACCACCCCCACCCCCCAGCAGTGCAGGGGCAGCCTCCACCAGGCCCCCACCCATGTCTTCCACCACCCCCACCCCCCAGCAGTGCAGGGGCAGCCCCCACCAGGCCCTCACTCATGTCCCCTATCACCCCCACCCCCCCAGTCACCAGGGGCAGCCCCCACCAGGCCCCCACTCATGTCTCCCACCACCCCCACCCCCCAGCCACCAGGGGCAGCCTCCACCAGGCCCCCACTCATGTCTCCCACCACCCCCACCCCTCAGCAGTGCAGGGGCAGCCTCCATCAGGCCCCCACCCATGTCTCCCACCACCCCCACCCCCCAGCAGTGCAGGGGCAGCCCCCACCAGGCCCCCACTCATGTCCCCTATCACCCCCACCCCCCCAGTCACCAGGGGCAGCCCCCACCAGGCCCCCACTCATGTCCCCTATCACCCCCACCCCCCAGCAGTGCAGGGGCAGCAGGCAGTCAGGCAGCAGCAGGTGGGAGCGTGCTCGGGCTCTGGGGGGCAGTAGTTCGGCCTTCCGGGCAGGAGCGTGGTATTCCGTGTGCGTACGCGTGGCCAGCTTGGTACGGAGTGATTTTGCACGTGAAAATCCTGCACGTCAGCGTGAAAACTGAGGAAAGGCCCTCAGCGCGTAAGCGCGTCTGTGACGTGACCCGCACAGGTGTTTCCCACACAGCACGTGATGACAGAGCACAGACTGCACGTCAGAGTGTAATCGCGTGTGATTGGTGGAAATGGCCCTACACGCAGAAGTGACAAAGCGTGTGATTGGTGGAAATGGCCCTACACGCAGAAGTGACAAAGCGTGTGATTGGTGGAAATGGCCCTACACGCAGAAGTGACAAAGTGTGTAATTGGTGGAAATGGCGCTACACGCAGAAGTGACAAAGCATGTAATAGGTGGAAATGGCCCTAGCGCGTACACGCCGCGTAAGTGACGCTGGACGTGTGGGCCTGTATAAAAGGTACGTGTAGAACACGTTTTCCTTGTACGTGCTTTTCGTGGAGAGCGAGTGGGTGAATTCTGTACTTCTTGTCGTTTCACACGCGATTTACTTCACGGCGTTTCAAGTTCGTATTCCCTGTTACCTCTGACAGCTTTTTCTCTTTTTTCTCTTTTACTGGTTTACCTGGGCCTGTTCCCTCAAACAGTGTTCCCTTCTACTGTTGTCCTGTCTCCTCAGACAGCGGACAAATCTTCTTTTGGCGGGGGTGTTGCCAACCAAACGTGCTCCTTTTACACGCTCGTTTACAAGGCAGATGGTGAGTCACGCACGTATCTAACATCTGTGCTTGCCCCATGTGTAGCCTACCCCTTCAGAGGTCATTCTAGGCTGCGTGTGACACGCATACGTTCATTCTTGTGTTTCTGGGTGCCACAGCGTAGTGCAGGTTTTTCTTTCTGCACACGTGGTCTAGGAGGGGTTGCGTGCACGTCATCTCCCTTTTTTGGGCCTCCTGTGCGTTGCGTGACCCGTCATCTTTCCCCAGGGGTTACATTCAGCCTTGCTAGAGTACTAGGGTACAATTACCATCTGGTACCCAACCCCTTTGACCCCCAATTGCCCAGGACAATAGTCTACATCCACTCCCATACGCACATTAACATCAGTGCCATGGCTGGGAGGCGAGGATTCCGTAAGGGTGGCAAAGGTGGAAGAGCCACAAGTGGTGGCCGTGGTGGATCCGGTAGGGGACGTGGTCGTAACTTGCAGGGTGAGCCTGTCCCCCCATGTGTGGAGGACCAGTCACGGGCACCCATAATCCCCTCCCCTTCCCCCCCTCCCATTGAGGCTGATGTGGCTGACACCATCCATGCTCAGCCCTTGTTGGACCAGCCCATTGTGGCACCAGACCTGGCTGACTCCATGGCTGACTTCCAGGTCAGCAGGGCTACGACACGTGCGCTGGTGCACGATGATGCCATCATGCCACGTGGATCTGGGGCAGCAAGGTCATCTGCTGCACCAAGGAGGCAGGGCGGAGAGGCTGCAGGGGCAGCTGCGGCTCCATCCACCCCAGCCCTTACACACCCAGCCAGGACAGTGTCGGTCCTAGTCCATGCTGCTGACATTCCCCCTGACACCATCACACTAGAGCCAATGCCTGCACCAACTCCCATGCTGAGTGTGCAATCCCACACTCCTGATACAGAGTCCACCAGGGCTCCTGCCCCTAGTGTCCAGAGCGGCGCAGGACACTCAGGATCACCACCACCTTCCAAGCGGAAGAGGAAGAGTGCTCGTCCGGCACAGGCTGATGCCCCAGACACAGCTACACAGTCCGTCCCGTCCAGGAAGCCCAGCTTCACGGATTACGAACTGAATGCACTTGTCGAGTATGTGTCCGGACATGACAACGAGATGGTCATTGTTGCAGGATCCAAGACCACACCTGCACAACGCCAGGCACACTGGCAGACCGTTGCGGACATCGTAAGTGCCCTTGGAATCGTGAGGCGCACAGCCAATGATTGCTATAAGCGCTGGAATGACCTAAAGTGCAGGGCAAAGAGTAAGCTGGCCTCAAGTCATGCCGCAACTCTAGTGACTGGAGGTGGGTCTCCAGTAGTAGACATGGAACTAACTCCACATGAGTCAGTCGCTGGGACCTACGTCACGGAGGAACAGATCCAAGGCGTGGGAGATCTGGCTGATTACGAGGCATTGTCCGGTGAGTGCACATGCATGTGTGTGTCATCCATGTGCATGGTGTGTGTGTGAGGGCTTCTGTTCGGGTGCCAGGTGAGAGTGTGTGCGCCTGAGTCGTATGGGTCAGCCATGTGCTTCATGCAATCCTTCCTGCGCAGCTGCATTTGGCCATAGCAGTATCCCTTCTGCCAACAGTAGACATCTAGCACAACTGCACGCCAGTTGCCCTTGAAGTGTCACCTTGCCACAACATATTTGCTTCTTTTTCACTGTTCATTCAGTCAGTTTGTTTGCATTCCACCACTTTCACTAGGCATGTCGCTGTCCACTAGTCACATGTCTGACATGGGTATTGTAAAGTGGAGTGACTTTGTTACCTGGATATCATTTGTACACACATGTCCCTGTGCAATTTGACCATTTCAGACTGGCAGCTCCAGGTGAAAAATCTGACCTGTTAGAATTAGAAAAGCAATTACATGCGGGAACTGGACTGAATGAATAGGTGCTGCCCTCCTCTCCATCTTCACTCAATAGCAATGGTACATGCCATCTGTGTGATGGCATGTGTGTTTCACCTGCCAATCACAGGCCAATGTGTGATGCCACTGCCAGGCAGCATGCAGAAAATGTGTTCATCTTCCATCTTGGTGTCATCAGTGTGTGCCATTTGCCTGCACTTCATACGCAGTGAGGGTGCATGCATGGGAGGGTTTTAGTCATGTGGGACATGTGTCAATCAAGTACTGGTTCTCTTGCTTCTCAGCCCTCAATGTGTGCCATGGTGCTAATGCCTGTTTCCATTTCTTTGTTTTCATGTCTTTGCAGGGGAAGACGCACCTGATACTGCTGGGGTTGTGGAGATGGTGCAGACCCAGGAGGGGTCCGAGGGCCGACAACCACCAGTGAGGGACGTGGTGTGGTGGTGGGGGAGAACCCACAAGTGCTGCAGGTCGTGCTCTCAAGGGGTGTCTCTGGCTGCACCTCCCCCGAGCTGTACTCAGGTGTTGATTCGGATGAGACCTACGTGCCGTCGCAGGTGAGTGTTCCAGGGAGGGATTCTGTTCTGTCTCACCCACCTGCACCAGGGTCAGAACCCTCCATGGGGATGTCAGTGTTGGCAGCTACGCCTTCGGTGGTTACGGATGCAGGGTCACACTCCGCGACATCTGATCCTGTTCCTGGGCCAGCAGATCAGAGGGGGAATGCAGTCCTGCAGCCTCAGGCAGTGCCGGCACAGCAAGGCGCAGTTAGCCTTGCCCCAGACAGGTGTGGTGCCCGCCGACGTGGTGGCCGTACGCCACCCGGCAATACCGCATGGGAGCAATCCATTTACGGTATGGCTACCCAACAGGCTGCATCATCCGAGATGATGGCTCAGGCCATGGATAGGGTGGCCACTTCCATTGTCCCCCCAGAAAGGCTGATGGAGCGACTAGAGCAGGCAACCGACTCCATCTGCCAGTCACACAGGGAGGACATGTTGGGGTCCAACAGGGACAGGCGGGCGGCACTGGCGACTCTGCAGGAGGCCATCTCCATTGAGTCCCAGGGCCACAGGGAAGCCCTGAGGCAGGAGCTCCTTCACCTCAGGACGACTCTTGTTGAGCTTGAGGCTTCAACACATCAAAGGACAGAACAGCAGCTGGAGCGTCTCACCCGTACGCTCTCAGCTGAGATGCAGGCAACGAGGGCGGAGGTCCGGGCATCCCGTGAGTTGTTGCATGGGGACCTCCGCACACTCATCCTCCAGAACCAGACCTACCACACCCGCATGCTTGCAGCCATGGAGGAGCAGACTAGGGCCTTGCGTGGGCTGCCTCCCATAGTGCAACCACCTCCGGATGCAGCTGCACAGGGTGATAATAGCGACAGCAGTGATACTCCCACAATAGGGTAACCGTGTGGGCCATGAGCCCATGGAGGTGTTTTATCTTCCCAGGATCCACGCAGGTGGGTTCTGGTGTGCATCCTGTCCTCGGACCTCCTGGGTGGCCTCCCCAACCCCCCCGGGCCCATCAATGGCCATTTTTGATTGTTTCTTATTTTTATTTTTATTTTGATTTCTTTTATTCCCAATTTTTTTGGGACGATCTGTTGGCTTCCGTGGTTCCTGTGGGCATACGCTGCATTGTGGCTGGGCACATGCAGGCTTGTAATGTATTTGGTTCAGATGCTTGGGTTTGAGTCACACACACCCCTCCTGCTTCCCGTTTCCATGGGCTTGCAAAGGGTGTGCCCAAGTGACAGTGAATTACACAGTGACGTTGGACTCCCATGAGCTGTGTGGGCAGTCTGTAGTCAATACTGTGTATACCTTCCTAGTGCATATTGCTGTTGTGTTGTACACTGCATGTTGCATTGATGTGTAACTCTTCTTCTGTGTCTACCTCCCAATTTGCAGGTCCCTTCCTCATGTCCACACAAGGACCTCTAGTCTGGAGATGGGGTCCATGTTGGCAGCAGTGCACCTACAACTCTACATGGCGACAACACTGCACAGTTGGTAGTGGTGGGAGTGCAGGCATTTCCAGGTGGTGAGACTACTAATATGTAACATTTGTGATGTCATGTCAATGGTACTACGTGCTCAAGTATGTTGTTGGTCCGGCATTGCTGTGAGCATTTCAGGTGTTGCAGGTTTCTAATAGTGCCACTGTACCATAGTGAGACTGATGTCATGTTGTGGGGATTACTTTGTTTACCTGCAATTAGCATGACATGGCACGGTGTGTCGTGTGGCGGTGCTGGGGTTGGGTTGGCTGACATGGCACTGTCCTCTTGTTGCATTTTGCAAGTGGGTATTCATTTTAGCTTCTTCAATGTGTAACTTCACAAAACTGCATTGGTGGTGTCTGTGTGGGTAGGGATGCACACATTGTGACACTTCCAGGTGAACAATCTCAGGCTGACATGGTATTCCCGGTTCATTCTCCAGACATTCAGGATCAGTGTCAGGTTGAGTCATCATTGATTGTCAGATGGAATGTGCCAGGGCAGTGTACACTCCACAGGGGTGTGATTTCTATGTGAAGTAATTAGCCACTAGCTGTGTACGGGCTGCCTCCCCCCGTGCCCTTTCCCCTCCCATGCGCAGCGGCTGTGCATGTGGTTGGGGATGTGGGGCCACCACCATGTCCACGGCCAGGCCCCGGCGTGTTGCAACGTTGTGCAGGACACATGCTGCCACTATGATCCTGCACACTACTGGGGGAGCGTATAACAGCTGCCCGCCAGAACGGTCAAGGGAGCGAAAGCGTGACTTTAGCACTCCGAATGTGCGCTCCACTATGCCCCTGGTTGTAATGTGGGCTGTGTTATATCTTACCTGGGGTGGCGTGGTGGGGTTCCGAATTGGCGTCATCATGTGGGGGCTGAGAGGGTAGGCACTGTCCCCTGTGGAGGTGGTGATTGGTATCATTGGTGGGGTTGTGACCTTGCTCAGTATCCAACATGCATGCATGTGCAGTGGCATACATACTCACCAAGCAGCCATGTATCGCCATGCCGTCCAGCTTCTAGGTCCCGGCTTAGGGTGGACATTCGGTAAATGAAGCTGTCGTGGGTGGAGCCGGGATAGTTGGCATATACTGAGGTGATGATTCCCTTGGCATTACATGCTACCTGCACGTTGATGGAATGCCAGTGCTTGCGGTTCCTATAGATATGCTCAGATGCCCTGGGGGGACGTAGAGCCACATGGGTGCAGTCGATGGCACCTAGCACTTTGGGGAATCGTGCCACAGCGTAAAAATCCAGGGCGGCAGCATGCCTTTCTGCAGGTGTTCTGGGCAGGTATATGTGCCTGCGGACTGATGGCCGTGCAGTGATGATGTTCAAGACCTGGTGTAGGCAGCGTGACTGGGTGGCCTGTGACACCCCACCCACTATGGCACTTGTCCGCTGAAATGATCCAGTGGCTAAGAAGTGCAGTACATTGAGGACCTTCTCCAGGGGGCTGAGTGCTTGGGAGCACAGGGTGGGTGATGTGAGGTCATCCTCCCACTCACTCACCAGGTCCAGTATGATGTGTGGTGGAAACCTGTACCTCCCATACACCTGGTCATCAGGCATCCCGAAAAGGCTGGTTCTGGGTGTGAATATTCTGGCCCTGACTATCCTCCTCCTCCTCCTTTGGTAGCCCACTGCCACTGCTGCTAGGAACGGTATGTTCATCCTGGCGTCTGAGCTTGTTATTGTTAAAGTCCGCAAATTTATGCTTTGCGCGTGTTCTAGGCGAGCGTGTGACCCGCGCACCCCTGGAATCCAGTTCCCAGTCCAATAGCGTGTGGAAATTCACACGCACCACGGGATACAGCGTGTGACCCGCGCACCCCTGGAATCCAGTTCCCAGTCCAATAGCGTGTGGAAATTCACACGCACCACGGGATACAGCGTGTGACCCGCGCACCCCTGGAATCCAGTTCCCAGTCCAATAGCGTGTGGAAATTCACACGCACCACGGGATACAGGTTCGCTGACGTACTTGCGTGTGTAAGTGCCCGCGCACCCATTAAATACACGTACATAGGCCAATCGCGTGTACGCGCACTTTTGTCCAATTACAAGCGATGACACTCTGACGTGCAGTATCTCCACGTGTGCCCCGTCATCACGTGCTGAGTGGGGAACACCCGTGCTGGTCACGTCACAGACGCGCTTACGCGCTGAGGGACTCTGGTCCAATAGAATCGCGTATGCGTGCTGACGCGCTTACGCGCTAAGGGCCTTTCCTCGGATTTCACGCTGACGTGCAGGATTTTCACGTGCCAAATCACTCCGTATGAAGCTGGCCACGCGAAAACACACGGAAGACCACGCTCCTGCCCAGAAGGCCGAGTTACTGCCCCCCAGTGCCCCGAGCAGCCTCCCACGTGCCATCTGCTGCTGCCTGCCTGCTGCCACCGTGCCCTGCCATTTGGTGCCTGCACATCAGCCATCTGCCGGGGTCCAGTTGCTGTGTCCACCCCTGCTGGAACTGAAGACTCCCGACTGGGATTACATCGCTCCACAGCCCAGCCCCAGGACCCAGTTGCCCACCCACACCTGCCTCTGGGGTTGCCATGTCAGGCACTTCCACATCTGGCACCAGTGGCAACCCCAGGCCAGAGGGGCAGAGGGGCACCAGCTTCACTGTCACCGAAGTTGGTGTCCTGGTGGAGCATGTCCTGGGGCAGTATGATGCCCTCTTTGGATCGTCCCGCGCCAGCAAGGAAGGACGGCAGAGGATCTGGGCCGACTGTGTGGTTGCCATCAACGCGGAGGGGGTGGCAACCCGCGACGTCCTGAAGATCAAGAAGCGCTGGGAGGACTTGAGGTCCAGGACCCTTGTGAAGGCCCGGCGCCTCGTGGAGGGGGGCCGGGGCCGCATGAGTTCCATCCAGATGAGGGTCCTGGAACGCGTACACCCAGCGCTCCATGCCCAGATCCTTGAGAGGGAGGCCCGTCTGGAGTTGAGCGGTAAGTGTCCATGCATTACTGTGTGAGACAGGGCATGTTGCGGTGTGCTGGTTCTATGATACTTGCCTGTATGTGTGCCATAGGCCATGTATGCATGTATGTGTGCAGGGACATCATGGTAATGCATGTGCGACCAGTGATGTGTGATGAACATGGTTGTTGCATGTGTTGAAATGCCGCATGGGGAGCCCTATGCAGATTTTGAACATGAGAGCATGCCAGTCTCTGTACCTGGACATGGGTGGGGGTGAGGGATGGGTGCTGATGCCAGGTACATATATGGTAGCCATGTCTGTGTGCCTGACCTGCGTGTCTGTGACTTGTGCATGCCATGGATGCATGACACATGTGTGTGACAATGCACAGATTCAGTAAAGCAGCCAAATTACCCTTGTATCCGCTGTGTTTGGTGTGTTTGGGGCCAGATGGATGTGACTGAGGTGAAGTGTGTGCATGTGATAGGCATGAGCCATGATGCATGTGAGTTACATATCATTCAATGTTTCAAGAGTCCATTGGACATGCATGGAAATGTCCATGGCATGCACCATGCCTGTTACTGTGTGTGTTTTGCCTGGACTGACCCATGTGTTGTGGAGGGACATGATGGAAGTGTACTTTGACAGTGGTGCTCATCTGCTATTGCTTCCTGTCTAGGGGACCATTGTACAGTGCCCTGATGCTTGTGTTCTTTCTCTCCCTCTACGCAGCGGCTAGTGAAGAAGAGGGCGGAGACGGCGCTGTGGAGCAAGGCGGCGGGGATGCCCCCACGGCTGCAGCGGAAGGGGTGGGTGAGCCCCCACAGGGGCCTGCTACGGTGGGAGACGGTGAGGAGCCATCCAGGTTGGTGGTTTGCACAGAGGAGGAGGAGGCCGCCACTGGGGCACACATGGGGCCTGGTGGGGGCATCCCTGCTGGTGCAAGTGGTGCAGTCCAGGGCCAGGGGCAGGAGGCAGCACAGGTCACCATGGAGGGGCCTGTGCATGTCGCTGTCCCTGACCCTGTGAGTGCACCACCATGCACCAGCAGGGATGCCCCGTCCCAGGCCTGTCCGCAGGTAGAGGGGATGTCCATGTCACCTGACTCCCCTCCACCTGCGGACGTGGGAACCCCTGGCCGTGCGGAGAAGGTCCTGATTGGGGTCGCGATGCGCACGGCTGTGATTCGTGATGCCGTGCGTGCTTCCCGGGAGGAGCACGCACGTCATCACGAAGTGCACCGTGCCGACGTGGCCCAATTGGGATCGGCCATGTTCGGGGGTTTCCTGCATGTGTTGGCCAATGTGGCGGCCCTCTCCTCCTCTGTGCAGGCTATCCACCAGTCGTTCTCCTTGCCGACTTCCAGCCCAGATGCCACCAGGGCCCCCGGTGGACCTGCCCCGACCAATGCAGCCAGCTCGGTGGGGATCCCATCCCTGCCACAGTCGGGAGTCAGAGATCCAGCAGGGGTGGACACCAGAGCAACTGGACCCCAGCAGATGGAGGATGTGACGGCATCATCGGGCAGGGCACGTGCACGACGGCGTCGGTGGTTTCCATCAGCCTGGATGCCGTCGTGCTGGCACAGGCAGTTGCGTCGGAGGCAGCAGCAGGCTCAACGTGGGAGGCATCATGGCTCGGGGCCATCAACATCAGGGGTGCAGGCATAGGCCGGAGGGCAGGAGAACCCTGGAATGGGAGTGGCTTCCGTGTGGGAGCGGTTGTGCCAGCGGATAGGTGCGGAGCGGAGGCGGGCAGAGGAGGAACGGCTCACGATGGTCAGGGCGGAGGACTCCATGCGGAGGGCGCTGAGGCGGGCTGAGTGCCTCGAGGGTGTTCGCAGGGAGTTTGAGCTTGACACTGCGTTATCCCTGCGGGACCTCGGGGCCAGGGAACATGACCGCCTCCAAGCCATTGACCAGGAGTTCGATGATGCCCTGGCCCATGACAACAACCAGTGAGCCGTCCGAATAGCCCGCTGCCTTTGTATATAGTTGTATAGTTAGGGTTAGGTTTCCTTTGTTTTTTTGATTTTTTTTTGGTTGCGATTGGACAATGCACCACTTTTTTGTATATAGTTCAGTTTTTAGTTAGTAGTC
The DNA here is from genome assembly GCF_040938575.1 of Ambystoma mexicanum. Classification (NCBI taxonomy): domain Eukaryota; kingdom Metazoa; phylum Chordata; class Amphibia; order Caudata; family Ambystomatidae; genus Ambystoma; species Ambystoma mexicanum. Next base: position 597,571,551 of record NC_090922.1, on the reverse strand, counting down.
ATAGTTAGGTTTAATTTGGTTGGGCTCATGGACCCAGGATGATCTTCTTCATGGTTCTTCATTGGCTTATTTTAATTTTTCAGATTATTTTCTTGGACATTCATCTTGTTTTGTTTGATTTGCTTTGTGTTTTTTCTTATTTCATTTCCATTCTACTTGCTGTTCAATACATATTATTTTTTTAATCTTCAATGTGTCGTATCATCTCATTGCTTTCAGGCATGTCATGTTGGTTGTTTTGTCATTCACTTGCAGCCATTGTGTGTGACAGACATGTGTTCAATTGCATTATTTAAATTGGGGGTGTAACATGTAATTGCCTTTGATATGTGGGTGGGTGTGATAGTTGGTTGGGCCTTTTGGCAGGGGAGGATGGGCATTACGGATATGATTGGGGAATGTTGGGACCCAGGTGCAGGGGGGCATGGATTGGACATGGGTGGGGGCCTGCTGGCAGGTGCCCCACAGTGCTGGGGGGGTGGGGGTGGTGGGAGACATGAGTGGGGGCCTGGTGGAGGGTGCCCCTGGTGGCTGGGGGGTGGGGGTGGTGGGAGACATGAGTGGGGGCCTGGTGGAGGGTGACCCTGCACTGCTGGGGTTTGGGGGGGTGGGAGACATGAGTGGGGGCCTGGTGGAGGGTGCCCCTGGTGGCTGGGGTGTGGGGGTGGTGGGAGACATGAGTGGGGGCCTGGTGGAGGCTGACCCTGGTGGCTGGGGGGTGGGGGTGGTGGGAGACATGAGTGGGGGCCTGGTGGAGGGTGCCCCTGGTGGCTGGGGGGTGGGGGTGGTGGGAGACATGAGTGGGGGCCTGGTGGAGGGTGACCCTGCACTGCTGGGGTGTGGGGGTGGTGGGTGACATGAGTGGGGGCCTGGTGGAGGATGCCCCTGGTGGCTGGGGGTGGGGGTGGTGGGTGACATGAGTGGGGGCCTGGTGGAGGGTGACCCTGCACTGCTGGGGTGTGGGGGTGGTGGGTGACATGAGTGGGGGCCTGGTGGAGGGTGACCCTGCACTGCTGGGGTGTGGGGGTGGTGGGAGACATGAGTGGGGGCCTGGTGGAGGGTGCCCCTGGTGGCTGGGGGGTGGGGGTGGTGGGTGACATGAGTGGGGGCCTGGTGGAGGGTGACCCTGCACTGCTGGGGTGTGGGGGTGGTGGGTGACATGAGTGGGGGCCTGGTGGAGGGTGACCCTGCACTGCTGGGGTGTGGGGGTGGTGGGAGACATGAGTGGGGGCCTGGTGGAGGCTGACCCTGGTGGCTGGGGGGTGGGGGTGGTGGGAGACATGAGTGGGGGCCTGGTGGAGGGTGCCCCTGGTGGCTGGGGGGTGGGGGTGGTGGGTGACATGAGTGGGGGCCTGGTGGAGGGTGACCCTGCACTGCTGGGGTTTGGGGGTGGTGGGAGACATGAGTGGGGGCCTGGTGGAGGGTGCCCCTGGTGGCTGGGGGGTGGGGGTGGTGGGAGACATGAGTGGGGGCCTGGTGGAGGGTGACCCTGCACTGCTGGGGTTTGGGGGTGGTGGGAGACATGAGTGGGGGCCTGGTGGAGGGTGCCCCTGGTGGCTTGGGGGTGGTGGGAGACATGAGTGGGGGCCTGGTGGAGGGTGACCCTGCACTGCTGGGGTTTGGGGGTGGTGGGAGACATGAGTGGGGGCCTGGTGGAGGGTGCCCCTGGTGGCTGGGGGGTGGGGGTGGTGGGAGACATGAGTGGGGGCCTGGTGGAGGGTGACCCTGCACTGCTGGGGTGTGGGGGTGATGGGAGACATTAGTGGGGGCCTGGTGGAGGGTGCCCCTGGTGGCTGGGGGGTGGGGGTGGTGGGAGACATGAGTGGGGGCCTGGTGGAGGGTGCCCCTGGTGGCTGGGGGGTGGGGGTGGTGGGAGACATGAGTGGGGGCCTGGTGGAGGGTGACCCTGGTGGCTGGGGGGTGGGGGTGGTGGGAGACATGAGTTGGACATGGGTGGGGGCCTTCTGGCAGGTGCCCCACAGTGCTGGGGGGTGGGGGTGGTGGGGGACATGAGTTGGACATGGGTGGGGGCCTGCTGGCAGGTGCCCCACAGTGCTGGGGGGTGGGGGTGCAAGGGGACATGAGTTGGTGTTCATTAGTTCAAGGAGACATGTGCCTTTGCTGGGGGGCATGCCCATGGTGGGTGGGCTGCCTGCGGGACATGACCAGGGATGCAGGGTAGTCCCCTGTGGTGTGGGCTGCCTGCAGGGGCCGTGGAGGGTGTACAGGGTACACCTGGGAGGACCCACACTGTCAAATCACATGTGGAACTTCCCGCGCACCCCTGATATACACGCGCCCAGGCTATTCGCGTGTGGAACTTCCCGCGCACCCCTGAAATACACGCGCCCAGGCTATTCGCGTGTGGAACTTCCCGCGCACCCCTGAAATACACGCGCCCAGGCTATTCGCGTGTGGAACTTCCCGCGCACCCCTGAAATACACGCGCCCAGGCTATTCGCGTGTGGAACTTCCCGCGCACCCCTGAAATACACGCGCCCCCAGGCTATTCGCGTGTGGAACTTCCCGCGCACCCCTGAAATACACGCGCCCAGGCTATTCGCGTGTGGAACTTCCCGCGCACCCCTGAAATACACGCACCCCCAGGCTATTCGCGTGTGGAACTTCCCGCGCACCCCTGAAATACACGCGCCCAGGCTATTCGCGTGTGGAACTTCCCGCGCACCCCTGAAATACACGCGCCCAGGCTATTCGCGTGTGGAACTTCCCGCGCACCCCTGAAATACACGCGCCCAGGCTATTCGCGTGTGGAACTTCCCGCGCACCCCTGAAATACACGCGCCCTGGCTATTCGCGTGTGGAACTTCCCGCGCACCCCTGGAATACACGCGCCCCCAGGCTATTCGCGTGTGGAACTTCCCGTGCACCCCTGAAATACACGCGCCCAGGCTATTCGCGTGTGGAACTTCCCGCGCACCCCTGAAATACACGCGCCCAGGCTATTCGCGTGTGGAACTTCACGCGCACCACTGGAATACACGTGCCCCCAGGCTATTCGCGTGTGGAACTTCCCGCGCACCCCTGGAATACACGTAGCCCGCTCCCCCAGGCCCGATCGCGTGAGGAACTTCACGCGAACCCCTGTAATACACGTAGCCCGCTACCCCAGGCCCGATCGCGTGAGTAACTTCACGCGAACCCCTGTAATACACGTAGCCCGCTCCCCCAGGCCCGATCGCGTGTGAAACTTCACGCGAACCCCTGATATACACGTAGCACGCTCCCCCAGGCCCGATCGCGTGAGGAACTTCACGTGAACCCCTGTAATACACGTAGCCCGCTCCCCCAGGCCCGATCGCGTGAATAACTTCACGCGAACCCCTGTGATGCACGTACCCTGCTGAAATCGCGTGTGAGACTTCCCGCACCCCGGTATACACGCACACGTATTTTTTGTCAGCGGGTGTCCGTGTTTGTGGGTACCCCTTTGCACGTCATTTTTCCTGGAGGGCCACAGTATGGGACATTCACCATGGCAGTATATAGGTGCTATTTGTTGGCGCACCTTTTGGCGCACATTTCTTACAGCCGCAGAGACGCTACCGCCTGCTTTCTTGTGGCGGTCGTGTTTGTGCCTGTGCGTGGGTTTGAGCGTGCGCTTTTTTGCCCTATTCTATTCCATGAATACGTGTTGTAGGCGAGCGTGTGGGCGTTCCGCGCACTTGTGCCCTGTACTTCCCCCGTGACGCCCACGTTTTGGCAAGTTGTTCCCCATTCCGAGTGTTACGCCCGTGTTCCGCCTACTTTTGTTGCGTGCGCCGCGCTATGTGCGAATTTCGCTGTGGCCTGTGCGATTTTCGCTGTGACCTGGCGCACGCTTTTAGATGGCCTGTGCGCCAACGTGCGCCGCGCACTTTTTTATCGCACATCCGCTGGTTTTCTCGCGCACGGCCTTCCATGAATCGACGTGCGCTGCTTTTCGTGCGATTTTCGCAATTGCACTGCGATTTTCGCTATTCCACTGCGAATCGCACGTTTTTGCCCACTTGCGCCGCGCTAATTATTCCATGAATCGGCCTGCATTTGTCTGTGCCTTATTCCTGCACTTGCCACCTGCTGGCCTCACTACCCGTTGTTGTTGTTAACTTGCTCAGCACTTTCCTCTTCCTCCCCTTTCCTTTGCACTTTTCCCCCCTCCCTCTACCCTGTACTTGTGTGTTCTCAATGTCACTGGGCATAGTATGATCGTTGTTTTGTTCCTCCCTTGCACCCCTCCCTTGCCTCGTCAGACCCTAAAACACCTGTGTATAGGCGCGATATAAATAAAATACCATATAATATATCATAACTCCAGGATCACACAAGCTAAATCCAGCTCGAAGGAGCTGTTCGCCATCTAGAAGGAATTTAAAGGAAAGCCTCACATCACGGACGAACCAGTGAAAATTCACAGCTGTTCTGCTGACAGAGTTTCCTCCCACCAAAGCTCCATCCAGAATACCAGGAACTCACGCAACATGGAGATGGATTTTTGATCGACCCTCCCGACCCTAAATCCCCACAAGTCTCTTATAAACCTACATTTCAGTTTACACCCAGTACTGAGACTGTTATCTCCCAGATTGTAGCAACATGAAACCCATGACATGCCGGGGGGATGTTTGTCCATCTGGTCTCTTTATTGTTTGTATTGATGTGCTGTGTCCCTGGGTGACAAATTTGGTGAACCTTTCACTTGCCGAGGGATCTGTGCTGCTCTTTTTTAAGGAGGCATGGATTGCCCTGCTTTTGAAGAAAGATAATCTTGATCCCGTGTCTGTAGACAATTATCATCCCATAACCAATGTCCCGTTTCTTCTAAAAATTCTGGACAAGGTTGCATATTTACAATTCCAGAGTTTCATTGAACAGAACAATAGTCTTGGAATACGTCAGTCAGGTTTCAGAGCCAGACAATGCACTGAGACAGCCATGCTAGACCTTAAAGCACGTTTGTCGAATCGATCAGTCATCCAGCGCTCTTAATGCTTCCCCACTTATCCTCCGATTTTAATCTGGTGGATCGTGCTTTATTGGTGGACAGATTTCAATCCATAGTAGGCTGCTCTACCATGGCTTTGCAATGGGTTGCCTCCTTTCTTGGCCCAGGTAATGCTAGAGTAGCCACCGGTGAGGTCTGTTCCAGATCAGCACCTATTACATGTGGCACCCCTCAGGGGTCCTGTATCTGGCCCTCTTTGTTTAATGTCTATATTATCCCTTTTTTGAGACTTTGCGACGGCACTTTGGTCGTCATGAAACTCTCTGACCTCTATGCCCAGGACTCACTGAATCTCAACACCATTTATTCTGCTATCCACGACTGGATGGTAATTAACTTCTTGGCCCTCAACTCTGAAAAGGCTGAAATACTGATTGTAGAACTGGTTGAGTTTTTGTTGTGCCAACTTTCTTTGGTCCTGTGCCCAAATTTCAGGTTGAATGGTAGGGAGTCGCAAAAGTGTAGGGGAAAAAAAAGAGGCAATGACCCCTACCTCTTGTTTGAAATGGCAATTTGGCTGTTTCCTCACACACAAAAATGTGCCACAAGGATTCATGGTGCTTCAACAACTTTATCTTTAAACTTCAAATAATGAAAAACTAAATTTGAAAAAACCACTTATGTGGTGATGCCTTCTCAGCAAACACATGAATTTAGAAACCGCTATAGTACGGTAGTGCCCTTTGGATTACGAGTGTTTCAGCACTACAAAGTGCCTTTCTCAAATCAGGGCAATTTCTATCAAGCCACAAACAAATGACACTGCACATCCATTTACATCCAATAATCGGGAAACAGGTTCATTGAAAACGGTTAGCAATGGATACAAGTATTGGAAAATAGTACCAAAATAAAAAGATAATCACAGACATTAGGGGGGGGGTTGGGTAGGGTGAATAGGAGGTGGCAGAAACAAGGAGAAATGTAAATAAAATAAGTCACTATTGGTTATGTGAACATGAACATTGTCTCAAGGATATAGACCTGAATTAACTAACTCCAAAATTTCCAATCAGCACAACTTTGTCTTCCCTAAGGTTACACGGTATAGCACATAATAGCAAAATTTGCCAAACACTAGGACCAAAAGCGAAATAGGCAAAGGACAAATTTGAGCATCCCAAAAGTATTGTGCATAATCCCACTGTCCAAAATAGTTGGTACGTCCTTTCCGTAACAGGTACAAGCTGTGTCTGAATGCAAAACAACCACATTGGGGAAAGGTGTCCCATTAGTTTACCTAATTTCCATGTGCATTAGGTACATCCAAAAGTCATGGGTTTGAATCCCTCCTGAAAAATCATGGGGCTTAAATTACTGGTTGGTCAACATAGTCATCCCTAATCGTACGTGTGCTTGTAAACAAGAAGGAAATACATGAACCAGGCATATGTGCAAAGAAACAAACCCATCCCTGTTGTCACAGTTTATGGCCTCATTACACGGTAGGCGGTAAGTAACGGTCCTTACCGGCATGGTGCTAATAACGTGTCCGTGTAGGAAGCAGCCCGCTAATTGCATGGCATTACGAGTACGTGGGCACGAGCTTTGCGCCATGCCTGGAAGGATACTACCGCCATGCCATAAAGGCCCCAAAAAGTCCCTTAGCGGCACCAAGGAAAGCGCTGATAGCACTTCCGCCGTCCACGAATCCGGCATTAGCGGTCACCGCTAATAGTGGTGACCGTAAACAAGCGGAACCAGAAGTAGCGTCATCGCACAGGAACGGGAAACAGCACGGTGGCCATCTTCAAAAACACAATCCATTGCCATCCTCTGCCCCCAGGACCTGCAGCTACACCACAGCTCGCCAAAATCAGCCCTACAGCCCCTGAGAATGCCCAAGGCCTTAAAAAAAGGAGCAGTGCGCCAGCGCAAGGAACGCTTCTCCAATGAAGAACTGGTAATGCTATCAGACACACTTGCTGCCAACGCCGAGGTCGTGTTTGCAAATGACATGCAGTGATATGATATGATATGATATGACATTTGTAACGCGCCTATACACAGGTGTTTCAAGGCGCGACGAGGCAGGGAGGGGAGGAAACAAGGGGAAACAGACAACGATCCTACTAGGCCAGGTGTCATTCAGATCGCGCAAGTGCAAGGTGGGGGAGGTGGAAAAGTGCAGGGGGAAGGGGAGGGGGGTGAAGTGCAGTAAAGGTAAGTGGCGTAAAGTAATAAATAAATAGGGCCAACTGGTGGCAAGTGCAAGGTAAGTACAGAACAAGTGCTGGAAAAAGGGGGGGGCTGTAGGGATACAGAGACAGTCCCGCAGTGCAGAGGGGTTCCAGGGCATCAGTGCAAGTGGAGAGTGGCTGGGCCCAGGACCGAGGCCGTTAAGAGTGGTCCAGTTGCAGAATCAGTGCAGTATCAGTGAGGAATAATTGGCTGTTCAGCAGGGGAGAGGGAGAGAGAAAGCAGAGGCAAAGAGGAAGGTTTTGAGGTGCTTCCGGAACCGGAGATGGTTCTCCTCAAGTTTCAGGAAGGCAGGAAGGCTGTTCCAGAGGGAGGCCCCTGCCGCGGAGAGAGATCTACCCCCAGCTCGTTGCTTCGAGAAGCGGCTGACCCTGAGGGAGTTGGAGGCGGATGAGCGAAGGGCTCGGGAAGGAAGATATTTGGGAAGAGAGAGTTGAAGGTATATAGGACCAAGGCCCCAGAAGGCCTTGTGGACAATGCAGAGGGTTTTGAACTTTATCCTCGCAGCCACTGGGAGCCAGTGTAGAGATTTCAGTCCTGGAGAGATACGGTCCCTGGGCTTGAGGCCAAGGACAAGTCTCGCAGTTCTGTTCTGTATGAGTTGCAGAGGGCGGAGAGTGGAGGCAGGCAGTGTCCCGCACTGATTAAGAAAAAGGAGATCTGGGCAGAGGTGGCCCGTAAAGTCAGTGCGGTGGGCTCCACTCCCCACACTGTGAAGGATGTACGCAAGCGGTGGGACGATCTTCGCCTCCGTGTATGGAGTATTCTAGCAGCCAACAGGAGCCTGGCCATGGGCACAGGAGGCAGAGGAGGATCCCCAATCAAGTTGCAAGAGTGGGAGGAGACATGTGCCAGCACCATTGGCGTCAAATCCATTGAGGGAGTTGGTGAGATGGAGCGCAGTGTGACATCATCGTCAGATGGAAGTGAGTGTCTACACAAAACACTGCAATGCAAAGCATGAGGTAATCCACCAAATGTGACCCTGAAATCAGCTCATGGATGGGGCCTTCAAACATACATGTACACAACCCTGCCCATATGTTGTGCACATCCCCACACAACCACATGCATGCCGCACCTCAGACACGTGTCACCCAGACTCATGCCTGTATGACCCACCCACCTGGCTAACAACCTGTATTGCCAAACATGAGGTCCAAATGCATAGAACTGAGCAACAACAACATCTGCATGATGCACGTTGACCCATCACTGATGCTATCCCTCTCTTTGTCCCCCACAGGCTCACAATCTGACAGTGAGGAGCAGGACTCTGCGACACAGGCCCACCTCCAAAGAAACAGGGAAAGGGCATGGAAGCAGGCACCATGGCCAGCACATCAAGGGGCACTGGAAAGTCTGCACTGCCGCAGAGGGCCAAACCCACACATCCACCCACGTCACCAAGGCGTGAAAGTCCGTCAGACAATATTGCAGCACCCACTCCAGCAATTCCCACCACACAGGACCCACCTGCGGAAGGATCACTGTCCGCCGCAAACAGCTCCATCGGCAAGGCAGCTGCCACGGCACCCATGTCAGATGTGGAGGAAACATGTATTTCAACCATTGAACACCACACACCCAGCGTGCAGCAGTCAGCCCAACAGAGCCCACGCCCCACATCACATGCCAGCAGCCATGAGCTGTCTGGGGATGAATTTGTGGCAGGGTGCTGGAGTCCCACAGTGACATCTCCTGATGGTGGACACATGCCACAAGCTGCGTCAGGTACTATCAAACGCAGACACAGAGGCCATGACATGAGCATCATCCGACAGCGCCAGGAAGACATAACTGCGCTGGTTGGCCAGCATGTGGACCAGGCTGCCCTGGCGAGGGAGGAGTGCAGGGAACATGCCAAGGGCATCAAACAAGCCATTGAAGCCAGCACCAACCGCATTTGTGAAGAATTATCAGCTGTGAGGCAGGTCCTCACACGCATCGCAGACGCTATGGATAGGCAGAACCCCGCCCAGGGACCGGACCAACCGAGCACCTCCTCCTCTGCCAGCTCAAGGCAGACCAGCCCCCTGCGCAGGTCCATGCGGGCTATGCAGCGCACAAACTCGTAACTGCAATGTGAGAAGGTGATGTAGTCCTTGCAAGTGTTCATGCACTGCGCATGCCTACGGCAGTTGTTGCCATGTAATAGGTGATGTCCAGTCATTCGTATCCTTTGGTCCTGTCACCGTTTGAACCAGACTCCTAGTGAACTGCCATTCCAAACTTGATGTCCCCATGCTGACATGCAGCACTTCTGTTGTGGTGTACGGGTGTGATTCAGTATAATAGCTACAGGTGATCCCTTTCTATGCAATCAAGGTCGCATTTCTGTTGTGATGCTGTTCAGCGTACATTTCCTTTGTCCATATTGGCTGCATATTGCTGCATTGTGTTGTAGAGGGTACAGTCTGATGATGTGCAGTCTGCATGTGGATGGACATGGCATGGTTGTGGTAATGGCTTAATTTCATTGTTGTACAGTTTATATCTTGCATGCAGTCAGGTCCTGTCTGGTCTGCCTTGGGGGGACAGTGGTGTATTTCTGTATGGGCATTGTTTATTCTGTCAACTGATCTCAAACAGTTGGTGTATGGATCTCTCCCCCCCCAATCACACCCAGTTGGAGTATGCATCTCCCCCCCCCCCAGTCACACCGAGTTGGAGTATGCTTCTCACCCCCCCCAATCACACCCAGTTGGAGTACGCATCTCACCCCTCCAAAATCTATTCCCCACATCACGTTGCCATGTGCTTGCAATGCTACTCAACGAGTAGCCACGTACGTTGTCCAGCATGTCGCTCCATGTAGCGTGGGATCGTTGAGTTCCTCAGGACCATTGTATCATGGGTTGATCCGGGATATCGGGCACAACAATGTGTGATGATCTTGTTAGAGTCACATACCATTTGGACGTTGATGGAGTGGTATTGCGTTCTGTTTCGGTACACTGCCTTCATGGCATGTGGGACCACCAATTCCACATGGGTACAGTCGAGGGTCCCGGTGCAACTTGGGATGCCTGCCAGTGAATGGAAGCCAACTTTGGTGTTGGAAATCTCCTGGGCAGTCCATGGCAGGGATATGTGTTCACTTGTGTGCTTCAGGAGGGCATCGAGCACCTGGTTCAGCGTGCGTGAGAATATTGGTTGTGATATGCCATGCATCTGCCCTACCGTGTGCTGGTAGGTGCCTGTGGCCAGGAAGTGGAGCACAGAGACCACCTTCAGTAAAGGGGGGATGGCAGTACGGATGTCTATGAGGCTGACGATGTCGTTGTGTGTCATGTCCACGATGGTGTTGATGGTATCCCGGTCCAGACGGTACAGGGTATGTATCTGCTCAGGGGTTAGGTTGAATGGACTGGCTCGGGTTATGGGGATTGGTGGCTGCCTCTTTGGTACAACTAGCTGCATTGGTGGGGCTTGCTGTGCTCCTCCTGCGTCTCCTCTGTGCTGCCTGTTGTTGTTGCTGTTGCGGTTGCAGTTGCAATGCAATCATGTCCTCCAGCCCCTGTAATGCTACTCGTATTGGAATCATTTTGGTGTGTGAATGGGTGTGGGAAGGGGTGTGGTGTGCTCCTTTTGTGTTTGCCCAGTCTCCATTGCCTCCACCTGTGCTGATTGTGTGCACCTTTGGCATTTGGGAAAACTGCACATGGCCCTTTACGGGTGGTTCGCGATGCCGGTATTTCCACCATGCCGGTATGGGCTTTTTGGGCCTGCTTCATGCCGCTATTTGCATGTCCGCGTGACTTGTGATGTACTCCTATTTGCGCCATGCCGTTATTGCTGCCATGAGGGGTCACGCGCCCGCGACCATGCCGCTATTAGAGGCACCGTTCTTAGCGGTGCCGCTAATAGCAGGTAAGCGGGTCCTAATAGACAGGCGCGGTTAGCGATGCCGGTAATCCTTTACCGGCATCGTTTTTCCCTTAACGCCTACCGTGTAATGAGGCCCTATGTATTTTGAAAATCTGTTTCTATGCTATACATTATGATTTTTGTTGTAAATGTTCGTTTCCAGCTGACCCAAAAAGGGTCACGTGTGTTCCATGAGTAATCTAAGCAAAACAAAGAAATTTGTCATGGCCACCGTTTTGATGATCGAACCATGCCGTCTAGAAAAAGGCGTATATATGCAACTAATAAGTATTCTGGTCAATGCGCCACTGTTTTAGTTTTCACTTTTTATGTATATATTCAATTTAGATGATTGTTTCATGATGACCAACAATACTGCATGTGTTCAATGAATAACGATGATGTAAACAAAGCGCCGCTGTTAGTAATGTATGTGTTGTGTGTTGGTCATCCCTCCGTTAGTTTTGGTGTTTACTCATATCTCATATTACTGATATAAATCAAAGGATCTAGTAACATGTAAATGCGCTCCGCACACGTCCATCTATATGGAACATTAGGGCTTACCTAAAAAGTGTGTGTCCAGTCTCCTCGGGTCGGCTAGGTGTGTTGTGCCTCATGCCTGGCTTTTAATCTGTTTCTATGGCAACTGTAGAAACCGTAGCTCTGAATTGAGCTGTTTGGGGCATTTCTGGCCTATCCAAACATGCCCACATAACAGCTTCCAGGTGGGATCTGCACTAGCTCCCCGTGAAACATAGAGTCATAAATACGATGCTTACAATCACTCATAAGCGTGTGCGCAATCCAGCCCCAACATATCTCCTGGACTGTTTAAAGACCTTTGTACCTTCAGGCACTCTCAGATCCAAGGATCAATTCTGACTTGTGCAGCCTAGGTTTAGGCTGGTAAAGGCCGGGGGCTGCAGCTTTGATGTACAAGGGCCCATGGCCTGGAATGCCCTCCCTAATGTCCTCAGAAGCACAGAAACATCAACAGAGTTTAAGGAGAGGCTGAACACCTAACTTTTCAACCTCCACCTGACTGAGTCCAGTGTTTAATCGATTGATCTCCCCTGACTGACCTGAATTCTAATGCCCTTTTCCAACCCATCTCATATGTTTGTTCTGTCCTTCTCTGTGTGTGCTTTGAGGCCCTTGGGCATGTGGCACATTACAAAAGTTGAAATAAATAAATAAATAAACAGGAGTCAACGACCACCACAGGTCATCTCTCTGACCCACGAGGACGAGGTGACACAGTCAAGGGTAAGATAATGGGGTCTCGGATGACCACGCTCCACTATGATAACCAAAGTACTGGGATCACTAAAACTCAGCGAATGTGTGGAATTCTGTCTGATGGGTCATCCAGCAGGCTCCTGTAATGTGTAGTAAAGTGACTCGAAGACAGGAAGGAAGTTGATTGTGATTTATTGTTATATTAGATAATTAACAGAAATGAAAAGAAGAGATTGTGAGCCCCACCGGACTCGGCTCAGTCAAGCAGTTTCTCTTCAACCTGACCCTAAAGTTCCATAACACATAACAAGCACATGAAGGCTCTCGAGCCAGGGAATTCCATACTGACTGGTGATGGCATCAGCATGAATGGAATGCTACAGCCCCCTGTTCCCTAGAAAACGTTCTGGGCTTGTACTCAAGGCACTAGATCCTTCTGGGATTGGGAACATGCTGCTTTTTGTTTCACCCATCCTAACAGCTGTTTGCTGACAGAAATCTCCCCCACTCCTCATTGTGATTCTCAGTGTCATCAATAGCATCCTATTATTTGGATGGATGTCCTGCCTGCCTGTATATGTGTACAGTTCTTCCTGATACCCACTATACTACTGGCAACTCTTCCTCATTTGTATGTTTTCTCCGGGCTGCTGCGCGCTCGACAAATGTGAATAAATAAATAAATAAATAAATACATATCACACATGAATATTACACTTCCATGTTTTGTTGTTTTATGGCGGTCTACTTTTGCTTCAGGATTTATATACATTACAATCTTCAGTCATGGATTTTTCGATTGATTAAAACACTGCAACTATGTTTTTAGTAGTCAGTTAAGTTCATTTCCCAACCTGATTGCCTAGATTAATGGGCATTTATTGTCGCAATGTAATGAAAAGGAAGCTATTATTGAGTGGAACAGGTTAGTAGTCCAACGACGCAAAACCCCAATATTTTTGTAAAATGCAGGCTGTCAGCAGCCAGAATCGGGTAGGGAGATTGCCGGGTTTGAGGGAAACTTTTACGTTTGCAGTTAACTTCTCTGTTGCACAGAGGCTTTCTATGTCTGTATTCTATAAGGTTTATAATTTCCATTATACATTTAAATAGAATTTTGTCTGTGAATTTTGAAGTCTGCGCTCAGCGCGTTTTGTTATTCTCACTTTGTCACACATGACTCCCTCTGCGACTGGCGTCCAGAGTTGGAGGACTGCATCAAGATACCAAGGATGACCCCCCTGAGAAGAAGCACAAGGAAGAGGAAGAATAAAGGGTTTCCAGATACTGAAGCCACCACGGAGACCTCTTGAAGAATATAAACTGACCTGCAACACTGGGGGGGCAGAACCAGATACCCAGCTGGAGAAAGGCCAATCTCTAAACGAAGATACCAAAGGCCGGATATTTTCCTGGAAAGACGGGTGAATGAGTCGTGACCCAGGACCCCAAGATCTCCAGAGGAGGTCTGTCCCAGAAGGAGTGATGCTAAGATGCAGTGCGATGTGATTATTATTAAAACGAAATGTAATGAGCACGGCACTAGCTTTGGGAAGCAACGCAGCGCTTTACAATCATAGGGGGAAGAACAAGGTTAGGGAGAAGAGAAACATGAGAGCGGGGATCTAACAACAAGGGAGGGAGGGGATGTGATTTTGAGCCACTGAGGGATAACACCCTGAAAATGCAAAGGGCCTTGTCTGGCTATATACCCTGTCTCTGGAACAAGTTACTATAGCAGATCAGACTACCCCCTCCATCCTAGACTTCAGGTAGGATCTAAAGACTCTACTCTTCAAAGAACATCTCCACAATCTCTGATTGCTCCTCACAACCCTCCCGTTCGCCTCGCTGGGCTCCATGCCCCCTGTCCCATTACACATCCCATACATCTCTGCTATTTCCTAAAAACACCTGTAACTCCCTGGCTGCACTCTCCACATCCCCTTCCCTCTCCTACCGTCCCTCCCCCAACACACGCAAACACCCCTCAGAACCTTTGTTAGGGTTCCAATTTCTAAATCCCATAAATACATATATACAGTCCCCAAAAAAGAGCATGTCCTACTGCTAATTTACCGGCAGATGGGGCTGCTTTACTTAGCTATCTGTTTCCGTTGCACTGTTTATGTACATTTGGGTTTCCGTTTAGGCCAGAGCATTCAACACTTGTACACGAGACACGTTCTATGCAGTCAAAGAAAATACACCCTTCAGCTGAAATAGAGTTTGAACTTAAGTCTTTCAAATGGCTGCTGTAAGATTTTATGATTGATCATCTGTTAAGCTGTAGCATGATTGCTGCCAGCAATGAGATTGTCGAGTAGGGCTGCCGCACATGCCATGTTGCAGCTGCCTCGCATTGTACGTTCACAACTCTGCCGGCATAATGGGCTACCACCAGCAGCAGCTATTTCTGCCCCAATGACTGGCAAATCTCAATGCACTTCTCTACTCGCTCAGCGCTTTCCTTTTGGCATTATGGGCGGCACTTCATCACTAGGCCCCAAGTGGGCTACCTGGCTGCACCCGCTCGAGGATTACTACTGTGCCACACAAGAAGAGGATCCAATGGTGAAAAAATCATGCTGCACACGAGGCTGGGGGAGATGTACACACAGGGCCCGATTCATGGAATTATTTGCATGGAAAATAGGATACTTGCGTGCCAAACTGCGTGCAAATCCGCATTCGCCAATTCATGGAATCAAATACACAGTACTTTTCTTGGACTTGTGTGGAGTCCGCGCAGGCTCGGCGCGTCTGCGAGCCATCGAGGGCCTTGCGCAAGACTCCACACAGAGCGTCGGTGTGGCTTGAGCAGAGGGCTGGGAAGGGGGCGGAACACCAACTATGGGGAAGAACTTGCGAAAAAATTGGCTTTCCAAGGGACAGCCTGCAGGCACTCCCTTGCACGCCAACAATTGTGCGGCATGAGACATATTCATGGATTCAATCGCTCAACCTCTCAGCCGGGAAATGTACATTCGAGAGGTGGGTTTGCATGTCGGATTTTGGGGTGTGTGTAAGCAAGTGGGGTTCTGATCCAACTTATGGGTGCGCGTATGCAGTGTAGCGGGGTGCAGGCACGGTTTAAGGGGGTTCTCACAAAGATATTTTGAGATTTCAACCGAGTTATGATTTTTCATACGCATGTTGTCGGGGTGCTGGATACAATTACGGGGCACCCTGTCCAGGGTCCTCGAAATGCAGGTCTGCTTGCGGGGGACAACCGCACTGTTTGAAATTTGCACTTGGGATTCACGCAAAGTTAGCTGTCCTGGCTGTTTTTGTTTTGCGTGCAGACTTGTTTGGGGGTGTTCTGGGTGCGACTTGCGAATACGGTTACTTTGCGCAGTAAGTTCCATGAATACGCGGGCGGGCATTTTTTAAACTGCTCACAGGCTCGCGCAGTGCCTTTCTCGGCATGCGACCCCTGCAGGATTTCTGCACACATTTCCATGTATTGGGTCCACAATCTTCTTATCACTGCCAAACACTGGTGAGGATAATGACTTCAAGCTGGCACAATGATTGAGAATTTTTATCCCAAAACCCATTCAGACTATGAGCAATTTCCCCTGTGAAAGGCTTCTCCAGGAGCTGAAGAGTCAATTGACATCTTTCATCCCTGAGTGCATTAGTTAGCTAAATCATGCAAGCTACCCGATCTTATACAAGCAAAGCAAGCACGTCCTGCAGAAACCGTGCATTTTGCTCCCTTGATACAATATGATATAATAGGTTATTTATAATGCACTTAATACCCAGAGGATTCTATGCACAGGCCCTGGGATCGAACCTGTGTTGCTCCGTGTTGTCTTGCTTCCAAGGTGAGCACGTTACCCCTGAGCTATCCTCCCTAATATCTGTGAAATGGCAGATATCTGGACTTGCTATTCTCCTGCTGCCAGGGCAGGACAAGAAGTAAGTCAATTACCTTGCAAAGAAGTTCCTATCAACATGAAATGATAGGTGAAACATGCCACACTGATGAGTCATCAGAAGCATACATTGCCATCACATACTGCGATTGCTGGACACATGTGCAGACACTGCAAGGTTCTGCCACACTTTCTCACAATTGTCCAACAAAAGGCCATGTTTGAAAAATTGCGGCAAATACAATCAAATGACCAACGCATGCAGAGCAAAACAGAGGAAGAAATCAGCATGAGTGCACCGTGGAAATTCCCAGGATGCTCGCTGTTGCACTGTAGAGAGCCACCAACTCCTGAAGTCCCACATCTTCCAGTGTTGAGGTGGGAGTCCCTTCAGGGGGACAAACGACAGTGGAGCCGGGAGGTGAAAATCCAAGGGGAGTTTATTGAAGAGAGAAGATGCTCCTAAGAAAGGAGCTGCACCATCTGCTTCTCAGCACCTGGGCAACTGCTGGATGTTGTCTCGCACGCAGCACACCACACGGGAGCATTCAAAGGATGCTCTGGGTGAGTCGCTGCATGAGGACCAGCAGCCCATGGACCCCTGGGGCATATACAGCATGTGCGGCACAGCACACATAATAACAAAAGGCACATGCCAGTGCAGCCGCATGGAAGTAACCCTCTGCACACCTTCCCCCTTAACCAAACATCCTTAGCACAAAGTCTTTGAATTTTCTCAGTAAGCATCACAACCTCATACCATGCTCCAGGGTTGCATCCTGAGCTGACTGTTCACACACCACTCACAGTCCTCTAGTACCCACAGCATGATGACCACCATACACACGCAAATCACTGCTCACAGTTGCTTGCAGGACGCTTGCCCTGCCACATGTTCCTCTACTCTCAGGGCCTTCACACTTTCCACCCTTGCACATTTCCTTTCATCCACCTCGGATTCTTCATCTCTCTCCAACGTGCGAACCGGAACACAATCAAAGGGCACTTCTTGGAGCATCGCCCCACCTCTCTCCTTTCCCTTACTGTTGACATCATGACACTTCACTAGTTGTTTCATACTCCATTTGGTGCCATCATCCAACAACTCCACTGTGCCCATGACCTTCACCACCATCTTCCGAGGGGACAAATATGAATCTCCTGCACCCCTCACTCTCGGGTTCCTTATACTGACCCAACTGTCCATACTAATTGGTTTCCTATCTACATACTTCCTGCTGTCAAACCCCTTCTTATATTTCTGACACTTCTCTGCCCTGCTAAGCAACTCCTCTCTATTCACTTTGACTGGGCCAGAGGTTCCGAGACATTCCGGAGTAAGCTCGTCAATTGGCTTCTGCCCCTTGAATGCCACAAAAGGTGTTACTCCCGTAGTGGGGTGGGTGTGGTCCTGTACAGCCAAAGCATGTCCCTAATAAGCCGTTCAATGCTCAAGTTGGAAATGTTTGCCAGTTGCAGAGCTCCCTTCACGACTTTGTTAAACCTTTCCACCATGCTGTTCTGGCAGGAAGAGCACAAAGCTGTCATTTCATGACGCACGACTACCCTCTTGAGATTGTCAGCCACCAAATTAGATGTACTCCATCGTCAGTGAGCAGCACAGCAGGAAATCCTTCTACCCTAAAGATTCCGTCACGGAAATCTATCACTGACTCGGCGGTCGTCTCCTCCAACCAGCCAATACATGGCCGTTTGGAGTAGTAGTCCATCAGGACAAACATGTATTTTTTCCCTTGGTAATATTTTGGTAAGGGGCCAATAATGTCTAAAGCAAATTTCTCCCAAGGCCTTGTGGGAATCTTTGCTGGACATAGGGGAGGCTCGATCGACACATGAAAATGATCGCGTCCATTGATCCATAGATTGAAGGCTTCCAGATCTGAGTGGGTGCCTTCGAAAATCATGAAAATGTCATCTATGTAACGCTTCCATGTTTTTATATGTCCTCGGAATGGGTTTGTGATGGAATATATATGCTCTACCTCAAAGACAATGGGGAACTTTATGAGCACAGACTGCTCAATACACATCGCAGCAATCGGTATAATGTTGTAGTTGTTTGTTTGTTTGCACGACATGAACTCATGAAGTGGAGAAACAGCCCAAAAGAATCAGACCTGATGTGACTCCGGCTAGTTTTGCAAATGACTAATTCTATATAGCACACAAGTCCTATACCTCAAGTCAACATGGAGGTTTTTTCGAACACTGTGAAAGCTGGCCATCTATTGAGAATGTGTATTTGACAATAGTTGAGCTTAGATTATGAGACGAATGAGGATAATTGTCCTTACCCCTCTCTTTTAGCCTACTGTGGACAGCATTTTGAGCCTGTGTGAACTACGGGGCTCGTAACCATATCTCTGTGACCACCAAGAAATGAAATAGAGAGAAAACCAATTTGCAAGATATCATAAATGACTTGCCTCTAAGGTACTCACCAAACAAATCATGGGTAAAATACACTTGATGTCATATGGGTGTGGATAGTGTGCACAGGGGGCTTTCTCCATTCCCTACTTACTTTTTGCTCTGTCACCCTGGGATCTGGGCAGTGTGTAACTCCATCCACATACACACCAGAAAGAATGGAGAGATGCACTACGGGCGTGGTGTGCGTCTCACACGATGGGTGCAAGGTCACCATTGACAAATGTCTTTGCACAACCTAATGGGCAATCAGCACTAATCGCACATGACAAGTAATTATATAAATATTGTCAAATTGAACCCGGCCCTTAAATAGGTCCTTATATTCCCTGGGTGGGATATGGATTACTGCCATATTGGGCGGATAAAAGATTGACTCACAGGATAAGAAATTGGTCCTGAAGAAGATGATTTGAAAAATGTGCATCATTGAAACCGGTCCACCTCAGAATCCATGGACGTCTCGAACACGTAGGAGAAACATGTCAAAAACAACTTACTTCTAATGCCTATGATCGATATGATGCAATAATGGCTTCTTCTATTTAATAGATCACATTTTATGAAAAACTTTTCACAACAAAGTCTAAAAAGATGTCTCCTGACAAAAAATTATGGTATAGAAATACTTAAGACATCGGGAATATATAGTTGGATGGGGACAGCACACACCACAGAGGGTGAATAAAGCACCTGAAATTCCCCATTGTATGCTCTCCCAAGAACACTCACTTGTATGCCTCTTGTAGCCCCCCCCCCACTTTTTTGGGAAAGCCTTATAACACCGTGGCAATACTGACCAATAACTGATTGTAGGGTTAGGGCCAGTGTTCCCTCTTCATCTATCCTCTTTTAGATAGGTGGTACCTCACTCTCAACCTAGGGATAGAACACCCTGCAGGGAAAGGGTGTTCTTCTGGCCAGGGTCAGAATAGGTAACACAGCATCAGTATTGCCAACTCAAGACATTTTAATAACAACCATAGTCCTGGTCCTGTTTTGTTTGATATTCTAACACTGAAGGACACACCTAAAGAAAAAACTTCGTGATTGATGGTCGACGCTTTTCTCTCAACTGTGGAGTAAATATTTTCAGCACCCTGAAAGGCCCTGGAAGCAAACACAACCTCAAATTCCTGGCCCTCCTGTATCTGTATTAAAGCAGCACCTAGCCCTACAATGCTAGCATCAGTCATAAGAAAAGCCTTGCAGCAGGGGTTAAACATGCAAAGTTTGGAAGCCCCCACAATACTCTTCTTTGTTAAGGTGGAAGCCCTTTGACATTCCTCGTCCCAGACAAATTTGACAAATTTTTTCAACAACTCTCTTGAAGGGGCACGCCCCTGGATACATTTGGGGTAACACTCTGCCAGCCCCAGGAACGCCCGCAACTCATCCTTGCTCTGAGGCGCGGGGGGCCCGCAACAAGGCATCCACTAAAGTCATTTTAGGCCTCATCCCTCTCTGGTCTATGACATGTCCCAAATAAGACACTTCTGTCAACCCACATTTGCACTTTTCCTTTTTTTACAGTTAATCCTGCCTGATGCAAAATGCTCAGCATTTTACACACATAACACTCATGAGATTCACAGTCTGGCACAAACACCAGGATATCATCCTTAAAGCATTTGACAAATTATAATCCTTCAACAAGTTTCTCCATCACACGCTGAAACACAGAGGCAGCTGAGGCAAGACCAAAAGGCATCCTCTTAAATCAGTACGCCACAAAGGGCATGACAAAAGAAGTTAATGCTCTTGAATCTGGGTACAAACTGTTTGGTGGTATGCATTGGAAAGATCAATGGTTGAAAGATAATTGGTTCCATGTAAAAATTAAATCAATTATTGCACCTTAGGGATGGATGTCTGTCTACCCCAATGTTGTTGTTGAGGGACCTGAGGTCTATACCCATTCTTATGTTGATGTCCCGCTTCCATGCAATGACCACAGAGGACAACCACTCTGCTGCCTCTATGGGCTTGATCATGTCATTCTCATAGTTTGTCGAGTTCAACCTTAACTTTCTCTCTCAACTGCAAGGGTATAGCGCGAACCTTGTGCACTATTGGTTTAGCTCCCCTGTTTAAAATAATTCCGGGACAGAATTCCTTCAGGCACCCCAATTGGTCAGAGAACACTTTAGGGAACTGTTGGCACATATCCTGTCCTACAAAAAGTACTGGTTCTAGAGCATTGCGGTTCCAAATTATTTGCAGCTCTTGCTGGTGCCTCCATCTAAGTAGCGACATCGCCTTATCTGCCACATACAATATGCCTCCGATTGCCCTATATTTGAAAGCAATCTCAACACACTTTGAACCCACAATATTCATTGGGACACCTCCATATCCCCTGGGGCATATGTCAGGGGCATCTAAATCATCCTCTCCAATGCCTAAGGTTTCCAGGGCATCAATGCCCACAACAGTGTATTTGGAGCCATCGTTCTCAGTACATGACCATCAACTGGCACATCACACCATGGGAAATCTACATCACCCCATCAGTGTTAGCAATTAGTAAATCACTCACGCCCTCCTGAAATAAACTCTCCTCCTCTGCATATCTCACATCACTGCCAGCTCTGCAAACTTCAGCCAGGTGCCCTTTCTTTTCACAATTTCTGCACACAGCATTTCTAGAAGGGCAGCAGGAGCTGGTTGAGAAGTGGTCACCTTCCCTGCAAGCATAGCATGTGATGATCACCCTTGCCCCTTGCATGCAAGGTCCTTGTGGGAGTCCAAATTTGTTCTGAGCCTTCGGTGCAGGGGGGGGACTTGTGCTCTGAAATTCCCTGATGGCCTGCTGCTCACCCTCGCCCCTGGCATGCGAGGGAGGTCCTTACGGGGGACCAGACTTGTTCTGAGCCTTCGCAGCAGGGGGTGGGGGGGCCTGCCCTCTGAAATTCCCTGCTGCTCACAGAGTTCACGTCGCCTTTGGAGGTGTTCAGAGCTGCTGAGTAGGTCAAGGATTGCTCTGCTAGCTTGGCCATAGCAATGGCCTGGTCAAGGGAGAGGTCCTTCATCATGACCTTCCTGCAGCTTCTTGTCCCCGGTGCATCTGACAATCTGGTCACGCAGAAGACTGTCAGTGAGTGTACCAAAATCACAGTCTTTCATCAACCCGCAAAGGCGCACTACAAACGCTCCTACTTTCTCACCAGGGGCCACATTACAGAAAATTTGCACCGGTACAAGGGCAAAGTTGCACGGTATTAGCACTAGGGCAAAGTTTGCCCTATTTTTAAAAACACTAGGACATGTTAGAAAACTACTGCACTATGACAAATGCACCTTGGCATTGTACCAGCACCTGGGAGAAAATTGCCCTACTGCAAGAAAGATACATTTTGGATGCGTTTTTTCACCAGGGCAAACTTTGCCCTAGTGCTAATACCATTCCGTATTAGCACTAGGGCAAACGTTGCCCTGTTGCAATAATGTTGTGAAAATCAATCTTTTTTGCCCAAGAGCAATTTTTGCCCTATGCCTACACCATGCCAAATTGCACTTGTCATGGTGTAATCGTGTTCTAATATGTCCCAGTGTTTTAAAAAATAGGGCAAACGTTGCCCTAGTGCTAATACCGTGTAACTTTGCACTTGCACCGGTGCAACATTTCTGTAATCTGGCCCCAGGTTGTTGTTTGCGGGAAAAGAACAAGTGTCTTTCCATAATGACATTAATGCAGGGACCAAATTGGGGCAGTAGCGCCTGTTCAGTGCCCTGGTAGGCATCTGCGCATCACCAACGGGAACTACAGGCAAGGTCTCGAAGATCCTATGTCCTTCTACTCCCAGGCAGTTGAGTAGGATGGCCTGTTTCCCTCCAACTGCAATGAGGTAAATGTTGAATATTTTTTTCATTGTGTCCAAGGAATTACTGGTTCAGTACTATCGCCTGAAACACAGGTGGGGCCTGTATTATTTCTTCCATTACGTTCCTGCTGCGGCTCCCCAATGTCCCAGAAAAGGCCCTTAAGAATCCAGTATTGGCAATTCCAAAATTTAAATGACAGCAAGACAAGCCCTCCAAGAATCCAGTATTTGTAATTCCGGTGTCCAATGCCAGCATCTGCCGTTAGGTGGCGCCAGAAGCTCAGGAACCGTCTCTCTGCCAGAACAAAATCCCTGGGAGCACGGGGCTTCTCAGGCCCCTGGGCAACTGCTGGATGCTGTCTCGCACGCAGCGGTCACACAGGAGCTATCCAAGGATGCGCCTGGTAACTCGCAGTCGCTGCACGAGGAACAGCAACCCAGGGACCCCTGAGGTGTACACAACAACAAGTAACCCTGGACAGAAGTCTTCTAGGCTCAGACCACAGAAGGACTCCTCAGTGAGGATGGATGTTCTTCCCTGGGCTGCTGCACTACCTATCAGTCATAATCAGTACTGGGCATCTGGGAAAGAACACCTGATCTCAAATTATCAGCAAAACGGTGCATCTCACTCCGTAAACACCAACACAAATGCATGGAAACTACTCCATGCACAGAAGGGAGTTTGTAGCCAAATCGGGCTGATGGCTGCTTCTGAATTGTCGCGCTGCGGAAGAGTTAGGCGCTATCAGGTTCAGGGTCAGACTGGCACAAGAAATAGTCCCGGTCACCCAAATAAAAGTGGCCTATCCCTCGCCTCAAAAAAGTAGCCCACCCCTCGCCTCATGATCCTTGACCTCTGATGACATCACCAGAAGTGATGTCATTTGACCCCACCCCAAAGTGACATCCTGGGAAGCGATGAAACACAACCTTTCACCCCTTGACAAAACGGGAAGTGTCATCAAATATCATTGTTCCTAAGTACACTGAGGGGCCGATTAATGCAACAAATGTGTGCCGAAATCCGTTGCGCAAGCTGGCGCAAGCGTGAAAAAGCAAGCGCACGTGCAGGCGTGCGATTCATGGAAGGCCCTGCGTGTGTTTTTCCCGGGATGTGCGCCAAATCCACGCATGGCGCACACGGGCGCACAAGTCACTGCAACATCCCGAACGCTGTGCGCGACGCACACAGTGAAAGCGCACAACGTTAGCGCACACACCAAAAAGGGGGCGGAACACGGGGCGGAACACGCGGAATGGGGAACAACGCGTGAAAATAAGGGCGTAACTGGGGAAGTACTGCTGGGAAATACACAGAACGCCCACACACACGCGAACTACATGTATTCATGGAATGGAATAGGGGAAACACGCGCACGCCAAAAGACACGCACAGGCCTAAACACGTCCACCACACGAAGGCAGGCGGAAGCGTCCATGCGCAGTATAAAAGGGCGCACAAACAACAAACACGTATATACAGCTACGATGAATATCCCATTCTGTGGCCCCTTAGGAGAAATGACGTGTCACGCAATGCTCAAGATTCCCAAAAAAGTAAGAAAAAGAGATACACGACCCCTGTAGCCCACGTGCGCGTAAAAAAACACACGCAGTACGCTGTGGCAGCCAGGAACACAAAAAATGCATATGTGCTCAACACGCAGGCCAGTATGCCCAAAAAAAAGGGGTACGCGACTAACAGCGACACCCACAGTAGGATAAATACTGTGTGCGACTCACCGTCTGCTTTGCGTGTAGAAGAAGAACACGTAGCCAACACCCACGCCAAAAGAAGAAGTACGCTGTAGCCGCTGTGAACTAATCGCGTGTGAAAGCCAACACGCAGCCCCGGAATACACGTACCCCACTTGCGCTAGTGAAAATGCGTGTAAAAGTCCACACGCACCCCCAGAATATGTGCAGGTAGCCCCTCCACCCTCCCCATGGCCCGCAGGCAGCCCATCACCCCTGGGCATGGCCCACAGTCAGCCCATCACCCCAGTCCATGGCCCGCAGGCAGGCCACACCACAAGGTGGACTTTTTCCACACATTTTACCTGATGCAGCGGGTACGTGTATTTTGAGGGGAGCGCATGGACTTTGACACGTGTTTTCGATAGCGCGAGCGAGGTATGTGTATTTTGAGGAGTGCGCGGGGAGTTTTCAATGCGTTTTTCGTGGTTGGGGGGCTGTATGCTGGTCGACTGGCCTTTGCGCCATGTAGGGGATTTGTGCAATGTTTTTGGCACACGGGGCGGGTTTGGGGGCGTAACTGGCGCTGCTGCAGGTTCGCTGCGCCACTCAGCACCACGGCTGGTTACGGATGTTAGTATCCATGAATTCGCTGTACGCTAAAATGGGTTTTGGCACACGCGGCTGGCGCAGACTGTCGCACACGCACTCTGTGCGCCAGCCGCGTGCGCCACTTGTGCGCTAAATTCTATGAATTACCCCCTAAATTACTGTGAATCCAAGCAGATGCCCAAGGCTAAATGATAATATGTTATTGTATAGCATTTACGCTTAAGCTCTTTTTTATAGAACAAAAATTCATACAATATCACCCAACCTGTGTTGGTACTCATTTATCGATGTAAGAAGGATTTTTGAAGAAAAGAAAAAAATTGAAAAAAAAATATTTTTTTTTACATTTTTTTTCTTCCAAACCGGCCCAGACTTGGCCAGAATCTGGTCCCCACTCCTCAGGGCCGATTTCGGCCTGGCCACGAGCCAAAAGGCCAAGGGGCCAATCTGACCCTGATCAGGTTTATACAGCAGTGCTGCAGCCCTAGACGGTCTTCTGGAAGAAGCCCACCCCTGGTTTGAGGCACTAGATGCACGAGGGGTACAACACACTGTGTGACAAACACATCTAGGTATTCTGACTGAACACTCTAGCCTAGTGGTCTAGTCCTGAACTGTCCAGAAAACTGTGTCTCAGATAGAGACCTACAAAACTACAGCATGCATTCTTGGTCACCTGCAACACAAGCAGAAAAGAGGGGGTTAAAGCAGTAGCTGTCATACATGTCAAACATTTGCAGTCTCTGGTTATGTGGCCTGGGCTGGCTTCCAGATCACAGTGTTAAGCTGAGAAACCCACCATACCATATGAATTCTGGTGCATTAACTACCGGAGTTACTCTGTTACTCTGTGAAAAGTGACTTTGCACTGCCGACACAAACATTGATTCATGGAACTGGGCAAACTGTATGTTTGCAGTGCACCGCCAGTGACAAGTCAATTTGTAATGCAAAAATGACTTTGCACTGCGAAAATACTCTTCGCGTAGTTCCATGAATCAGGGTTTGTATTGTCAGTGCAAAGTCACTTTGAACTGTGCAAAAAAATTCCATGAATTGGCACGCAATCACTAAGTACATCATCTGGTGTTGGCTTGTAACACGAGACTCCCGTGACCATCTCGAGGCATCAGATGGGTTTGGGCTGTTGTGCGCTGCCTTCAGTTGCCTACTATCTATCAGGTCACCTTCAGCACGTGCTGATGAATTGGGCCATTACCCACTCCCTAACATATGCCCCTGGAATGGATCCTGCCCCCCCCCCGCAGTCCCCTGGCCCTTGTAAGTGTCATAGCTGTGCATGCCTTGTCCCAGCATGGCATCCATCTCTTTATGCGCTACCTCCAGAAGATGAGGTCTTGGATGATTTCTGACTTTTTGAACCTTAACCATTAAAACTCCCTCTAAATGAAAGTCGTGTCTATTCTCTCGTGCCCATCTCTCCAATTTCCAGTGAAATCATCACTATTCAGTGTTTCTTGCACGGGTACCTGTGAGACCAATGGATTTAAGTTGTGGTCTAGCTTCCAGGATATTGGTCCTTTGTAACCTCTTACCTTAATGGCTCGCTCCATTACCCGATGTATACCCTAG
Organism: Ambystoma mexicanum; assembly: GCF_040938575.1. Lineage (NCBI taxonomy): Eukaryota > Metazoa > Chordata > Amphibia > Caudata > Ambystomatidae > Ambystoma > Ambystoma mexicanum. The sequence continues at coordinate 597,545,176 of NC_090922.1, read as the reverse complement.
TGACTAAGAGCCAGGATGGTTGGCAATTCAAGATGTCCACCTCAGTAATACTATTTCCTCAGGTTGGAATATTTGCCTGGCTGGCTCTACCCACATGCATAGTTAGTGATACACAAAAAGTAGGGTAGCCCCTTGGTGTGAGTGTGGATTCAAGGCAATATATCATCTAGAACAAAAGAGAAATGGGAAACCACACTATTGGACAGTTCAATTGTATGTCCTTATTCATTCGAACTCATCAAGAATTGTTCTGTGCTCAAAAATGGTCACACAATATAAGAAAAAGTATAAATGTCTTGGGTTAGTCAAAAATGTAATGGTACAAATATAATCAATAAAGACAAGTAACTACAGAGAAAATTTCATAAAGAGTGAGAACAAGTGTTGGATTGTAACAATTACATATATATATATATATATATATATATATATATATATATATATATATATATATATATATAAAAAACAAAAATTGAATACAAAAACAGATAATCAGAACAGAAAGAAGGTTTATAATTTCCAAAGGAATTCTTTTTGAAAATTAAAAGTCACATAGGATCAAATCAGAAATGAAAACATTAGTGTTCCTATTTAGTAAACATCCTTACTGTTTCTAAACAAATATCAGGATCCCTGTTTCTGTACTCCTTATTTTATTGTCTAACATATTTCACGATCAATGCATGATCATGTCACTAATCTGCCAACGTGCAAGTTTGTTCAGTGCTCATATTGAATTATTCGGCGGGATGGGCACCAAATGCACGTTTCGGCTTGTCAACTGTTTCATGGAATCTGTGTTTAGCCTTCCTCAAGGCGAATGGACCTCATAGTCCTAAAAGGGGAGGGAGGCAGATACAAGTGTAGATCAATGTAGAATTCAAGACATATTGATACCTTTTGTTATGAAGAACAATCTTAAGAACATGCTGCTAATTTGCAAAACAAAATAACAACGTAATACTCACCCTGTGCGTCTGACAGGGGTATGAAAAACATGTGGCTTTGTTATCAGTGACGGAGTGTCCTGTGGAACTGGTGGATTGACCCTTGAATGCCACTTATAGGGTGAAGAAAGGAGGGGGCCCAGACACTGTGAGGGAAAGAATAGAAGCATGCTGTTACTTGCTGGGGCATAGGGCCCTGTATAACTATTACAGTTCTGGTCTAAAGTAATGGATAGCTGAAGAATAAACAGGGTCTGCTGCAGTACCTGTATAGTCTGGTTCCTGGTGTTGAATGATGGGATTATAAAATCTCTTATCTGTGAGATCTTCTTGGTTTCTTGTTAATTTCTGGCTCTCCTGACTGTCTTAGGGTGTTGCAGAACGGGCCCAACGGAGATCCCAAAATTGCTGAGGAGCCGGAAAGAATTGATTGGTTACTAGAGTATCTATCAGAAAGCTGTTTGCCTGACATGGTGATGGGGGCCAGTGCTATTCGGTTGATTAAAACATGTGATTTTTGTTCTGTGAATGCAAATGGGGGTGGAAGGTGACTACAAAATATTTATGTGTTCAAAAAACACCAATCAAACAGCGATTTCGACTTCAAAAGATGGCTAGCAGTGGGGCTATTATGGCTACCTGTAGGTTAGGCTAACGCATACCTTTGAATGAATGCTCGTGTCTCTGTGGCGACAGTAGACGAGGTGTTCAAATGGCAGAGTGTTGTGGAACGTGCTGCTGGCGGGTTGGGCAAACAAATATTTTCACCTGCATTAGCTGGTTTGTAAAATCGTGACACATGCATAGTTAGTAGCAGTATTTCTACTATGTTTGGCAACAGCTATGGTTGTAATCCTATGTGATGGCTACCAGAAATACCTATAAAGAATTAAGCTCCTGCTGTAGCCGGCGTGACGGCAAAACAACCACAGACTCTTCAGGTGGATTGGTGAATGTCTTTATTAGTAGACAGTAAAGCCTGCATGGATTACATGAAAATATATATATAAATATATATTTTTTATTATATATATATAATAAAAAAAATGTAAACAAATGGTTGAAATGATCGGATTTCAGCTGTACCAAAATTACATACAGCCGGAAAATGCTGAACATTTCAACTATTCCGTTTTCATTATGGCGAACAAGGGAAGCAGGGGTTGCGAGGGTGTCCCCTGCACACTTTATCGCAATAATGGAATCGGGGGTGGCGGGGGTGCCCCCCGCATCCAAAACAACAATTTTTTTGAACAAAAGAAAAACAAAAAAAAGGACCCTGCAGTGCCGGTTCCCATCCTCAGAAGTGAAGGGAAATGGAGCTGTAGGGACTGGGCGGCACACAGAGAAGTGTGCCGCCAAAGGGTAAGTAAGGGGGTGGGGAAGCGGGATCTACAAAAGCCATTTAGCTGTGGGCTGCTTATTTTGAATACAAACATTTAGAATTCAATATTTTCGTCTTCCAATTGTTCGTATTTGAAATAATCACGTACAACCAAGTCAGCATACATGGGACAAACAGCATCCCAACGGCAGAACAAGACTCGGCACAGCAACCTCCCTCCATCTACTTATAATGCTTTTATACAGATGAGTACCCATGAAATTCAATGGAAGTGGTAGTTCAGGCATTGTATGAGATTGACAAGCAACAATGTTTTGGGAGGCTGTTCACAGTCTCTCAACATACATGTTATCAGCAGATACTGCATTCTCATGCCCAGGAAGGCACAATCTTGATGTTAGCAGAATTCCTGCTGTTCATGCTACTTCCACGATTTTCACATGACTGTGGGGAAGATGGCTTGCTTACTATTGCTACGCCCACCTGCTAAAGCCGATTTGCCTAGTGAGGATATTCTCTAAAACACACTTCAATATGCCATATGGGAAAAGCATCAGAAGCGAAGACGATAGAAGCAGGCATCATTATGCGGTGGAAAACGAAACGCTTCTGTGGTTAAGACATGCACACTATAACATAGGACAAACACTGTTATAGCAATCAGGCACTGCTAAATATTGCAGTTAGCAAGGACGAGTACAGCGACAGGGGTATCTAGGGAGTTTAGAACATTTTAATTCTCAATTTCCCCCCACACCGGGCAGTGTTTCTTACAATGAACCACATAAAAAAATGTATTGGGTTGATTGTTCCGTTGCAGAACTGACCCTCACCATATATAGGGAGTGCTTGTCAATGTCTGACTTTCGGGGTGAAATGAATAGCACCTGCCCACCTTCTAGGGTCCAACTCATTGTAGACATTTTGCATTCTTTTTGGGGGTGAAGAGTTGTTGTATTTTTTGTTTACATTAATATCGATATTCAAGAGTTGGAGAATGGGTATTCTGGGGTTCAATGGGAATGGTGAGCATTTTTTTCCGGCACCCGCAAATGGGCAAATACTGTGTCCGGCAGCAGGGCCATAATGACCCGGTAATTGCCCATTCGTGGTTGCCGGAAAAAATTGCAAGTTTGGCGGCAATGAGTAATGAGACCCCATGAGTTGAACCGGATCCAATTACCATCCGCGTTGTCGTGGTTTATTAGGTGGTCACACTCAAGTCAGGGAGTTCTTCCCCGCCCCCAACCAACTGGCATGCACCCAAAGCGCTTACACAGATTCAACTTTAATGAGGCCTCCCACTTATTTCGCACCACCCCAACACATACCCATGTACACCAGGCCGGTGTATAGTAAGAGAATATATATTTATTTAAGGTTTGTCAAAATGGAATAGCAACCAAAAACCTCAACCACCAATATTGTGGCACTACACAATATCGCCAATTCAAATTTCTTGCACCAATTGACTACTTATATTTCTAATGAACTGACAGAGACTATAACACACAGGTAACATTTTGAAGTTGGCAGTCACAATTTACATCAGATTTAATTGCAAATTAACCAATGGAAAACCTTCACAGTACAATGGAAAAATCAAATTGGCTTTATTTTGAGAAAGGTACTGTCTGAGAAAAACTCAATGGGAAAATCGTTTTTGCTTTATTTTTAGAAAGGCAATGTTTGCAAAAGGAACTCAAATGGGAACATCGTTTTTTAGGCTTTTGTTTGAAAGGCAAGGTTGGGAAAAGGAACTCAAATGGGAAACTCATTTTTCAATACACCTTCAAAGGACATGCAATGCTTTGGGAATTCTGACTTTGGCATCACTGGGAATAAATGGGAAAATTCGTTTTGCACAATTTGCTCTCCAGAGAAATGCAGGGTTTGGAGATTCTGGGTTTGGATACAAGGGAATCCATGGGAAATTTTGTTTTGCCCCCTCCCCATTCGCTTGAAAGGGAGTGTTTAGGATTACATCTTTTTAATTCAGGACCCCACTTTCTGGACAAAATTCAGGGGTTTCAGATGAACAGTCACCCAAGTCTTTATGGTCTATACCGGCTCTAACGCACTGGGCATGAACTTTGTTAGTTTTGAACTCACTCCTCCTGGGATTTTCTTCATGGGAATTAATTGATTTGACTTCAACTCAATGTGCTAAGGCTCTACACAGCTTCCCCCGCCCCACAATTTAATGGAAAGGATTAAGGCGGGCTGTTTCCAACACAATTCAATTTAAGTGGATAGGGTGATTGTCTATAGTGGAATTAATTTGAATTGGATTTAATACAATGTGCCCAGGGCCTACCTAGCTTCACCCCCTACCCACTTATGCAAAGGGATAAGGCCAGGTAGTTCCCCACACAATTGATGGCTTTTAAATTATCTACTTACATGGGAGGCCTTTATTATGGGGCATCAAGAGAAACAGTAGGGTTCCTCTGAGGACAGCACATATCTGGTCAAGGGTCCTGCACCCAGGGTTCCTCTCACTCCTCTGATGGGGTCCGAGCTAGCTTCTAGATTTCCCTGTCACAGTCTCCAAGGCAAAGCTTGAGGCCTCTCTGCTAGTTGTCCCTTCAAAGAGTCCGGCAGTAGACTACCTCCAGGAATAAAGTGAAAAAGCCCTGTTCTGATGCAAAATTGACATCTTAAAGGACTGATGACACTCCTACATTATCATAGTTCCCACGCTAAGGATTGGCTAGCACACTCCCTTCACCTCCCACCAAGACACCTAATGGCTGCTGAGAGGAACAGATGTTTGGAGGCATAAGTTATGGAAGCTGAAGGAGGAGGAAAAATACATCATCCAGGTGGGCTTTACCTTTTTCGGTTCTGAAAATGTAACAACATGGCAGCTATGCTAATTCTTCAAATAACTGCATTAATCTATATATTTTCTAATTGTACATTTTATGGCGAGTCGGAAAATACACATTTTAATTTGGCACGCCCTTCCTGGGCGGAGCCACCATTTTTTGCGCTTTGTGGCTGTGCTGTAATAGTTACACCTCAGACACTACATACGTCCAACATTAATTTCACCATCTACCACTTCACCAGTTTTCCAGTTCCTCAGACTTATGGCAATGCCAGAATGATAATTTTGATCATAACTTCAGTTTTTACATGGTCCCAACAGGCTCTTTATACCCTTTCATATTTAATTTATTTTATTTAATTTATTTATTTTATTTATTATTATTTAATATTTAAATTATTTATTAATTTAGGAAAATGTGTTCAATGTTAAGCCTAAGCCTATGGCAACGCATTATATGAGATGTAGTTTCATTTCTGGCCACCCAAAGCAGTTTCATTTCTCCTTACAGATGTGACCAGGTCATCTGCTGGGGCCAATGTTTATTCTAGCCTCTTCTCCTGAGCATCAAATGGTCTTTGCTCAGGAATAGTGTACACTTTATGGGGAACCTGACCTTAAAGGTAATTTCCTTTGGTCATGTTATCTGGAAATCCCTGCAGTCCTGATATCTCTTGAAACATTTTTCATATTTTTAACTGAAGCTCCAAGCCTGTTTCCTTGATAAACCCAGCCCCAAAGGTTTCGGGGTCGAAGTTTCACCTCATAGAGAAAGACAAGTTGCAGTTCACAATTCTGAAAGGCTAGCATATTACATTTACCCACTGTGTACATGTAACTTTCAATACTGCCACAGGGCCTGCTGGCAAGAAATAAACTCTTTCTTTACATAATGTTTGAACAGAAATAAGTTCCCTCTGGATATTAGTCACACAGATAAGCCATAGTTACATAAGAAACCAGGGTTCACATTTACACAAAACGAAATAAGCCTTTCCCTAGAAAATGTTGTCATTTTATGTGCTGAAATTAACTCTCTTTATTCCTGAAAATGCAATTGGTCGTTCGACTTTATTTCTTAAATATAAGGCATCATTCCTCCTTTTTAGCTTCCAAATGCACAGTATTTCAAATGTATTTATTTCCTTCCATGTGCACTTCTGCAGTCTTAAATCTGTCACAAGTGCCTTTACATGAAGTCAGCATCTGCATCACATATGTCTTTTTGGAATCCATTGGACAATGTTAATAATATTAAAATTCTGAGTTTCTGAGTCACACTTTTGCTCTTCTGAGTGCCTGTACATTTTAACAAAATGAAGGGAGGCCCATTCTCACTCATTTACTAGGCCTTATGTCAAAATCACTGTTGTGTACTGGCTTTTATATTTCAGTGGTTCTCCACATTAGCCAGCTTCACTTTCACAATGGGGCCTAGCATGGCCTCTCCATCTCTGTTACTCTGGGGGTGTCCTTTCACCCCACAGAATGCAACTGGGAACCTCACTTGTGAAAAACCTGAAAAGCTTAAACATGATGCCCAGCTCATTTCAGCTAACATCATATGTGTTTGAAAGATGTCACGTTCTGGTTGGGGCCTAAAACCCACATCTCACCCGCAGTTTTCTGTAAGTAATGAAGGCTTTGAATCAGTTCTTTGAAGCAGTTCTGGGAGAATAATCAGAGGACCTCATGAAGTCCTGCAGCAGACCTTGCAGAGGAAGCTACTAAGACTTAGACGATGAAGAAAAGAAACACATTGGTGACCTTCCTTAAACCAACTTCCATTGTGAGGTCAGTGATGTAGTCTTCACCTCCTCCTCAGAATGAAAAGCCAAGAATCATACTGGAGGTCAAGTCTGGCTGCCAACTGGTCCAACAAAATCACACACCATGAAAGGAGTCTGGCATCTGAAATTGTAACCACTAACTGAACCAGACACCAGCCACAACACCCTAAAGGTTCCTATTAGAGGCAAGCAGATAACTGGGCAGTTATGGTCAGTACTCTATACTCTGCCAAAAATATGTGAACCCTTCAACTGACCCTGGATGTGTCAGGAATGGGTGCCCCCATTCCTGGACACTGTAACCTCGATGGAGGACCCATACTCCTACAGCAGCCTGTTCTAAGATTGCAAGCTCGTCCCATGGCATCCTGTGTCATGGTTACGCACATCGCCATTTAGCCCCAAACTTCAGGCTGTTCTGGAGATCACTCCTCGTTTCTTAACACTCTGCTTCCAAGTGGATGCTGCTTCCATAGCCCCTGAGTCTGACCCGTTGGCCCCTCTATCCTCCTCATTCATGTGTGAATGCACTGTCCTTCCTTCCCCCTGGGTCCTTCCTGAGTTCTCCTTTCTGGGCGCCATCTGGATCCTTATACCCTGTCTTCGCCCTCCTGGTACCTGCTGGAATTGGGATCCTGTCCCCGACCTTCATGAGCCAAGACAACTTGGAAGCTTTTTCTGCTGCATCTGCTTTTTCCTCAAAATCCTTCTTTCCTGGAAGTCACTCTGCCTGACTATTTCCGCTCACTGTAGTCATAGTGGCTTCTGGGATCAACAGGCCTTACCTCAACCATACTAGTCGACAGTGTCCAGACAAGATAAGGACTGTCACTAACAGAAAGTCAGAATTTGGTTCGGATCTGAATCCAATTGCACCATGTTGCTTCCACTGTCCCCGAGAAATGCACTGACAAAGTTGGACCACCCCCCATGTCCAACCATCATTAACTGTTTCTGAAGGTCACCAACAGCCATCAGCGCTGGAACCGGAAGAGATCATGCAACAACAACTCTTCGGCTGTTTTGTGACACTGAACTGCCTATACTAAACCACTGCTCCCTCTTAACCAGCCTGGTCCCCCAACAATCCTGACTAGGGAGTGAAGTCCCCCACCAGAAATACCAAGAGCTCCAACTGAGAGTGTGTTGACCTTACAGAAACTCAAGTCTGCTACGAAGGCCCGATCATGAGTGTGGGGTGAAAACACAATTTGAAATACAATATGATCTAACACAAGAGATGCTGTAAAAGCATTAAGTCCATTAGTACTGAATGAGTCAGAAACCATCGTGGCCACTGCACAATAATGCGATAAACCGAAGCAAGAGAACAAATATATATTTACTCTATGTGAGTCCTTTTCTGGGTTAGCACAATTAGTAATACCGACTGCTTCCACTTAAATGTTAAGGAAGGCACCAATTAATGCGTGTCTACACCTCTGCCTGCTTGCAAGAACACCTTGAAAACCCAATGATGTTACACTAGCTACCCTCCCACTTACAATGTTTACATCCTTGGAAGCTACGTTAGGATGGAACACAACATATTAGTTCAAAGAATAATACCTACACGTTCCACCACTTTAATGAGGTGAAAGAGATTTCCGGTAAACCTTCCAAGAATACTATGTGATTAGAATCCTAGCAGAAGTCTGCCTAAACTGTGAATACAGGAGGCCTTCTCTTCTGTGTGTGCTTTACTTTCTTGGGGTTTATTAGGTCGTTCATCAGAGACAATAGCAGACATTAAAAGTCAATCAGAACTACAGATGATAAGAGTTAGGAAAGAGGCGAAGGAAGGTGGATTTTTAGACGGGAGCAAAGGATGCAGAGGAATGGGGAAGAATTTGTGTCGAGAGGCCGGAGTTCCAGAGCTTGGGCGCAAGGAGGGGGAAGGAACGAAATCTAAAAGGTGCACAGGAGCGTTTGGGAGAAGTTAAGAGATATTGGTGTTGTGAGTAAAGGGGTCGGGTAGGGAAATGAGGAGCGATAAGTGCAACACGGTAGAAGGTGGCACATCATGATAACATTTAAAGACTGGATAGAGTAAATAGAAAAAAGACTGGATAGAGTAAATAGAAAAAAGACTAGATAGAGTAAATAGAAAAAAGGAGTCAAGAGCGGTCGGGAAGTAGAGGGAGGAAGTGGAGGGAAGGGGGAGTAGAAGAATGTGGGGGCAAGAAAAGAAGGAGAATGGCAGTATTAAAAACTGAGCGACGGGGAGTAAGAAGTGAGGGAAGCTGATCCAGGAAGAGAGCAGAACAGTGGTCAAGACAAGAAAACATAAAGGACGCAATGAGAAATGTAGCAGTATGAAATGGCAAAAAGGTTTCAAAACAAGAAGTATTATGGTGGTGAACGTTGCAGATAAGGGAGGTCTGAGAGGTATGAGAGGAAATGGAAAGTGAGGGGTCCAAGATAACTCCAAAGTTGTGGGTAGAAGAGAAGGGGGGAGAGAGAATAAGGGGAGGAAAGGGTATATTTTATTTATTTATTTATTTTTTATTTTTCACATTTGTAGAGCTCACACAAACCTGTGGCCATCAGGCGCTTGTTACAGTTACATGGGCCCAGATTGGGCGGCTATAGTTACAGTAATCATGAGACAGCTGCCTTGAACAACATTGCTGGCAGTAGGGCGTTAATGCAGAGATCTGGCAATACAGAAACAGATGCAGAGTCAGAGTATATGGTGCAGAGTATATGGCGGATGGAGGAAAGAAAAGGATCTCAGTTTTGGAGGAGTTCAAGTGAAGGAAGCGCAACGAAATCCGTTTTTGGACAGCAGAGAGACAAGCATATATGGAAAAATGAAGAGAGTCAGAGAAGAAAGAAAAGAAGAAAAAGGACTCAATGTGAGAAAAGAGAGGAATAGAGTAGATATAAAAAAAAGTAAGGGACCTAGTACCAAGCATTGTGTGACGCCGTAGGTGGAAGGGAGGGGGAAGCAGTGTCACCCATCCAAGACACTGAATATGCATGGCCAGAAAGATAAGAGTAAAACCGATATGCAGCTGGGCCAGAAAATCACAGGGCTCGGACGGCAGAGAGCTGGGCCAGGTGTTCGTCATGTGGAGAGTTCTTTTAAGGAGTTAGGAAAAGGAAGAGGTGAAATAGGCTGAAAGTTAGAAAGTAGTGAGGAGTCACAAGAGGGTTGTTTAAGAATAGGGATGATAGTGGCATGATTAAAGGATGTAGGAAAGGTAGAGGTAGGCAAGGAAAGATAAAAGCGGGAGGTCAAGTAGGGAATGAAAAAGGAATACATTGGTGGGTTAAGCGTGGAATGGAGTGGATCGAGTGGGGAGGTCATAGGATGGGTGCGGGAAAGAATGGGAATGGGATCGGGATCAGAAACAGTTAAAAACACAGGAAAAATGGATCGAGAATATGTAAGAGATGGAAAAGAAGAAGGAACCGGTGGATAGCAAGGGAATGCTGCACATGAAAGTGTGAATCTGGTGACCACTGGTGTTTAAATCCAGAAAGATGGTTTATCAATTTGAATCACAAGAAGGAAACACAGACATGAGGATTCAGTGCTTAATGTCCTAACACTGTTACAATGCAATTAAAACTGCTATTGCAACAAGTCGATTTCTACTAATCAACCGATCTTACTTTCTCAATGTCTACTAATGAATAATCTTTACTGTTGCGCACAATTGTGAACACTGTTCAGATATCTGTTCTATGGAAGGATTCGAACTCAAGACGGTCTACAACCAAGTTTCAGCTCGCTGTGCCTTTCACAGAGGCAAAATATCCCTTTTGATATCAGTCTGGTCCCACTCACCAGGGAGGTCCAGCACTTAATTAATCTTTACTGTGGTATTCAGCAAAGATGCAATTGCAACACTTTTGCACTTGAAAACTGATCAAGTGCATCAATATAAGCATATCTTTAAAAAAAAACAAAGCATTTTAAAGCACATAATTCCAAAAAACGGATGAATAGTTATACAATTTGCCATTGGTTCTATGGGGAAAAAAATTAAAAACACTACCGATGGTTTCTGACTCATTCAGTACTAATGGACTTCATGCTTTTACAGCATCTCTTGTGTTAGATCATATTGTATTTCAAATTGTGTTTCACCCCACACTCATGATCGGGCCTTCGTAGAAGACTTGAGTTTCTGTAAGGTCAACACACTCTCAGTTGGAGCTCTTGGTATTTCTGGTGGGAGACTTCACTCCCCAGTCAGGATTGTTGGGTCAATGGTGTAATGGATAAAGATGAATCTGGGAACGAGCATTGACATTAGTATAACATTGGTGCTTTGCTCTCTCTCTCTCTGTCATTTGTAATGGAAATAAAGATACAACAATATTTTTAAAACAGTAAAGATTATACATTTTGCCAATTTTTTCCCAATCCACAGCTCAACCTAACGGTTTGATCATTCTCAAGCCAATAAGTGGACTTGAACCAGCAACCTTGCAAATGGTAAACCCATGATCTAAACCCTGAGTTCACTCGAGGGTCTCTCCTCCAGGAACATAACTTTTTTCATTATGGTATGGCGATCAAAGCTCTAGACTAATGATGCATTTGGGAACAAGCAAAGTCGAAAAAACTATATTTTTATCACATCAGAAATGCTATCAATTTCCTCCCAATGCACAGCTCAATCTACCTGTTTGACAATGTTCATACCACTGAGTAGTCTTGAACCTGTAAACTTGTGATTGGAAAACATATGTTCCAACCTCTAAGCTGCCACGTTTCCCATTTAAGAGCATAGCTTTATGCATTCTGACAGGGCGGTCAAAGATCTGATGACCAAAGAGACATCTGGCAACTATCAAAGCCAGTTGGATATGTGCTGCCCTGTCTCTCTTTCTGAGTCGGCTTTAATGGAAATAAAGAGAAAATAACATTTTATTAATGATGGTCAAGGTGTCATGGATGAAGATGGATCTGTGAACTAGCAATGTCAGTTGGGATAAACATAGGTGCTTTTCTCTTTCTCTCTCTCTCTCTCTCTCTCTCTCTCTCTCTCTCTCTCTCTCTCTCTCTCTCTCTCTCTCTTTCGCTGTCATTTGTAATGGAAATTAATCTAAAATAACATATTTATAAGAGCAAATACCTATTTCCTCCCAATGGGAAGTTAAATCTACCAACTTGAGTATGGTCAGGTCCAGAACTGGACTGGAACCTTACCATTGGAAAACCCATGGTCTACCCTATGAGCTACTGGGTCTCTGTATGAGAGCATAGCTTTTTGCATTATAGCACAGCTGTAAAAGGTTTAACCCCTTAAGTGCCAGGCTATTATGCAAGTCTATGCAAAAAGGACGATCATACTCGTCCTTGGCGCTTATGAAGATGCAGCTGGGAACTAGCAAAGCCGGTTGTGATAAGCATATGTGCCTCCCTCTCTCTCTCTGAGACATTTGTAATGAAAATAAAGAGAAAACTATATATTTTACAACAGTAAAAGAACATTGAAAATGGTATCTATTTCCTCTGACTGCACAACTCAATCTACCAGTTAGAGTATTTTCGGGCCAATGAGTGGACTTGAAGCTGTAATTTTGCACTGGTAAACTCAAACCTCGAAGCTAAAAACTATCCCCTAGTAAATCACAGAAAAGTTATCACCCACAGCAAATAGAAGCATAAATGACAACCAACACAATGCCACACCACTCCACATACTACAACACATGGCGCAAATACCACTATACAAGACAAAATCCACATAACAAAACAAAGCACACATATAACAACAAGGCACACAACTCACACACTCCTACAAACGTAACAGACTGACCACATAATCTATGTACCATACAACACACATGCTGTAGAGGAGCAGACATATACATCTGCAGGAGATCCTACCCCCTTACCTCCCCTGTATTGGAGTCATGAAACCATACCCTGTCTAACTTCAGCTACGGTACCAATAATACAGCGAGTATATGGAAGAAGGTATCCATTAAGACGACCATATCGAAATGTACCCTCGAGTTGATGACAGTCTACAGAAGGAATATGAGAAAGAGCTAAGAAGATGAACTGATGACATCATAAGAAAGTGTGCATGACATCCCGAGATACTGGATGAAGATGATGTATGGATACTAGAGGACAAATGACGTAAAGAATCAAGTGAACTATCAAAGTGGAAAAGAAGATTACACGTTAACAAAGTGCTGCAGAAAATAGAAGCATGAAGAATGTACAGACACTGAAATGCAAGATAGATCAAGTCATTGTATAGGCTAGCAATAAGTAGTAAATAGAATGCAGGCAAAGCCACCATTGTATAGAAGCTGGACATTGGTATCATAAAATAGTAAGGATTGAGAATGAATGAAAAGCTGTGTTGCAGTAGAATAGCAGGTTAGTGGAGCTGCGTGGCGAGGCAGTCTGGCGTGAAGTCAAGAATCGAGAAGTCGCGGTCAGCTATCCACTCTGAGGAAGGAGTGCGCGGAGGATGACAACTCTCATGTTAAGGTGCAAGAAAGCACACAAAGGATGCAAGTTTTAATTCATTTAAAGCATTTAAAAGCTTGAAGAATGAACCAAATCATGGTATCTTGTCACCTGAGTCAAGAATGAAAATAGATTTTGAACCTGGAGTTCCAGACATGATAGTGAGTACCCTCACTCCTGTGCATTCACAGGATGAGAATACTCTGCAAGGACAAGTACAAAGACAATTTCATGGCAGAAGGCATGGGTGATGAGAGATGATGGCCTAATTGAGTGGTGAGGTAGTTTAATGTCTTATCTCCTTGCACCTGGGTCTTGGCTTACGTGCTGCGAAATTGAACCGAATGTTCCATACATGGCACAAGCGTGCCAACCAATTGTATTAGTCCGTACTACGAAGGACCTTATAGCTTGAAAGACCAATGAAACACTGTGTATCTGATTTGTCTTAAAATGACACATATGAAGAGGTAGGCATAAGTTGTCCACCTGATAAAGGATAGCCAATAACAATCCTAGCTCACATATGATTGTATATCCAGATGTTTCTGTTAACCAATCCTGACCCTTGATAGGTTTTTCACTAGTGTCAAGTAGTATGACGTCACTCTGACTCATAATGAAGTGTCAACATTTTATTTTTTGTGGAAATCACTGAGAGACTGAGCGTATGTCTGTTGATGTTCGTTGTAACCTCCCTGTAAGGGATGTCATTTGGGGTCATCAAGGGTCACAGCTGCAACCCCTAGGGGCCACAGTTGCAACCCCTGGGGACTCCCGTGCAACCACAGCTCAAAAAGAAAACATGGGTGTTCCTGGTTTAGCGAGCCCTCCAAAGGCTGAGCGGGGGAGGCACTCAGTGGTGGTTGGAGCTGACCGTGACATGTGGCACATGTCACAAGCCACATTCATCTCCAACCCCTTCTCCCTCACCTTCCTTATAGCTCATATACAGGAACCAGGAAGCTCTTGCAGCTTCCTGGTTCCTGTTTGTGAGCAGCACGGAGTAGCCGAGGGGGCCTGGAAGGACAGACCGAAGCTGCCAAAAAAGGTAAGAAGGATTTTATTTTTGTAATTTGATGTGTGTTTTGCATGTGTGAAGTGCATGTCAGATGTATGTATGTGAATGGTGGGTGAATGAATGTGTATTTTTGAATGTTCTAGGTGGGTGGGTGTGTGTGTGCCTGTGCAGAGAATGCAATGAGTGGATGGGTGTGTGCCTGTGCAGAGAATGCAATGAGTGGATGTAAGAGAATGTGTGTGTGAGGGACTGGTGGGTCAATGAGTATGAATTTGATGGTGTGTTTTTGAATGTTCTGGGTGGGTTGGTGTGTGCCTGTGTAGAGAATGCAATGGGTACATGTAGGACAAGGTGTGACTGAGTGACTGTTGGGTGAATGAGCATATATGTGGCAGTGTGTGTTTGAATGTTCTGGGTGGGGTTTGTTGTGTGTCTTTGTGGTGAATCCAGTGTGAGTAAGTGTGAGAGGAAATGTATGGGTGAGTGACCGGTGGGTGAAAGGGGATGCATGTGTGTGTAAGGCCCTGAGAGACTGGAGATCACTGGAGCATTTTTGCCACACCCTTTATTGACTTTGCATATTTTACTGGTATTTTTGGGTAGAGGCAATTTCATGTTTGCCATTCCCTGGCTAGACTGCTATTTTGGTGCAGTCAGTCTAGCCATTGCTTAGTGTGGCATGACATTTATTACTCTGCATCTTTAAAAAAAAGCAAGCATGATAAGTAGTGTTACCTCGCTAGATTGATGTTTTGGTGTAGCGGCCTGTATATTCTTCACTGTAGCATGACATTTTATTAACTGAGCATCTACAATGAATCAAGCAAGATAAGTGTTCTTATGGGTCTAAACTGGCTTACATTGGAACCAGTTTGGACAGGTTTTCCTATTTTGACATGTCACTTTTAATGGCCAAACTAACAGGAGTATGTACTTATGTAGGTGTACTGGCATATATTGGCAGAGCCAGTTTTGTGCCCACTGCCATTAATGATACTTTAGAAAAATGTCTTAAAGCAAACGAAATTATGGTTTCATATAGGAATACTAGCATATGTTTGTGGAGCCAGCATTGAAATGTATGGGCACAGCCAGCATGCAAATGTTCTTTATAATGGCATATATTGCAGGGACCGGTATGATAATGCATTGGGAAATGCCCTGTGCACTTTTCGTGACTTGCATCTATTGTACTTTTTTCATGATTTACGCTGCACCTAACAAAACCGATTGTTGGCCTTTTACCCACATTTTTTGGCCTTTTACCCAAATTTCCCAGAAAGTGTGCCATTTAAACCCATTAGTCAAAACATTTACTCTTGGGAGGGAGAAGAATCCCCCGGCATCGCCCCAATCCATTTTCGTTAGTTTGGGCTCCCTCACTATGCTCAGTCACAATCACATGCTTGTGGCAAATATTTACACTCTCCAAAAAACAACTCACCAGCCATTGCTGGTGGCTGGTATATTTGTAGACGAGGCACCGCCCCCTTCTCTCTGTTACATTAAAGATTAAGCTTTGATTGAAAAACATATTTACTTCTTTCACTTGCACTAGTGCTTGCCCCTGCAGCAGCAAGATAATCATGGGCATTGCGCACACGTGGTGGTCTGGACCAGCCTGGACTTTGGCTTGCCCTGGGCTTTAAGGAGCTTGGTGAACCCCCACAGCATGACTCGAAGGGGAGATGCCACTTTTGTGCTATGCCATCGGGCACCGCTGGGTCTGACATAGGGGTAGTATGCAGTGTGCACCTTGAAGTCTGCCAGTGAGCCCCCGGGTGAGAAGCAACTAGTGGATGTTTTCAATTTTGAATACCGGTGTGGTGCTATGAATTTATGTGTGCAACTCATATTACATTTAATTGTGTTTTTTTTAAAGTCCTCTGGCACCCAGTATTACGCTTAGATAATAGAAATTATGGGGGGTCTTGGGTATATTGAAACATCCTTTCCCAGCTATTATACTCCAGCAAAGATAACTTATCAGATGCACTCCCCTCTGTGCACGCAGGCCAGTCTAATATCTTTCTTCTATTGTAGTGGTAGCTGAATCATGTATACATTTATAACCAGTACATTTTGTTGATACTAAATCCTGGTCAATGATTTAATTTTCAGGCCTTGCTCGTGCAGCATTTTTCTCCTGGTTAAACAGCAGCACATGCCTCCCCAGTTGGCTTGTTTAACACAGCAATGCCACAGATAACACGTACTTCTGTGTCCATTGATCTACAGATGTTTCATACACTAGCTGTAGCCTGCGTTACAGATTTTGGTTACACTGTTAGAAACACTGCATTATGTATGTTTTACATATAGACCCCATGTCAAATCTGGAAAATGACATTCCCCAAATGTGTAATCATGGACAAATCCTGCCTCCCTCTGTGCCTCGGTTCTTATATCTGGCTGAAATGAGAGCACCTGGAAACACAGGTGCTAGATGCATCTAAATAATCTCAAGGTCATTTTCCATCACTTCCTGTGATGACACTTGGGACCAGGGTCAAATTACATCACTTCCTGTGATGTCATCAGGGGTCAAGGGTCGGGTGATGTCACTTCAGCTACCCCTGGCATTTTGGTGAAATGACGTCCCTGCTCCCTGTTTTAGATAATTGTTAATAAAACAGTAACTTGCCATCTTCTTGAGTTTGTCCGGTTATTTGGACTCAGAATTATTCTGGTGTAAACCCATCCAGTAACAGATGCATGTTCCAAGGTCCATAATCTCATGTGGTAGCAGTGCAGATGGTTTCAGATCTAAATTAGTTTGACTTTAGAGTTTCGGACGATCGCTCATCCTCCGCCATTAGCTGGAAGATCGTGGAGTTTCCTGTGGAGAGCGGCTGATAGAAATAAACTTGCCAGAACAACCGAGACAGTGGGCAGGTCCCTCTTCGAATCGAAGAAATCCATGCTTGGTTTCCATTGGCGCTCCGCAGACGTAAGGCGAAGTGGTCGGATTGGAGGAGGAGTCGAGTTGATTAAATGGATGTAAGTAGACTAAGGGAAATGGGAATATAAAGGGTCAGGATTGTGATATCTTTGGGTAACGAAAAATGTTGTGGAGATAACGAAAAACGTAGGTAATTCTATTTCAAGGGAGATAGAAAAAGACACCTCAAATTGCAGTCAGAATAGTAAGAGAGAGAATACTCTTAGTCAGGGCTGTCTAAGGTGACCTCTTAAACTCCATACGGGGCAATATAAGTGGAGGCGAGGAATGATACCTCTTAGTATAAATGATTATAGGGAAAAGGGAAGGTGATCACAAGAGTTATTAATGTGTATTTTGTTACTATTTTGAGTATTATTTGATGTATGAAGTTTCGAGAGGTAATAAGCTGTGAAGGTTGGAGGTGACATTTTTGATTTAAAGTGTAATAAACGATTGCCACCAATCAGAAGACAGGCAGGTTGTTGAAACAAGAGAGGATTGAGCGGGGATTGATGGTGCTTGCTCATATTTATCGTTTAGAGATTGAAAGCATTGAGCAATAAGCTTTGAGATAGGTAGAGATTTATTAATGATCTGCTAAGTATTGATAGTTAATTGTGACTTGTCATTATGGAGGACACTCCCCTTATGCAAATTTATAAAACATTACCACGACATGGGCCCAAGCTTAAACAGTACAGTGCAGAATGGGTAAAGGGCTCAGCTGATCAAATGTTCATGTCATGGCCACAAGGGGGATCATTGTCAAAGGCAGTATTACAACACATGACCACATATATACACACTGCGTACACAGGAAATAAATTAAGAGGAGAAAGAGAACCCACCACCAGAGCAGGGGATGCTTAATCTACATAAAAGGGAGTGCATTGAGCCCTCAGCTCCTCTTACTCTGCCTGAAACTAAGAGCGTAGATACAGAGGAGACAGGAATTTACCCTTTAAAGGAATAAAAAGCAGCAGCAGGATATAGTAACCCAACATAAGAACCCCTGCTTAACTTAGCAATGACAGTCCAGAAGAGAGCAAAAAAAAGGAAGATGTCTGTAAATTCATACGAGATAAAGAAGAAAGAGACGAGAGATCGAATATATCAACATATATAAACAGAGAAATTAAGAGATGGAAAGGAGAAAAGGATAAGGCTGATGAGGTTACGCTTATACAGAACGAATGGATGGGAGGACAGATATTACTCAAGTTAGATGGGAACAGTATCAAGGAGGTTAGGAAAAAGAATGACAAGGATAAGCAAGAAAAGAATGATAGGGAGGATGAGCAAGGAAGAAAAAGCAAGGAACAACAGGAACAGTTATATAGAGAAGAACAAGCAAAAGACGAAAAGCAGTCAGAGGAGCAAAGGAAGTACAACAGTAGAGAGAAACAAAGAGAAGAAAGGGATAGAAAAGAAAGAAAGAGAGGAAGAAGAAGATGCACCTCGAGTGAAGGAAAAAAGATTACAGAAAAGAAGAGAAGAAGAGGAATGAAGGCTAGCAATAAGAAGGGAAGTACACAAGCAAGAAGAAGAGGGCAGAAGAGACGCGAGAGAGAGCGAAGGGAGGTGGAAAAAGGAACAGAATAGAACAGAATAGAAGGCAGCAAAGTCTTGATGCCAGTCCCGTTCTTAAGGAACGAGTAAGACCGAGTGATGAAATACAGGGACAATGGGACACGATAAGTGAAGTTTTCCCAATGAGAGGAAAGAGTCAAGAAATACTTAAAGTGGAACAGGAAGAGGAAAGATATGATACTGAAAGTATTGGAGAGGGAATTGACAAAATATATCAGCGGATGAGGCAGAACAGCACGTGTGGGACTCCAGGGAGTGGCAAACAATCCCCAGTACCTAAACCACTGGATCAGAAGGAAAACATGTTCA
The DNA here is from genome assembly GCF_040938575.1 of Ambystoma mexicanum. Classification (NCBI taxonomy): domain Eukaryota; kingdom Metazoa; phylum Chordata; class Amphibia; order Caudata; family Ambystomatidae; genus Ambystoma; species Ambystoma mexicanum. The sequence continues at coordinate 597,525,949 of NC_090922.1, read as the reverse complement.
GTGATGAACATAGAGCATTGTCGTTAAGTAGACTACATTTAGATGGAGAAGAGGAGGAGGATAATCACACCAGTCGGGGTCTAGCAATGTCAGACAAGCAAAGAGAGTCAGGTTGTGAGATGGAAGGGTACATGTGTCCCCCTGGGAAGTCAACTTTTGGATAAAGGGGTAAGATTGTCAGATATGGAAGACCCTAAGGAGAGGACGCCAGATCCTATACCATATCCAAACTTCCCCAAAGATGATCATGTAGTGAGAGAGGAGAATATGTTATGTGAGTAGGTTAAGGTCATTACCAGCACAAAGATGAATAGGGACGATTAGCCCTGCATTGGATAAACAAATAATGGGATCCGATTATGGGATGGGATTCTCACAGTTCCCCTTGCTAGAGAAGGGGGAGCAAGACCGCAATATATTCCATGGCCCCAGATGGATAAGGATAACTTAAAATGTATGTTACCTACTTTGACTTTGGGGACAGGGAAATGGATATACGAATTAGAAAAAATGACAGGGGAAAATACGCTGGCTATTGGAGACATACAAATGTCTACTGGCAGCTAGTCTTGGGGCGACAGCTGATGACATTTGGAGATGAGCAGGATATGCAAGTGTGACAGCACACAACACAGCGCATGATGGAACACCATTTAATAATTGTAGGGCAGATTTTTGGAGGGTTCTCAGGGTACAGTATCCTGATATGTCTGATATGGGCGCAATTATGACACATAAAATGAAAGAAGATGAGCACCCTATTGCTTATATTCAGGATATTCAAGAGAGATGGCAGCTTGAAACACGTGAACCGTTGGAAAAAACTGTGGCGCTATTCTATCATATTTTGTGTTAGGGTTTGCCAGAACAGGTACAGAGGCAAATGAAAAAAAAAAGTAGGGATTGAAGCGAAGCCGTGGGCTGAGATACAATTAATTATTGTGCATCATTGTCGGTTATTGCAAGAGAAGTACAGAAAGAAAGATGAGAATAGGAAGATCGAGGAAGCTAAGTTAGTTTAGAAGAAATTGATAAAATTTGCTTTAGAAGGGGCAGTCTTGACAAGTGGAGAAGGAGTAGGAATGCAAGAAATAATGGGTGCATCAGACATGAATAATGTACACCCAATGGATCAAAGTGGGTATGTGTTTTGGCCATGAGGTAGAGGTGGAAGTTTTAGAGGAAGAGGTGGATTTCAGAACACCCAAGGTGGATTTCAAAATGCCCCGTGTGGGAGTCAGAATACTCAGGGAGCAGGGAGGATATAACGGTGGGTTTGCCAGAGGACCACCCCCAGTGTGTTGGAATTGTGGGTTGAAAGGGCATATTGCATGTGTATTTTGAGGCTAAGGAAATACACAACAAAATGGACAACCTTCAAGAGGGGGGACAGCTTATCCACTGCCATACAGTACACAAAAACGAGAGGGCTTTGCCCAGGATCACACATCCTATTAGTCACAGGCAGTACAGCAGACACAGCAGCAGCAGTGGTCAGTGCAGATGTACCCAATGCAAGGGCAATTGCAGCAAGAACCTATGCAAACACAACGGAATGCGAACACAGCGCAATTACAGACACGTAGATTAGGGGGTGTCACTGTGGTGGGAGGGAATCCTTTTACATGGACAGGGATGAAATTGGACCCTCAATAGGACAGCTCAGAGGGTGACTTGATGTGTTCAGTACTTTCAGTAACACTGAACCCCCAAGAGGAACCAGGGGTCAATGTGACGATAGGAGGCAAATTCTTTTCTTTTCTTGTGGACACTGGGGCGACTCGCTCTTGTATACGGGAGGTAAAATATCCAATGTCAGGTATTGCCATGAATGCTCAAGGGTTCTCTGGAGCTACAAATGTAGTTCCTTTTACTGACAAATTACCTGTTACTATAGGGGAATGTGAAATGTCTGTCCTTTTGTTATATTTGCGACAAACATCAGTTAAGATTCTGGGTGGAGATTTAATGACGAATATTAACATGACAATTTCATTCACTGATCAAGGAATAGTGTGCTCCACTCCAGGAATACACTATTAAAATGTGAGAGAGTTTATACAGGCATTTACAGAGCAAGTAGCTCTACGAAGAGTCCCAGTAGATTCGCAAGTATTCATGTATGGGGTGAGCATTTTATTAACATGGCTACATGGATTAGTAGAGAAGATTGTGAGGATACCTGATGAATTTTTATTCAGACCACAAGGACCTATGGATGAGGAAGAAGGGCAGACTATTCCTATAGAATTGGAAGCGGCTATAGTACAAGGGGATGACGATCATGGAGCACAGTGATAGCTCTTGAGGAGGAATACAGATTGACTGACATACAGATGAAGATATGTTCAGAGATGAACGTATAGATGATGAGGTAGTTTTTTTATAAGCATTACATATTGGATAAGAATTGAGAAAAGGGATGTTCCACAGCGAATGGCACTAATGTGGCAATGACCAGCGTTCTTTCAGTAAGAACTTGAAAAAGTGCCAAGTGTCCTTTGGACTATGGGCCCATATGTTGTAGGCCTATTGAAGGGAATAAGAGATGTTAAAATAAAACTCAAGCCAGGAGAAATTTTACCCCGAGTGAAACAGTATCCTATGTCTGGAGAAGTTGATGAAGGCATATTTAAAACTATTTTAGCATTGATGAATCAGGGAATCCTAGTGCCATCAGAATCCCTGTGCAATACTGCGGTGTATCCGATCAAACAATCAAAAAGGGGGTTGTGAAGATTTATCCAGGACGTGTGCACTCTTAATCAGATTGTAGAAGCAGAGTTACCATTAGTTCCGAATTCTGCAACAATATTGTGTAGCATCCCAGTTGACGCTAAGTATTTCACGGTGATCGATATAAAGAAATCGTTTTACTCAATCCTGTTGCAAACAGACTCACAAGACCTTACTTCCTTTATGTTCAGACAAAAGATACTAAAACATACTCGATTACCTCAAAGGTACTGTAAGTCCCTGCCAATTTTTAACAGAGTCCTACAGATAGATTTAGGCAACTTTGAACTCAAGAGTGTGGTAATGTAGTACGAAAATGACATATTAATCTGCAGTGAAACAGAGGATTAAGGTAGGAAAGACTCTGTTCAGTTGATAACTACATTGGCAGACAAGGGATACAAGGTAGACAAGGAGAAATCACAGTTTTGCCAGGAAGAGGTGTTGTACATAGGTCAGTTCATATAATCTGAAGGAAAGAAAGGGACACCTGAAAGCGCTGAGGCTATCATGAAACACCAAAGCCACATGCAGTGAGACAAATGCAGCAATTTCTGGGCTTATGCAATTATTGCAGGGCCTGGGTGTTGAATTATAGCACATACACAAAACTGCTTTTGCAAGCACTTAACAAAGCACGAGTTGGCAAGGAAAAGATAGAATGAAATGAAGAAATGGAGGAAGGGTTTGAAGAATTAAAAAGAGCCATCTGTGCAGCTCTAGTCTTGGGGAATCCCAATTATAGTGAAGAGTTGTATTTGTTTTCACACACCAATGGGTCAGTAATGACAGAGGTACTCACGCAGATAATGTTAGGGTATAGACATTTGGCGCCTTACAGTCAGATTTTTGACCAAGTTATGAGAGGAAATGTTCCATGCAAACAATCTTTTGCTGCTGCCGCATTTGCTATTGAGAAGTCCACAAGTATTACCACGGGCAGGCTGTTCCATGACTCTATACGTGGAGCACAACCTATTTGCTATTTTAGAGAAACCCAAAGGTACATTGACATCACAAAGAGCATCTGCACACCAGATGAGGATCTCTAATCAAGTGATCAAAATAGTGAGGTGTAAAATAGTGAACCCACCCACATTTGTAGCTAAACCTGTAAAAGATGGTGATCATGTGCATGACTGTTCAAATTATGTTGAATTCTATGATGAGATACCCCGAGTAAAAGAAAATGCTCTAGCGGAAGGGGAGATTCTCTTCATTGATGGTTCTTTAAAAATTGACCAAACTAGCGGGGAGAGGCATTCAGGATCTGCAGTTGTAAGACACAGATTAAATGGTGAATTTGAGGTACTGGCGAGTGCAAGACTACTGTCCCATTTTTCAGCACAAGCAGCAGAATTGGTAGTGCTTATTTTTGTGCTCGAAAAACACAAAGGTCAGGAAGTGACAGTGTACAGTGACTCCGCCTATGTGATGTCAACCGTACATGCAGGGCTGTCACGCTGGAAAAGGAAGGGTTATCTCTTTGCAGCCAGCACTCCAGTGCAACATTCATCTTTATTGGACAGGCTTATTAAGGCACTACAACTCCCAGTAGCCATAGCAGTCGTATAATATGCAGAGCATACTAAACTAACAGACTTTGGGCCTCATCACGAGTTGGGGGTAACTCTGATGCTATTAGCGCCAGTGCTAATAGCCCTACCGCCAAACCCCCCTGCCTCTATTAGCGCCAGATCATGGGTTTGGCGGAACGGTTATTGCCCATTCCCCATTGGGCCCATTTGGGAATACCTCATTCCCCATTGGGCCCAATGGGGAAATTTCGCACTATTACTGCCGGCGGTAAACGCGCCGAAAATCAGAAAATTTGATGCGGATTTCCCGCCAGCTCAGAGCTGGGGGGAAATCCGTCAAAGCCATGATCTGGTGGACCCTTAAATGTGGCGGTAATAGTACTACCGCCACATTTAAGGGTTACCACCAGACCCGTGATGAGGCCCTTTATCTCGTGCGGAAATGAAGCCGCAGATCTGGAAGCCAAAAGGGTTGCGTATTCTTCAGAAATTTCATGTTTCGATACTGAGAATGTCAAAGAAGTATTGAATAGATGCATGCTAGTATGAGAAGGATTTACTATGCTGTCAATTACACCACTAATAGAGATTCAGGGTAGAGCCCCTGAAGAAGAACAGGAGCTATGGAAACAAAGGGGTTGTTCTTTTTGCCCCACAGGCGCATTATGGAGACCGGAAAGTACTGGAAAGCCAGTGATGCCAGCAGCATTACTGAACATCGCACTTGAGCAGCTGCATTACCTTGCGCATATAAGCGAGAAAGTCTTGCTGCCACCATTGCAGAAGACTGGTTTGTTCCCAATCTATTCGAACACATTGCACAGTTCATTGTGAATTGCATCGTGTGTCAGAAGTTTACAGCTGGGCATACACTAAGAACTATTAGAAGAGTAATACCTCCACCAAATGGTCCATTTCAACATTTACATATCGATTACGTCGATATGCTGCAAATATGTAATGGCTACAGGTATCTATTAGTGGTGGTGTATTCCTTTTCTAGGTGGAACAAAGCCGGTCCTTGTACACACCCTGATGCCACTTGAGCAGCAAAGTTTATAGTGCGCAAAGTATTTCCGAGATGGGGTGTGTGTGAAGTATTAAGGTCCGATAATGGGCCACTTTTTATCAATAAGCTATTTGAACAAATAGGACTTCTATTGAGTAGAAAATGTAAGTTTTCTTCCACTTATCATCCACAAGCAAACGGGGTATGTGAGAGACTCTATAGCCTCCTAAAGGAAAGGATAGCCAATATCAGATTAACTTTGAAAAGGGATGGCTATACTGCCTAACTCTAGCCTTATATGCCCTTTGAACCAGACAGGTTGAGACCATCATGTTACGCCCCATGAGTTGGTGTTACGCCCCATGAGTTAGTGACAGGGCGCTGCATGAGGACAGTTCTTACACCACCATCTAGAGTCAGCAGTGATGCCCAGAGTGTAGCACAGGCTTTAGGTGATGAAATGCATGATTGTTTGGCATGTATGACTACCAGTGTTTCTTTCATTGCAGATCAAGTCAAGCATCTGAGGGAGGGGTCAAGGAGCACGGAGGAAGATGGCCCAGTAATCGATCTGAATGAATTATTGCCACCACCAAAGTTGTACGTTGGATTCCAAGTGCTTATGAAGAAATGTACTTGTAGATGGCATGAACTAAGATTTAATGGTCCTTTCTGTGTAGAGGTTTCCCCCACTGGAGTTAGGTTGGCTGTAAGAAGAGCTTGGTTACATTTAGGAGACATAGAAATCTACAAAGGCGAGACCCTCCCTCCAGGACCTGTTGACCAAGAAGCAAGACAAGAAGAAGAATTGCCACGTGTGCAGACTTGATTGATGACCAAGAAAAAGGATGCCAAAACAGCATGTTGTTAGCACACATTTCTTTTTTTTAATTCATTGGACACACCTTAAAAATGTAGCAGGCTGTGCATGGACTTGCAGAGAATTCCCAAAGCTTAAACGTAATTTTAGAGATTCTTTAGAAAAAAGTCAAAGTTATATCAGTATGATGCCTAAACACCAATTCCTTATTAGACATTGGAAGAGTGATCAATACCGAGATTCGTTTTTTTGGAGCATACCTATTTCAAGGATAATACATGATAACCATCGACAGCGATACACATCATATTATAGTTGCAATGTTTGTGTTTCTACTTCAGTCATACCCTACTCTCATTAGGAGAGATGTAAATATTCACACTTTTCCCCATGTCCCAAAAAATGGTCTAGTTATAAGAAGACTTCTGATTGCGATAATTGAGCAGATTGTGCAAGTACAAATGTAAACTGAGAATGTGTATTAAAATGATTCGGAAGGAAGAGAATGTGGTTATAGATAGATTGTGAGTTCTATGAGTATTCGTGTAGCACACCAAATGTTTTTCTAGACCTCTATTCCTAATATATATATATATATATATATATATATATATATATATATATATATATATATATATATATGCGTGTGCTTTCTCTTTTTCTTTCTGTATCTTACATTTCAAAGTCTTTTTTATCCTAAGGGTCCAATTGAAAAAACAACACCTGCGATTTTTCCTAGAATGAGTACAAATGATGGTAATTTCTGTGACCTCTTTGGGCATGTCAGGAGACATATGAGGGATGCAGAGGAAGATAACCAGGGGATAAATACCTATCTTGATAATTCAGCTCACCTGGAAAATAACATGTGGTACCATCACATGAGAAAGTTGGGGGAGAGAGCAACTGATGAGAACTGCTATGTCTGCTCTCTCATCCCCTAAGCCATGAGTACAGTAAGAACCTTCATTTCAAAAGAGATGTCGGCGCGAGATGCGAAGTGTTTCAGTCATCTAGCAGCATATACTACAAGAGGACAATTTCAATGGAATTAGGCAACCCTGCGATGGATATCAAGACAGACATTTCCATATCAGGATGATTATATCAAGACAACACAAATTGAAAAAGAAGCCTGAATGGACAGATAAGATGCTTGTGTATCCTTCTGCAGGACAAGATAAGGTGATTGTTGAAGAAATAAAGAGGATGAATTGCTCTGACATGACGGAAAGGGCTGTAATGCCTGGATGCTGCGAGCGTTCACAGCTGCTAATTTATGGACGGGCGAGTACGGCCAAAGTATGGGAAGTTGGAATTATGTCCTGTGCAGCTTATCTGCTGAGGAAGGAAGCAATGCAAGAGGTGCAGAAGGTGGATGATGAGTGTCTACAGTCATGGCCCAAGTACTCTAAACTGCTGACATGGGAGGAAGACGAATCAGGCCCAGTTACTGCAGTTCCATTAGTCAATGCGACACTATGCCCTCGGAGCAAGGGAAAAAATTTGAATAAAGGGTGCAAAACCATAATTGAAGTTCAAGGAATGAGGAGAGTAATGGCTATCTTAATGGATCGATATTGGGCCTCGGGATTTAGAGCATATATGAAACTGCCCACAACTTGGGGTGGAGTGTGTTCCTTGGTATAAGTATAGGTTCCGCATTGATAATTTCTCAGAGAGATCTGAAAATTGAAGGATTTCCAAAAGTGAATGAGCACCTGAGAAAAAGAAGATCACTTGAACTCCGGCAGAGGAAGAGAGAGAATTACTTCTCACAAAAATCACTAAAGGCGTATGAAGACATTCCTGATGAGCACAAGTTGTTCAGCAAGACTGCGATGATGCTGACATCCATGTTGATGCCTGCAATTTAAACAGCAGTGAGTGCCAAATGGCTACAGATCACCAGATGGGACCTGCCACAAACAATCAATGCCACTATAAAAGGATTTAACGCCATAAAAGAAGAGCTGAGGGCTATAAGGTTGATGACCCTCCAGAATAGGTATGTCCTTGACATGATTACAGCAATGGAAGGAGATGTTTGAGCCAAGATCGGACCATCATGTTGTACATTCATACCATCTCACGATGACGAGAACAGGACTTTGATGGAGGCTATACCAATGTTGACAGAACTTCACACAAATGGAGGAGGAGACAGAGGCCATTAGAGGTGACAGTTGGTTCTCACTCCTGTTTTCATGGATTCCTTACTGGATGGCAAATGTATTCAAGTTCCCTGTAGCAATATTGGTGATAATAATGTTTGGATTCTGTATCATAAGGATAATAATTGGACAATACTAGAAGACGGCAAAGAAGGCAGTAGGAACAAAGATCATCATTGATACAAAGGGTGGACCAGAAGACAATGTGCTGACCGATAGTGCCATCAGAGACCACTGAAATGCAAGTATTGTGGCACCTGAAGTAACAAAATTCTCGTATCCAAAGGATCATAAGAATTACGTGGGACGTTGCGTCTTCTGTACCCCAACAGGAGAATGCAATTACATGACCTGGAGTGTGGATGAATATATCAAAAGTGCGGGCACCCTGAGGTTGGGTGATGAAAATATGGATACCAAAGAAACCTTTCTTCAAGAAAAGATCCAAAAAAGCAGAAACACTCAAGGAGGTGGTAGAGGACTCGACCTGAGGGGGGGAATGTAGAGGAGTAGACGTATACATCTGCAAGAGATCCTACCCCCTCCCGCCTCTTTACTGGAGTCATGAAACCGTGACCTGTCTAACTTCAGCTACTGTACCAAACATACAGCGAGAATATGGAAGAAGATATCCAGTAAGACGACCATATCGAATGTACCCTCGAGTTGATGACAGCCTACAGGAGGAACTCCCTGAAGGAATATAAGAAAGAGCTAAGAAGATGAACTGATGATGTTATAAGAAAGTGTGCATGACTTCCTGAGATACTAAATGAAGATGATGTATGGATCTTAGTGGACAAATGACAAAGTAAAGAATTGAGTGAACTATAAAAATGGAAAAGAAAATGATACGTTAACAAAGTGCTGCAGAAAATAGAAGCATGAAGAATCTACAGATGCTAAAATACAAGATAGATCAATTCATCATATAGGCTTGCTATAAGTAGTAAATAGAATGCAGGTGAAGCCACCATTGTACAAAACTGGACATTGGTATCAGAAAATAGTAATCCAAGGAATCATTGAGAATGAACGAAAAGCTGTGTTGGAGTAGAATGACAGGCTTGTGGAGCTGTGTGGCGAGGTTGTCTGGCCTGAAGTTGAGGTCAGATATATACTCTGAAGAAGAACGAGTGAGCGGAGGATGAATCCTCTCACATTAAGGTGCAAGAAAGAATACAAATGATGCCAAGCTTTAATTCATTTAGAGCATTTTAAAAGCTTACAGAATGAACCAAATCGTGGTCTCTTTTCACGTGAGTCAAGAATGGAAATAGAGGTTGAACCTGGAATTCCAGACACGATAGCAAGTGCCCTCACTCCTGTCCATTGCCAGGATGAGAATACTCTGCAAGGCCAACTACAAAGACAATTTCATGGCAGAAGGCATGGGTGATGAGAGATGATGGCCTAATTGAGTGGTGAGGTAGTTTAATGTCTTATCTCCTTGCACCTGGGTCTTGGCTTACATGCTGCGAAATTGAACCGAATGTTACAGACATGGCACAAGCGTGCCAACCAATTTTATTAGTCCGTATAACAAAGGACCTTATAGGTTGAAAGACCATTGAAACACTGTCTATATGATTTGTCTTTTAAAATGACACGGATGAAGAGGTAGGCATAAGTTGTCCACCTGATAAAGGACAGCCAATAAATATCCTAGCTCCTATATGATTGTATATCTAGATGTTTCCCTTAACCAATCCTGACCCTTCATAGGTGTTTCACTATTGCCACGTAGTATGATGCCACGTAGTATGATGTCACTCTGACGCATAACGAAGTGTCAAAATTGTTATTTTTTGTGGAAATCACTGAGAGTCTGAGCCTACGTCAGTTGTTGTTCATTGTAGCCTCCCTGATTTAAATAATTGTGAATAAAACAGTAACTTGCCATCTTCTTGAGTTTGTCCAGTTATTTGGACTCATCTTCCCATTCTTTACTCACTCAATCACTTTCATAACATTTCTCTCCCAACAGGAACTTTCTCTAGTACCCACCCCCACTGAATTTCTCCCCCAGCCTCCCACCTACTTGCACCCCACTGTACTCAAGCATACCTTCCTAGTCCTTACCACCCACCTTTGCACAAACCCTCCCCCATTCCTCCCACTTCATCTGGATTGATTTGCCCCCACCCAGCACTCGTATAACGATTTCTCTTACAACTACCTGCCACCTACTCCCATGGACACAGTACCCCTGGGAGGGCTTCTTCCAAGATCCATTAGAGTGAAGGCAACTCTTAACCTATGATAGCACTCGCTCGACCTTTGCAGGGCTCCATTTTTCTGCTTACCCCCTAAAATGCACACACCTGTGGCCAAACATTCATGAGTGTGACTTGCTCACGCCCCTTCACAGAGCCAGTCACCTCACCAAAATCAGCCACTCTTAGCCCCATTGCTGGGGTGCGGGCATTGTCAGGGTTACTTTTCTGTTCCACGAATGTGCACTACTGGATGGATCTAGGCCTAGCCATCCATAATCCAATCCAGACAAACCTCACAGTAATCACAGTATACCACAATGTTATGTTAGGTATGTTCATACTATGAAATGACACTGGTGCAAATGTACATTACTCCATGTGGTGTCCAGTTGGGCCCGGTTACCCTGGGTTCGACTGGATTGTGCTGTGTTGCACCATGTAATGCTATTTTATATCATCTCATTCCGAGGTACACAATGTTGTGTGTTTTGCTACTATTTCTTACTTTTTGGTATCCTGGTTTGTCCTTGTGGTGCTTTTTGATGCCCCAAAAATGCACTCATTGGATTTTGATGTCCTGCTGTGCCTTGTGCTGCTTTCTTCAGCCTTGCTGTGTCTTTTTGATCTTTGAGGACTTGTTCCATGTATGCCTTGTTATTCCTTTTTGTGCCTTGTTGGGTGACTTCAGGCTATTTCATGTTATGTTCTGAGGGGACACAAACCAAGGGTCCATAGTTTGTAGTCAGTTGGTGGGTACTTCCGTTCAGACTCTGCCCTGAAACTTCACAAACATTCCAATCAGTAGAGTCACACACCCTTACATGGGGCCATCATGCATGCACCATACACTAGCAAGTAACATAGCTAACCACAAACCACATCCCAGCAAAGTAAATTGCAACTGTGGCATTATCAGGGTGGCCTGTAGCCATAATGGATAGCCTCGTATGCTCTGTGTGTGTGCTAGGCTAGCCTGCATGCTGTACTAAGGAGCTGAGGTGCCAAATTCATACCATGATGCAATCTTTTCTTCAACGGTAGTCCATCTCAGACTATGGTCCTCCTGAAACCCAGAGCCAAACACGCTGGCCCACCCAGGATTCCCAAAGCACTATGTGCTCATAGCAATGTCAAATGATCACTGCACATAGGACATCGAACAAAGCATAAGAAGGTAGTACTTCGACATATAAGGCGGCTTTGGCATAGGATGGCAGCATATGAACATGTGAGGCTGTGTTACACGGCTGGTGTATAAAGCATTATTTGATGTCAGCAAACTAACATCTCAATATCGCAGGTGGTGGCAGAACACTCAGTCTTATGGACAAAGGTAGATACCACTGGACTATTACTGTGGTATGTTGGTGCAATATAAAAGTATCATAATATAACATACGTTGCTAGTACTTGGGGATTTGAGGCTGCACTTGGTCTATGATTGTATCCCCTGGATATGTGAGGATGTATTTTACATATGGTCACTCGGCCTTGCATTTGAGGCTTGATCTGGCACAGGATGGCAGTACTTGTGCTTGTGCATTTGAGGCTTGATTTGGCACAGGATGGCAGTACTTGTGCTTGTGCATTTGAGGCTTGATCTGGCACATGATGGCAGTACTTGTGCTTGTGCATTTGAGGCTTGATCTGGCACAGGATGATCTGGCACAGGATGGCAGTACATGTGCTTGTGCATTTGAGGCTTGATCTGGCACAGGATGGCAGTACTTGTGCTTGTGCATTTGAGGCTTGATCTGGCACAGGATGGCAGTACTTGTGCCTGTGCATTTGAGGCTTGATCTGGCACAGGATGGCAGCACTTGTGCTTGTGCATTTGAGTCTGTACTTGACATATGATGAGACGGCCTAGATGAGGCCTATGCGTCTTTGCTTAGCAGCGTAGCATATCAAAACATGGGAGTGTGAGGTTGCACTTGGCTCTTAATGGCAGTGCATGGGTATGTGAGGCTGACATGTGGGGCTTTACATGGCATCAGGTGACCACATCTGGAAATGAGAGGCTCTCCCTTACATGTGATGGCCAGATGTTGCAGATGACCGTTTAATCTACATCTGATGTCAGTGCTTGGTTGAATGAGGGTAAGCATGGTATCATACGAAGCAGTTCTTTGCCTATGAAGATAATACACTGCAAGTGAAGCCAGAACAGGCATAATTTGGAAGTACCTGGCAATAGGGGACTGTGCTTCGCATATATGTTAGCTCATATATGCGAAGCAAGTCTTTTACTGGCACCCATCATGGTGACAATAACTGGCATCTGAGGTTGTACATGGTGTAATGTGGCACTACATTTATTAAAAGGCAGCAAGACACATGAACGTTGTGTGGTTGGGCTATAATGGTTCTGCCCCTGGCATACTATGACTGCACCCATAACATATCAAAGTAACAGTTCATGTAACATGGGCAACCAAAATAGCTTAATTTCTGCTTTGGTTGTTTATTGTTCTTTGCTACATCAGTGATGTCACTTCCTGTGATGTTATCAGGGTCAAACGTCATGTGACATCGCTTCCTGTGACATTGTGGGTGATATCAAGGGTCATGTGATGTCACTTCCCGTGATGTCATTTGACGTGTGATGTCACTTCTTGTACCCCTGGTATTTAAGTAAATTGACGGCCCTAAATGCAGCGTTATAATTTAGAGTGCAATAGGTATCTATAAACCTTAGTTATATATGTGCATGTTTGATTAATCTCGTCTTTGGGTTCCCTTTCTTTGGTCTTCTCTGTTTCAGAGGAATTAAAGAGGTACATGTGTATCCCTTAAAAGTGTATCAGCCCTGATAAGAAGCACAGCCACTACCCATTCACAGTATAAACTGCAGCTGCCAAGTGCCTGTGCTGCTGCAACACAATGTAGCAGCTCTGCTGAGAATCACAGCCACTACCCATTCACAGTATAAACTGCAGCTGCCAAGTGCCTGTGCTGCTGCAACACAATGTAGCAGCTCTGCTGAGAATCACAGCCACTACCCATTCACAGTATAAACTGCAGCTGCCAAGTGCCTGTGCTGCTGCAACACAATGTAGCAGCTCTGCTGAGAAGCACAGCCACTACCCTCTCACAGTATCAACTGCAGCTGCTAAATACCTGTGCTGCTGCAATACAATGTAGCAGCTCTGCTGAGAAGCACAGCCACTACCCACTCACAGTATAAACTGCAGCTGCCAAGTGCCTGTGCTGCTACAACACAATGTAGCAGCTCTGCTGAGAAGCACAGCCACTACCCACTCACAGTATCAACTGCAGCTGCTAAATACCTGTGCTGCTGCAATACAATGTAGCAGCACTGCTGAGAAGCACAGCCACTACCCATTCACAGTATAAACTGCAGCTGCCAAGTGCCTGTGCTGCTGCAACACAATGTAGCAGCTCTGCTGAGAAGCACAGCCACTAACCACTCACAGTATCAACTGCAGCTGCTAAATACCTGTGCTGCTGCAATACAATGTAGCAGCACTGCTGAGAAGCACAGCCACTACCCATTCACAGTATAAACTGCAGCTGCCAAGTGCCTGTGCTGCTGCAACACAATGTAGCAGCTCTGCTGAGAAGCACAGCCACTACCCACTCACAGTATCAACTGCAGCTGCTAAATACCTGTTCTGCTGCAACACAATGTAGCAGCTCTGCTGAGAAGCACAGCCACTACCCACTCACAGTATAAACTGCAGCTGCCAAGTGCCTGTGCTGCTGCAACACAATGTAGCAGCTCTGCTGAGAAGCACAGCCACTACCCACTCACAGTATAAACTGCAGCTGCTAAATACCTGTGCTGCTGCAATACAATGTAGCAGCACTGCTGAGAAGCACAGCCACTACCCATTCACAGTATAAACTGCAGCTGCCAAGTGCCTGTGCTGCTGTAATCTAATGTAGCATCTCTGCACAGCTTTGCTGAGGACGCAAGCCTTGCACCTCAAAAATAAGGCAGGCGTGCGTAGATATGGGTCCAACTATGTTGAGCGTTTCATCGGAGTCCATAAGAACAGAGCATTACTCCTTTTGGATACTTTTGAAGCCGTACCATCTGGAGGCGTCTTTTCGATGAGCAATAATTTTTTTTCAGCATCCCCCTTCCAGTACACCTCAGGCTTGCTCTTATTGAAATAAGCTTGTTGAGTAATCCGGTGGGCTTTATGACACAATTACCTTACTCCCATTGAGAGGAAACTTGATTTTGCAGGCTTGATGAAAACATTGACTGCATGGGGCGTCACCCATGTGGAAGCTAGTGAAGAGGATATGCTCTGGAATACCTCTTGTCGAGCTCATTGTCGAAGACGACGATTAGTATTACGCTGTCTCTGCTGGTAGACTGCACCTCCTGATCCTCTTGAATGCTATATGTGTCCAGCTATAATTGTGAATTGAAGCATTTTGGATGCACGTTTCCATTTTCAAGCAGAGAGGACTTTCTATATGTCTTTGATGTTTGTATGTTGTTTCCTGTCTATTTTTGATGGGTTTTCATGAACACAATGGTATTGTCATAGAGAGTTGAAGTGAGATGCAGTAATGATCTATCTTCTCCATGGTGACCCTCGCATGTGATTGAGAAATAAGGGATAGTTATATTTCATAGCATCTAAAACAAATGATACTTTGTTTCATTTTGGTATTGATCCTTCAGCACCCTTTGAAGAGCGGGTCCCTGGAAGGTCCCTCCTCACCCCCATGAACATGACAGCCCGAAGAGTCAAAAACGCACAAAGCCACTCACTAGTTGGACAGCCCCCTGGAGGGCCAGCAGCATCCACCTATGCGGAAAGATGTTCTCGTGGACAGCCGTTCAAACCTTATCCAATCAAAGTCTTTATGGATACAGGTGCTTCAACATTAGTCATGGACCCAAATGCCTCGATGGATGACGTTGACTAATGCTGAGAAACCACTGTGCCGATGTCAACAGTGACACCACGACATAGCAACCTCAGTCACGAAGTACACTCGCAGCCATGCACAAAGTTACACAAATATACACGTGAAGAACATGGTTACATGTCTTTGCATCGAAAAATTTGCATCCAAAACATTTTTCCATCAAATTTTTTGCAACGAAAAAAAGTCCATCAAATGCATTTTTTAAATGTATTTATTTTTTATGGGGGATCCTCCCCAAACCCCTGTTTTGAACCCTTAAAAATCCACCCCAAACTAAATTAACCCTTTACCCTACAAAAATATGCATTTGATGGACTTTTTTTCATCGCAAAAAATTTGATGGAAAAAGTTTCGATGTAACTTTTTTCCATGGAAAGACTGCATACCGAAGAACATGCTTGCACAGTTCTGTAGCTAGAGGTCAGATACATATACATACTGTCAAAAGCTTTTATTATTTTCTCATTAGCGAATTGCAGAAACGCTGAACGCAAGGCAACACAGAGATGCAAAGCAAGCTTGCAGATGCTTATTGCAACTAACCCTATGGAACTACAGGATCACATAAGGAACCTGGAAGGACCAAATACAACTAACCTATGGGAAACATAGCACAGTATAGATACGTAGAAATCATAGTATACGTATAATGAGGATTACATGAGGCCACAAGCCACAGGAGGAAAGACGAGGGAAAAGCAGAACCAGGCTGCACAGAACAGCAGGCCATGGCTTGCAGCCAAGGTCAGAGACAAGTAACACATTCCAAACCTAAAATGACAAAGGGCCATCTGCAGAAAAACTGAATAAATACTCCTAAATTGCAGACCAGAAGAGCTCAATTTCCTGGGCCTCAACCACGTGATACAGCCAGTGATACTAGACAATGGTTGTTCACCCGCTGTGGGAAGACAAATGATTCCCAGCAACACAGACATGAAGTGAAACATGGACTTGTTAACAACGTTGCAAAGTTGAGGGCACTCTCACAGGCAAAAGTGGTATTGATACCAATTACATTGGGAACCCATAGTCATTCTCATTACCTTGAAGAGGTGCACAGAACGCTGAGAACAGAGCTCGGTCCCAGGCCTTAAGAGACCAGTTCTAGCCAATCAATCAGAGGGCAGAAATCCAGGGGTCGATGGCAGGGGGGAGGGGCCAATGGTAATCCTGCAACCCTGCAACAATTTAATAGATAGTTTCTTGGGGGAAGGGGCAGGCCAGCCACCTGACATGCAAGGACCAATCAACTAAGATTTTTAGGGGTTATCCATAAGGGATACCACTCTGATCACCCAACCAAAAGGACTGATAGGTTTTTCGGGGAAGGGCCCAAGTTGTGACACAAGGGGACAACAAAACGGCCTGACACGGGCTTGCGAGCAGTGATTCTGGGAATTTACGAATGTCCTATCTGATCGTTGTCGGTTTGTGTAATAAACAACAGTTCTAACTTTCCCATGGCTGAGTCCACCGCTTGTTGCTGGGGGAGGGTTGTTGGACCCTGAATACTGAATGGATACGCTCGTAGTAAACCCCCAGACCTCTGGCATACCTAAACCAACAAGTTGGTAGGAGAGGTATGGTTAACTACGCCCGTTCGGCATAAGCTGCCTCTTCTGCCACAGTGCATGGAGGGCTGTGGGGCACCTCGCGATAAGCGAGCTGACGGGGAAGTGCACCCCTCATGCAAAGGCCATCAGGAGCCAGCTGGGAAATATCCTGCCTGCAATCCGTGAGGAGTCCAGCCGACCAGAAGGGTGACGTGGCAGCTTTGGGGGAGCCGATAGTTGAACAGCATCAGTGAATCATGGAGTGTAAGTATTGACTCAGCCACATGGCAACTAAAGGGAGTGGGAAAGTAACAGTGGGTGCAGGGTGGTAACGAGTATTGTTGAGTACCTTTGAAGTATTGTTGAGTGTTGTTAAGTAGTGCCGAGTATTGTGAAGCATAGTAGGGAAAGGAACGTCGCTAGATGTAATTTCTGTGGTTAGGGAACATTCAGTCTTCAGGTAAAATGTTCTGGTGAATAACCTAGACTATTGACTTAAGGGCACGGATGGCAGAGTTATGTGAACATTGGAATCCCTGTGAATTGGGAGTTTTATCTCAGGTCATGGATGATCGTATCCCTGTGTAAAGGCTTAGCAAAGGGGGCTAGCATTGATTTCGGAAGGTGTTCTTCTGGTTAAGTCTCGCAGAGGCATTTTATCTACAGGGTGACACTGTAGGTACAGATTGAGCACGAGAAGTATTGGTATCCCTTTTAGGAGGCAGGAAGACAACTGTGGGTTTATGTTGGGATTGGGAAAATGCGTGTGTAACGGGACATTAGCCTTGTGAGTGTTGTAAGTGATATCTAGCACTCCCTTGTTTAGTCAAGTGGTGACATCACCCATCAAGTCTGTACATAGGACTTGGAGAGCACAAGGAGTTACAGTTGGTGTTCAGAACTTAAAACTGACAGAGGAGGCTGTTCGGTGGCAGTGCGCAGAAGGCACATGCATGAGATTGGTGGGTGTGCCTGATGAGGAAGAGAGTTGTAGAAGGGCGCTGCGCGGAGCACACCTGACAGCTTGTTTGGGAGCCAGAGAGGCTCAAAATGAGTCGTTGAGAACTGGTATTTGTGAAATAAAATAAATCTGAGTTGAAAGTATACATTGTGTTTGTGTAATAACGAAGTGTTGAAAGCTTTGACTTGAGGTCAAGTAAGTTTACAAGCAATGTATCAAGGTAAGTGCAGGGGATACGCCCCTACAGCACCTATGTAAGGCCCTTCCATGATGTAAGGACAAGATTTGTAAATATAGCGCGGAATGGACGAAAAGCACTGAGGGACAGTTGACTAAGCCATGGCCACACTGCGGATGTCCAAAAATGTGCAGCAACCATTACAGACAAACATGCAAGACCCTTATAAGGGGAAGATGTTGGCCAATCGTATGGCAATATTTGAGCTCTGTAAAATGTTCCAGGGGGACGATGGCAAGGCGTCAATGGATGCTGAGCCAGCAAAAGACACCGGGCACAGTGTCCTCGGCCCCCGCTCCCCCACCTCCCCCTTAGCATGAGAATGAAGGAAGGGACTGCAGCAGAAGCCCAGGGGCTATACCCTGTATGGGAGCTAAATGCAGCGAAGGGGTACACAAATATAACATTTGAACCTCCACCATACACCAAGGAAGAAGGGCAGAAAGCTGTCAGACAGACAGATAGTGGGAGAGGAGCATGTGGCGAGACCCAGACAAGCACTAAGCAGGGGCTAGAGGCTATAACATCGAACAAATGGGTAGGAGGGCAGATACTTCTGAAATTGGATGGGAAGACAACAGAGAATCAACAGGGATGAGTAAAGAAATAGAGGGTCATAAGGGGAGCAGTGAAGCGCGAGACTGGGCGGAGATATTGGAAGAAGTACAAAGAAAGGAGGGGGAAGAAGAGGAGGGACGTGAGAGAGTGCGAAGAGATAAGCAAACGGAAGAAGAGAAGGAGCAGGAGCAGTGAGAGATAAGGAGGAGGAGGGAGCTCGAAGAGTCAGAGAGTCAAAGGGAGGAAGATGAGAAAGAGAGGCAAGTTTTAGTAAGAAGGGAACAAAGAAAGTGGGAAATAGAGTGACTTGTAAGAGAGTGCAAACACAATGAGGAGGAGCAGCGCACAGTGAGAGACATAAGGACAAAGTGGGGAATGGGCACAATAGATGACAAAGTGGGAGGAGGAAGGTGAACGGAGCCAGACAGCGGTAAAACACAGGGCAGGACTGCCACACCGTTGGACAGGACATGCGTGGGGTCCTCCAGGAGAAGGGGTAGCAGGAACTTGATTGACTTTTAAGGGAGGCTAAGTGAGGACACGACCTCAAAGAGGCTAAACTTCACTGACAATTTCGACAGTGACATGGCGGAAATTGACCCAGACGGGGACGCAAAGGAAAGTGAGGCAATGGAAGAGGGCGACCACGGCATCAATCGACGGGAAGAAGCGCAGATAGAAGCGTGACATGGGAAGTAGAAAAGGACTCCGAGAAATCTAGGGGACACAAGGACGATAGATCATGACAGTCCAGGGACGCATCACGCAGTATGGATGACCTAATCCCATACGTGCAGAGGCTTAGGGATCTTCCTGGACAAAAGAATGAAGAGCCGGCAAAGGCATGTTATGACATTAAAAACAATGACAGACCACATAGGCAGATCAGGCTGACACAAGGGGCGAATGGAAAGATCAGGTTTACACAGTTGCCCCTACTGGAAAAGGGAGGGGCGGCCTCAATACATTCCATTGAAGCATATAGAGAAGGAAAGATTGAGATGTAGGTTACCCTCATTAAATGCAGGTGCAGGGAAATGGATATATGACATGGAAAAGATGAGAGTGGGACAGAAATAAGTAGTGGGAGACGTAAAGGGGTTATTCGGAGCAATGTTCGGGCAAGCTGCTGATGATGTATGGAAAAGGGTGGTGTACCCGGGAGTAACCACTCAGGACACAGCGCACAATGGCGCACCATTTCCTAACTGCCGAACGCCCATATGGCAAGCTCTACAGGCACAGTACCCAGACACATCAAACATCAGTGTAATTGTGGCACGCAAAATGGGGGAAGGAGAAGACCCCTTACACTACATTCAGATGATTCAAGAGCTTTGGCTCCTTGAAATGCGAGAACCGTGGGACTATTACAGTGGCATTATTCTATCATATACTATGCCAAGGGTTGCCAGAACAGGTGCAAAGGCCACTGAAGAAGCTGGTGAGGATGGAAGCAAAGCCTTGGTCAGAAATACAACTCGCGATAGTACATTACTGCACGTTAATGCAAGATAATGGGAGCAAAAAGTGTGAGGAAAGGAAGCAGGAGGAGGCAAATTTAGTACAGAAGAAGCTATCTAAATACACCATGGAAAGGGCAGTATTTACAAGCACGGGAGGGCAAGGGGCACACAGATGCAGTACACACCACCACCCGCGGGAGGTGGGTTCATGGGCCAGGGGGATGCACAGCATGGGTCCAAGGAAGATGGGGCCACCAGGGGATGCGGGTACAGTCATCCGATGCAGCAGAACCCATGGGGTTTTCTGGGGGGTTTTGAGAATATGGGAAACAAATGTAGGGGGGCCCAGAAGGGGTGGCTGGGGGGTTTCAGAGTTAATGAAGGGATCCACCCCAGTGTTGGGTGTGTGGACAGAGAGAGAACATCAAAAGGGTATGCAGAAGCAGTCCAGGGGCACAGCAAACTGGTGAATGCAATACCAGTCAGCATATCAAGGGGAACAGAACCAATTCTATGCCCAGGACCAAAAACAACACCAAGGACAAATACTGAAAACATACCCACAGACACACCAGCCCATGACACAGGCACCAAAAATGCAAGCGACTATCCAGCAGTATTCTCAGGCCCCACAGATGCCACAGATGCAGGGTAACACATAACACGCATACATGGCACAGCAAATGCTGCAGATGCAGAACAGCACACATCCAAACGACGGGACAGTGGCACGCACTGACTCCATGACAATGACTCCCATTAGGAAACTGGGGGGGTTACTGTAGAGGGGCAAACCCATTTTTAGGGAACGGACTGTCATTATACCCTCAATAGGACAGCCCACAGATGGACTTAATG
Organism: Ambystoma mexicanum; assembly: GCF_040938575.1. Classification (NCBI taxonomy): domain Eukaryota; kingdom Metazoa; phylum Chordata; class Amphibia; order Caudata; family Ambystomatidae; genus Ambystoma; species Ambystoma mexicanum. The sequence goes on along the minus strand of NC_090922.1, from coordinate 597,504,902 downwards.
CGTTACATCCTATCGATTACACTCAACCCTGCAGAGGAACCACCTTTCTTGTAGACACATGGGTGACTAATTCCTGAATTCAGAAAGTGAAATATAGTATGTCAGGCGATGCCGTGAATGCTCAAGGATTCTCTGGTATGATGGAGGTGCTTCCTTTTACAGAAGATATTGCACTTTCTATAGGGGAGCACCATCTATCTCGGCCCCTACTTTATTCTCGACAGACGCCTGTAAACTTATTGGGGAGAGACATCATGAACAGACTCAACATGACCATCTCATTCACTGACAAGGGGATAGGGTGTTCCACACCAGGGATACACCTTCTGAATGTGAGGGAAATCATTCAAGCCTATTGTGGAAAAGGGGTACAGAGGCGGGTGCCAGTAGACAGGGAGCTGTTTCAGTATGGGACAGAAATAATAATAGCATGGCTTCCAGGGATTCAGGGAAAAATGCGCCGCCTTCCAAATGAGTACTTATTCAGACTACAGATACCAATAGATGAGAAGGCAGGGACAGTAGTGCCACTAGAGGCAGTGATCGTGGAGGATGACTGGATAGCAGGGGCAACTATGGTGAGCAGTCACAGACAAAGAACTGTTCAAAGACAACAGATCAGATCACAAGATGGTGTTCGATATGACCATCACATATTGGGTGAGAAGACATTACAGAGAGGTTCCACAGAGAATGGCGGTGGCACTCAAAGCACCACCAACCTTGCTTGAAGAGGATTTGGCAAAGGTTACCAGCATCTTATGGACCACAAGTCCATATGATGTGGGGCTTCTGAATGGGATAGGAGCAGTGAAGATAAACATGAAACCAGGAGCCATTTACCATGAGTTAAACAATACCCACTTTCAAGATAGGCAGACAAAGGTATCTATGAGACCATTGCAGCACTAGTGAAGCAGGGCACCCTGGTGCCATCAGAAATACCATGCAACACAGCTGTGTACCCTGTCAAAAAGGCGACAGGGGGGTCATGGGGGCTCATTACGACCCTGGCGGTACCGGTTTAACGGTGCCGTAAAAGGTGCCTGCGCCGTTTACCCCGTACCGCCTCATTACGAGGTCCCCCCGCGGGACCCAGGAAGTAACGCCTGGTGAAACCAGGCGTGCTTACCGGATCCCGCGAGGGGAAGAGAGAGCAAACAACGGGCCAACTCGTAATGGCCGGTTGTTTGCTCCCTCTCCCATTCCCATTCAGCCCTACGTGGGCTGAATGGGAATGGGGAAGGACCGGGTCCGGGTCCTTGGAGGGAGGAATTACCAGACCTTCCGAACTCGGAATGGCCCGGTAATTCCTCATTCTGTGGACCCGGACCTGGAGCGATTTCGGCAGCAGCCATGCCGCCAATAGCGGCATGGCTACCGCCGAGGTCGTAATGAGGCCCGTGGTGTTTTATACAGGACTTAACCCTATTGTAGAAGCAGAATATACTTTAGTCCCGAATCCGGTGACAATTTTGTGCAGCATCCCCACAGAAGCTGCCTACTTCACAGACAGCAAAACCCACAACAGTCAGAGAGATGCAGCAGTTTTTAGGATTATCTAATGACTGCAGGGCATGGGTATTCGATCAAAGCACCTACACTAGGCCCTTAACGAGCACACTGAAGGAATCACAAAGAGGGAGAAGACATTACATTGGACAACAGGAATGTAATGAATTGTAGGAGGTAATATACACAGCTCCAGTGTTCGGGATCCTATATTATCAAAAGTAAGTCTTACTATTCTCACACTCCGATGGAGTGGTTATGACCGCAGTAGTGACACAGAAGACAAGCATAAGGCACAAGCCTCTAGCTTATTACAGTGGGAAATTAGACCCAGTAATGAGAGGACACTATCCATGCAAACAAACATTGGCTGCAGCCACATTCTCAGAGGTCAAATCAGTGAGTATTACCAAGGGATGCAGCACCACTCTCTACGTGGCAAATGCTCTCTTTGCAATACTGGAAATACAGAAGAGCAAATTGACAACACAGAGGGCTTCAGGGTACGAGGTGTTGCTATCTATCTCAAGACAGTGAGAAACAGACTTGTTAAACCAGTGACCTTTCTCGACGACGTTTTACAGAAGTGTGACTATATACACGACTGCACAGCAAACATAGAAGAATTCAGTGACACTCACAATGTATAGGAGGATGCACTTGAGGGGGGAGACATGGGCTATATTGATGGATATTCAACAATTGACCAGACGACTGGGGAAAGACATACTGGGACATCAGTCGTGAGACTGAGAGAGGATGGGACAAGCGAGGTAGTGGTGAGTGCATGCCTGCCGTCACATTACTCAGCACAAGCAGCAGAATTAGTGGCCTTAATATTGGCATTGGAGCGCAGCAGGGAGAAGGAAGTGATGATTTACTCCGATTCAGCACACGTGACATCCACAGTGCATTATGGGCCGTCACACTGAATTAGAAGGGGTTTCAGGCATGCTGATGGGTCGCCAGTGCAGACAGACTGATTGAGGTCATAGATCTCCCAGAGTGAATAGCAATAGTGAAGTGCCAAGCACACACAAAATGTGAGGATCCTATCTCCAGGGGCAAAAAAGCAGCATACGCGGAAGCAAAGTGTGCCGCCTCTTTTGGGGACATTTTTGAAATGGAGGCTTTGTCCCACGCCAATGATTTTAGTATCATAGTTCTTGCTATTATGCAAGAACTATGATACTAAAAGAGGGATACAACACATTAGCAGTGACACAAATAATGGAGCTGCAGGAGCTGCACCCAAGGAATGGCTTAGGCGGGGATGTACAGTGTCCCCAACAGGTGTCCTATGGTGGCAAAACAACAAAGGGAAGGTGGTAATGCCACTTGCATTATTGCACACAGCACTGACACAACTACACTATCACACCCTACAGGCAAGCAGGTGCTTGCTGCTCATATTGGAGAAACATGGTTCCGTCTTAATTTGGCAGAACACGTGGCCGAATTTATGACTAATTGTCTAGTGTATAAACAATATACTGCAGGTCATACATTAAGGGTAGTGAGAGGAGTCATACCTTGCCCAGTGGGTCCATTCCAACACCTGCACGTCGACTGTGGTTGTGTATCCATTTTCCCGTTATGTGGTGAAATTCCTGCTCCGGGAGATATTCCCACGATGGGGTGTGTGTGAGGTCCTGTGGTCTGACAACGTCCCTCACTTCGCCAATGAGATGTTCCAGCATATTACAACCTTGCTAGGAATTCAACACAAATTCTCCTGTGCCTACCACCTGCAAGCAAACGGAATTGCTCAAGGAGGCTATTGCCAAAATTATGAAGACCCTGAATAAAAACAGACTGCATTGCCTTCCCCTAGCCTTGTTCGCACTGCACAATAAGCCCGGGTTCGACCGCCATTTAACCCCACATGAGGTGGTGACAGGAGAGTGCATGCGACTTCTCCTGGCTCCTCCCACTAGGTCGATAAAGGATGGTGAAAATGTGTCTGATGTATTGGGGCCAGGAAATGTATGAATATACAACTTCCTTGATGGGTAGTGTCTCTTTTATTTCCCACTAGCTGAAAAGACAACAGCAGAGGCCTGACAGCACCAACGTTAACGAGCACCAACGTTAACGAGAATTTACTTAAGCAGCCACCCTTGTATCCTGGTGTTAGTGTTCTCCTGAGAAACCTTTCCCGCACATGGGATGCCCCACGGTTTACAGGCCCACATGTAGTAGAACTTGTGACTGAGAGAGCGGTAAAAATAGTTGGAAGGACCACTTGGAATCACCTCAGTGGTTTCAAGCCTCACAAAGCAGTGGGCTCTCCTAGCACCGACATCGACAGGGCCAATGATCCTCAACAAGAAGAGCAAAATAACAATATGGTGTCAGCATTGCCGAGCAAAGTATACCCAATAGTTACCCGGTCATGGGCAGCAGAGTTAGGGCAAGGACTTCCTACACATCCAGAGTGAGGGTACACTGTATGTTATTTTTCTTTCCACACACATTCATTGTGAAAGTGTGACTGTTTTTATTGCATTTCTTCCATGATTCCCACTGATCCCCATCCTGAAATGTTCCAAGGCCAATTTGTCCAATTTGTAGAAAAGATCCAACAGAACTCGGAGACGTCACCCTAATGTGTATTTCCATGTCGTCATAGCATATCTGGCCCAATTTTACCCACAACTAGAAAGAGGAAATCCCTCTGTCCATGCAGCACTCTGCAACTCTTGAATTAAAGCTGTGTGGGAACAACTATTCATTTTCGCCAAGGCTGACTACATGGTCCACAGGGCTTTAATTAATAGAATACTAATCCTTTAACACTCATTTTTGCACATTTCAGGCAAGCAACTGATACCTTCAAGCTGCACCAGGCTCCAAGCAGCCCAGGTAATGGAGATGGTTATTTAAAAAGTGCTTGTATTGTCTCTTATTTCCAAGTGGTGTTTTTTCTTTCCTTTTTGGCAAATATCCCTTATATCTAGTGCTACCACTGTATCCTCTACTAACATCACCCCAACTTCCGCTGGTGGGACGACAATGTCAGGTGGAAAGGGGAGCACTGTGAGCACAGTAAGGAGAGGTAATCGCAGTACTTATACAGACATGTGAGGGGTGGACCTATATATCACTGACACTGCTCGAGTATCCAACAACATGTAGTACAAGCATATGTCCAACATAGGTAAAGAAACCACTGGGGAGAGCTGCTATGTCTGCTCACTAATATCCTATGCCATGAGGGCCTCCAGAACGTGTATAGCAACTAAAATACCAGCAGCAAGGGCACAATGCCTTATGTACCTATCCATGGTTACAACCCGAGAAAGATTCCAAGGGAAAACAGCAACATGTAGATGGATGTCCAAGGCAATGTTCCCCTATGAAGGCAGTTATATAAAGACCCTTGTCATGATGAACAATTACTGGCATTTAGATCAGACTATACAATACATAACTGACAGCCCACAGAAAGGAGAGACAAAAACAACAACACTGAAGGAATTACCCTGCCCGAAGAGGGGGGTCAAGGAAATAGGAGGGGAACCAGGATGTTGGGAAAGACCACAAATGCTTGTGTATGGCCAAGTATACACAGCAGAATGATGGGAAGAGAGAGTAGTGGGTAGCAATGCACACACCCTAGCACAAGCCCAAGTAAACACAGTGCAAGGAGAGAATGACAAGTGCCTAAAAGAATGGGATGTGAGTGCCAAGTTACTGACCTGGGTGGACAATAGGGCTGGACCAATGCCCATAATTCCACTGAGGAAACCAGCATTATGTTACCAGAATGACAGTGCAGTAAAGGTTGGGGACAACACAGAATGTAGGTACGCAGAAAAGCATCCAGCGATGAAGGACGGAACAGCAGTATTAATGGATAACTATTGGGCATGCAGATCCAAAGCATATGAGAAGCTACCACCCAATTGTGGAGGAGTTTGCTCGCTGGTGCACATCAATATGCCAGCACTGGTAGTGCCAAAGAAGGATGTGAAGATAGACGACTTCCATAAGGTGGACACTAAAAAAAGATTTGGAAGAAAAGGGAAGAAAGAAACAGTCAGTAGAAGTGAGTAGAGTGAAAAGAGACAACTGTTTCTCATCAGAATCAGAAGCATGACTAGACTATGTAGCACCCCAACACAGGTTGTTCATTAGGACAGAGATGGTTTTCGCGTCAGTAGTGCCAGCCCTAGAGACATATACAAATACAAAATGGTTGCAGATAACAAGGTGGGGGCTGATGCAGACGATAAACTCTACAGTAAATGTTATCAATGTGATCAGAGAAGAGCTCCGAGCAGTAAGGTTAATGGCACTACAGAACAGATATGTTCTAGACCTTCTCATGGCAATGGAAGGAGGAGTTTGTGCCACAATCAGGAGTTCATGTTGCACGTTCGTGCCTGCAAACAAAGGAGAGAATGGCACACTGACAGAAGGAGTGACAAGGTTATCAAAAATGCACGCCAAGATGGAGGAGGAAGCCAAGGGAACAGGAAAGGACCAGAGCTGATTGTCATATATATATGGTGATGGATACCAACGTGGTTAGCAGATAGACTGAAAGTATTCCTAGGAGCACTAACACTAGTGCTAGAAGGACTGTGTATTGTCAAGATCTGCATCACAAAATATCGAAAAACTACTGATGAGACAATAGGGATGAAAGTGTTAGTAGATGTGAACATCGAAGGAGAAAAGGACAAGATAGTAGAAGAAAGAAATAACCTGAGAGTAAAAATAAAGGAATGCCCACTGTTCCCAACTGAGATGATAACATTCGACAATCCCTTTGACAACAACAGATACTGGGGGAAATGGGTATGGTGCAACTTCGCCCTCTTGGCACCTAGTTGTAACACACCGCTATCGGCCCATTCACCTACTAAGAGGTGCTTATATTTACTGATACTCACCTGGGCGTCACACTTTTGGTTTTTGCTGCTATGTTATATGTGCTAGTAGGCTGGATTGAGTATAATTTACCGCAATATCTTCTACATTTTTTGTAGGGTTGCGATGGCTGCCTCCCTACACCTACTAATTTAAGTAGAGAGCCCCCACTGGCACCACCATAGGTAATTTTACCCCAATGTTGTTGCCAAGTTCATTGTTTGAACCTACCCAAGTACATAGTGATTCATTAACTAACTCTTGGATGTCTATTGTTGTTTTTATCCCTCTCAGGTACTATGAGGCTCGAATGAATTTGTGTACCACCCCATTTGTAAAATAGGCTATACTGTTTAACACTTACCTCCTGAGGAATGTTCCACACTTTGCCCTACGGAACAGAAACATGTCGAGACACATCTCTGGACTTTAAACAGGGATTATATTATATGACATATTGATCCATATGTGGATGGGTACCACACTTTGTGCTAGACGAGTACCTACAGTGGTCGTATTTTTCTGGTAAGATTTCTGTAAAATGGCCATATAAGCCTGTTACGTATTCCCTATTGTTGTTTGTACATTGGAAGTTTTATATATGTACTGTCATGGACCAATTTATTTAATTGGATGTTTCATACCTGTCGATCTCTTCGTTATTATTAAAATTTGATACTATTTTTTAATTACATCTGGTCCCTCCTATTGTTTTGCTTAAAGTGTAAATGCAAGGCACCTCTAGTACCTGATTTTGAACTTTGACGTCACTAGTGACACCACGACATAGCAACCTTAGTCATGAAGTACACTCACAGCCATTCACGAAGTTGCACAAACATACACGTGAACACACAAAGAACATGCTTACACAGTACTGTAGTTAGAGGACAGATACATATACGTACTGTCAAAAGGGTTTATTATGTTCTCCTTAGCTAAGTGCAGAAACGTTGAACACAAGGCAACAAAGAGATGCAGAGCAAGCTTGCAGATACTTATGGCAACTAACCCTAAGGAACTGCAGGATCACATAATAACACTGTAAGGACCAAATACAAATAAGTTGAATGAGGATTACATGAGGCCACAAGCTGCAGGATGAGAGACGAGGGAAAAACAGAACCAGGCTGCACAGAACAGCAGGCCAGGCTCGCAGCCAACGTCAGAGACAAGTAACACATTACAATCCAAACCCAGCAAGGGGCCATATGCAGGAAAACAGAATAAATCCTCATAAATTGCAGACCAGAAGAGCTCGATTTCGTGGTCCTCAACCAAGTGATGTAGCCGAGCTAGACGAACGGTTCCCAGCAATACAGGCACAAAGTGAAACATGGACTTGTTAACAACGTTGCAATGTTGTGCGTGCTCTCACAGGAAAAAGTAATATTGCTAACGGTTACATTGGGAACAAATTGTCATTCTCATCACCTTGAAGAGGACCACAGAGCGCTGAGAACAAAGCTGGGAATTTACGAATGTCCTGTATGATCATGGTCGGTTTGTGTAATAAATGACTGTTCTAACTTGCCCTTGGCTGAGTCCTCTGTTTGTTACTGGGGGAGGGTTGCTGGCCCTGAGAGCTGAACAGGTATGCTCGTAGTAACCCCCAGACCTCTGGCATACCTAAGCCAACACCTTGTTTCATTTGTTCCTGCAATGCAATGTAGCAGCTCTGTTGAGGACACATGCCTTGCACCTCAAAAGCAAGGCAGGCCTGCATAGAAACACCCTTCATCCAGAAGGTCTGTCACTTTGACCCCTTTTATACGCCTGTGCATAGGACTCTATTCTTTCTTCCCCCTGCTGCCATGGTGAGTTCCAGGATACTCCATGTACTTAGGTGCTTTGGCCTACCAATTTAACAAACTCCAAAGAGTCCAAAACGCAGCTGCTAAACTCCTCCTTGCACTGGGACGAAGGAACCACATCTCACCTGCTCTCTACACCCTCCACTATTGGACAAAGGGCCACGTTCAAAATCCTGTACATCACCCGCCGATCACTGCACAAGGCTGGCCCGACAGACCTCCAAGAGAAGACTATGCCTTACCACCCATCACACACCCTTAGGTCAATCACGGCCCTCCTACTAATGATCCCTGCCTCCAATTCAGCGAGACTTGGAGGGTCAGCCTACTCTACCTTGGCCCCAACTCTGTGGAATGCACTACCTCCCCATATTCGACATGACCAGGACTACATGGTTTTCTATAAAGCGTTAAAAATATGGCTTTTACCAAACCCGTGAACGGGTCTGCCTAAGGCCATAAATCCATCCCCCAATGGCCAAAGTTCTGAGAGAATCAAAATTAACCCGAAACACAACAACCGAAGACAGCTAAACAATGAATTAATTAATTACTTCACCTGCAAAAGCATGAACAGTCAGGGCACGGAATTAGGACTATAGACCAAAAGGGATCCGGCCTACACAGTTGTGTGCTCGAACTAAGAACCTAGAACCCTGCAGCAGAGGCACAGAAGTAACTATGCTTGGCTAGACTCTCTAGAGAATCATGCAATAACCCAGGAAGCACACAGCAACCCAGCTTAACATTCTGCCAGGTACCCGGCAAATGCGCCCTCTGAGTCCCACTACAGAGCATCTGAGAAAGGACTGCCCGACCGAGATAACACAACCTACCTTCCCCATCCAGTTTACCTCTCTGTGAAATCCACTACCACGAACCACCAGGACAGAAACAGCCAGTGCACTGAGCTTTGAAAGCATCCCAAGAAGAGGGCAAACCACTGATAACCACAGACACTCATTCCCATCAATATGCTCAATCTCCACTTTACATCAACAAACAATAGAACGCAGCTACACCCTCGATCAATTCAGCCTAGCTGCACACATACCTACATCACTCATAAAACACCTCAACAGCCTGGTAGAACGCAGCTATACCCCACAAAATAATCAGCCCAGCAGCAAACATAATCTCTTACACAAGCCACACGGTAGCCATAATTAAGACTCAGAGACCACCCTCCTTGCTGCGCACATCACACTCATCTCTCACATCCACTGCATCACACCTACCATTAGAATGCAACCAATCCGCGCAAACTACTCTGGCTGCACACATACCAAGTACACCCAAGCACTATAGGCCACACTATTTTCTTCACTGATACGGACCACGGTCCCCAAGGGCGTTCAACCCACAGTGCTTTGAGATCATACCAATGGTCATAATCCGCTATACAAATGCATCAGAAGATAACATAAGCTGTGTTCATTTCCATCAACAGCTAAAGAAGACATAAAATGACCGAAACAGTCCCAATCTTATCCTTGGCCGATGCCATGGTGACACAGGAGGGAGAAGGTGCTCTTGGAGGAGGAAGCTACAATATGAACAGCACTACAGCGGAAGGAACTCAAAGGAAAAACAAAATGCAGACACTTTTAAACAAAAAGTCTGTATTAGATCACCATGCAGAGCTGATTAAATATAATTGGTCCCGTACATTGCAGGCGGGCTTTGGCACAGTTAGGTCAATTGGCTCATCCAATCAATGCTCTTGAAAACAGACACAAAGAGCATTGAATGAGTGGAACACCTGGGCTGCTGTGATTGTGAAGGTAGAGGCATTCAGATAGCTACTGTATACAATAAAATACGTTTTATGGTGGTTCTTGATGGGGTTCTACAGGTTGGACCAGACCTTCTCCTGCAAGTAAAGGCAATTCAAGATGTCCATGTTATGACAGTTGTGAAGATAAAGTGACCACAGGACCCAAAGTCTTAAAGAGAGGAGGGCGTTGTTGAAGTCAAGGTGAAAACCAGAAGGAGCAGCCCTTCAGCCAGGGCAAGGGCAACTTGATTGACGAAAGAGCTGAAGTTCTTTGGTGATTGGTCAGTCCAGGGTTAGGAGACACCAAAGATTAGTAAACAATCAGCAACCATTTCTGATCTACTGGAGCAGAGCAGTCGCAATCTTTTAGCCACACTTGATTAGTAAGGAAAACTGGTGTGTAAGAATATGTCACTTTGATATGTCTGTGTTCTGAGAACCTTGCATGCTTACTTCCTGAGGGACAGACAGCATGAGGGGAACGCTGCGGTGTATGGTGCATGAATCAAAGTCTTGAGATTTTAGCATTTTTTGTTGTAAGAGCTCTCCAGTTTCCCCATTCCAACCGTGAGTATGTCACTCAGTCCTGAATGCATGCTTTTCTTTCTGTAACTTGTATTTTTGCTTTTCCCATTTTAAATCCTGGACTACAAGTCCCAGAATTCAATGAAAAAATTGACTGGATAGCCTACTCACGCATGCAATGGAAAAACTTGAGAGGTCTGTGATAGGCTGACCAACTTTAAGGTCTTCCTTTTCAGCCCCGCTTTGAAGGAGTGGTCGCTCTTTCAGACAGGTAACTGTCAGGCAACGAGAAGGGAGCCTCACAGGAAGTGGACCGTTTTACGCAATAGAAAGTCCTGAAAGGGCATTTGACATAACGGGAAGTAAACGGATGCTGAAACCTCTTCCTCAGTGTCTTCATGTCAACACTAAGCACGTGGTACACATAGTGCAGTGTTTATAGCGTGTCTTTCTAAACTTGGCACATGATGACGCATGGGTGGGACTTGATGTCAGTCTGTCTACCTACACTTAAAACATTCTGCTAATGTCACAGAATTTACAGCGTGCCTGACTGCAACTAGCACCAGAAACAACAATTGTGTACAGCGTCTGCCTATACTAACCAAATGTTAAACACTGACCCGTGTGTTACAGTCTTATCTGCCCATAAAAACAGATTATGCAAATAGTGCAGTGTTTACAGATTGCATTTTCACCTGCTTATAGTAAGCATATTACACAAAAAGTGCAGTGTTTAGATTCTGCCTTTGTATCTACCTACACCGGGCCCATATAAGATAGTGTGTACACTCTCTGTGTCTGTTTACTCTGAGCACGTGATAAAAACAGAGCAGTCGTTCTTTGGGCATGATTCACGGGGCGTTTTCCAATGTGATTGCGCCATTATTAAATGCTTCTGTGAATCGGGTCCAAAGTCTGTGGATCCGATTCATGGAATATTTGCCCGGTTCAAAGTGACATTGCACTGCTGAAAAGTGACTTTGCATTTCTGACACAAACCCTGAGTCATGGAACCGTGCAAAGTGTATTTTTGCAGTGCAAAGTCTGGGCAAAGTCAGCTGATGGCCATTTTTGCTGTACAAAATGACTGTGCCTGGACTTTGCAAGGCAAAAAATACACTTTGCACGGTTCCATGAATCAGGGTTTGTGTCGGCAGTGCAAAGTACTGGGAACTGAGCAAATATTCCATGAATCGGGCTCTGTGTGTCTCCCTTAATTAAGTACATGTTAGAAACAACACTCATAAAAAATAGTACAATTATAGACAGACTGCACTTATCAAAGATTTTCACTAAAGGAGGTGTATTGTGTATTGTGGCAAAACATACATGGAAAGATCTCCCCACGCCGTGCTATAGCATATGTGATGCTATTGACCAGCAATGTTATAATGACGTACAGTTGTAGCATGCATTTGATGGTAGTTAGACCATTCCTTGACACTGCGCATTTCATGAAATGGCTGATCAGCTTTGCTCCAGTCCAGCCCAATGAGGAAGGCCCTTATCGATTCCCCGGTATCCCCACAGTCCGTTCTCTCCCACATTCATCCTTGCTCTTCACTAGACTGCTGAGTTCACATGGCAGTCTGTCGCTTGGCAGACATCGATCTCCTTTTCCGCAACAGGACGGGGGTGGTGCTGGGTGCGCGTGGGCGGATCTTCATCTCAATGAACGGGATGGAAAACTCATGACCCTTCCATGGCTCCCAGTTCACTCCCTGGGGTGAGAACAAAGCATTAGACATGGAGTAACACAATACATGTTATACTCTTTGCAGTTTATTCTTTGCTGATAGGCTGAAACCTTCTTCCTTCTATTCTCTGATTTTATCTTTTATCCTTCGGGGACTCTGTTGATTTCTCTTACAGCACGGATATTTAACATAGAAATGTATTTTGAATCAGTGAACAATGCTGTGAAACGACTGACATTAGGGTTGCAGGGACAATTATATGAGACCTCAGTTGAAAAGCTGATGGCACATTTCATGAGGACAGCAGAGCATTAGGCAGCTGGCCCCGTAGATCACTGATTCTTCCCATAAAGGCCATAGCACTTAGAGGCATCACGAGGCATGGACACTAAAACAATGACGGCCTGTTGTGAATGTAGGTCTGTGGAAATGTACTAGCATGTGAGGAAGCTGGCTGGTTGCCCACAATATTACTGCAGAGTCTGTACACTTCGAGAATGCTCTTGGTCACATGAGCGGCATGGCAGGTGGTTCAGATATCGACAATGGAAAAATTAGGAAATGGAAGAAGGACTTTGCAGAACTCACTCCTGGAAATTGATCAAGGTGTCTTCCTAGGACGGGCCAAACCACAAGACCTTGAGATTCTAGATAAGCTTTCCTTCTCATTATCATATTGTTTCTCATAAATATTAGGGTCTAAAGGGTGGGGTCAGGTTGCTGCTGGGAGGTTAGAAGGAGACATGATGTCAGTTTGTTACTGATTCCATTGCAATGTCATTATATTGATGACATTGTTCAAGTTTGGGCAGGTACGGAACGAGAACGTATTCAATATTCAACTTATTTTTTAATAAAAATGTATTTGGTAAATTTACCCGTACATATAATCAAGTTGAAGTTTCTTTCCTAGACTTGGAAATGCTTACTATGAATAACAAAATCGAAAGACAACATTTAGAAAAAAAGACGGAAGCAATCTTTGCAAAGAGTTGCCATAAAAAATGTCTAATGAAAAATCTACCTTTTGGAAAATTTCTAAGGGAAAAAAGAGAGTGCAGAAAAACTGATTGTTATGAAGAACAATGTCATATATTGAGAATGAGCTTTTTTGAAAGAGGGCATGATTCCAAAACTGTAGAGAATGCTGAACCAAAAGCAGATGCACAGAAAAAAAGACTTACTGATAGCTAAACAAAAGAGCAATGATAAACAGGAAAAATATGTGTTTATTACACAAAGTAGTTGGATATCCAAATTACAGAATAAACATAGGCAGATTTTGATGTTAGACAAAGAACTACTTCAATTAGTAGACACAAGACCAAGCATTGTGTACAGTTAGGCACAAACATTATGAAACATGATAGTTCAGAGTTTTCTTAAAAATGGTGAAAAACCCAAGGACATGAGAAAAACGTTTTTTAAGTGTGGTGTTTTTTTGAAGTGTGGGGGTTGTAACTACTGCAGGTTCACTGAAAATCAAAAGTACTTCACGGATAGTAAAAATAAATCTTTTGAAATGAAAGAATATATCGACTGTAAAAGCAGTTTCGTGATATATGGTAAAACTTATATATATGGAAAAATGGACACTGGAAGTACTATCAGACAGTTAAAAATGAGAATGCATGAACATTTTAGAGCTTTGAAAATTCAAGATATCAACTTGCAGTGTATTGGAATATGGAACACAAAGATGAAAACATGGAAACAATTTGATTCTGTAGTATTAAGAAGCTTATGCGTAAAAGTGAGGAGGTGATCTAGAAAAACAACTGAGACAACAAGAAGCCAGATCCAGTTTTCTTTTCAGGAGTACTCATGATGAACTGAACTCAAATCATGAACTACTTTCATTTAATGGATAAATTATTAGCAATGGGTGCAAATATTAGTATTCATGAACAGGATCAATCTATCACACGTGTTATTAAAGAGACTCAGAGTTCTAGAGTTCAATGGCACATTTGATGGACCTGACCGAATATTAAAAGGTTGCGTTCTAGGTCAGATGAATAAGGGTGGGACATGCTATTAAGACTAAATAATTGAGGAATTGGCGTAGTTGTTAAATGGAGATGGTATACTGATGAGGCAATTGATTAATTGAATTAATGTTGGGATTAATCCATGCACAAATATTTTACAAGGAAAGTGATCTAATTAATCATCAAGGAAATTAATGATTAATATGATGCATTTTAGAACTATTATTTATTTGAGGCAAATTAAGAATGTAGTTTTGTCGATTTTTATTTATTCAGACCAGAAATTGATTTTTACGATCTGACATAAATAGGTCTAGATGGTATCAGGGCATTATGGTCATTGAAAATAACTCCATTCCAAGATGGCCCTGAAGTAACATGGGAGAATTACTGAGTACTAAGAAAAAGTCCTCTTTCTATGACTTACGATTTCAATAACATTAAGGCTTCAAAAAGGTGACAACAAAAGTTAGGATGCCAAATCCATGTGATGTAGCTTGACAGAGGAGGTAAGGAAGGTGAGTCACAAAAAGGAGAGATTTCTAGTAACAGATTTGCAACATTTTGAACAAAGATATGAGCAAGTGTTATTACTTTATTTTTGATTAAAGAAGAAACATGAACATTCATACGTGATTTAGTAATATACACTGTAGAAGAAGAAAAAGGTAAGATTGAGGGAGACTTTGATAATGGATAAGATGCATATGTTTAATTAGTGTCAGGGTAGTGATGTAATGTTGCTTTGTCTTGGTAGTTATTTTAGAAAGAACATTGGAACTTTGCAAATAACAATCTAAATGGAAGGAATTTAGTAAATGGTATCACAGATGGCAAGTAGGTAGTTTACAGTACTGCTATCAGAGATGGACTGTGATATAATTAACTTTGATAGCATGAAGTAACAAATTAAAGGAGTGATGGATGGTGAATTCTATTGGATATTATAATTAGTTGTGGTTAAGACTGTCATGTGTATGTACTTGGGCTCCACTATTGATGTAATAGGAATATTAACGATTGTGACAAGGGGCAAATTATGTGGAATATGAAATATGGAATATGTAATTTTCAGATATAATTGTATGATGATGGACAAATTATGATGTGATTTTTGTTATTGTGTTTTCCTTTTTGATGACTTATATATGAAGATGGGGTGGGTTAAGTGTTGAACTGTTAATGATAACATAGTGTGCCATTTGCAACATCAGTGATCAGCCTTGAAGAAGCTCAGTAAGGGCCAAAGTATACATATGTGACAACCTATCGAAACACGTGTCGGCAATGGACTAGGATATGATATGATATGATGAGCAATTTATAATGCACCTGTACACAAGTGTTTCAAGGCGTTACAAGGCAAGGTAGGGAAGACTGAGGGAGGTCGACCAAACAATCTTACTAGACCTTGTGTCATTCAGATTGTGCAAGGGCAGGGGGGGAGAGGAGAAGTGCAAGGGGGAGGGGCCGGGGAAGTGCAATTGGGGTTGCATTGCTCTAAGTAAGTGCTGCCAGAGCAGCGCAGCTCTGGGTAAGTGCAAGGAGGCAGGGGACTGTAAAGTTACAGATACAGCCCCATGTGCATGGTAGTCCCAGAGGTAGTGCAGGGCTACTGGTCAAGGAGAAGTCTGGTGCCCATAGAGATTCTGAGGGTAGGCAGGCAACTAGTCAGGGCAGCAGACGGGTAGGAGGTCAGCTGGGGATGGGGATAGAGAGAAAGCAGAAGTGAAAAGGAAGGTTTTCAGCTGCTTCCGGAACCTCAGGTGGTCCAGCTCAAGTTTGAGAGAGGCAGGGAGGCCATTCCAGAGGGAGTCACCTGCAGAGGAGCACAATGTACCACTCACTCTCTGCCTGGAGAAGCGTTTGACTCCCAGAGAGCTGGAGGTGGAAGAGTGAAGGGCTCGAGAAGGAAGATGTTTAGGGAGAGAGAGTTGGATGTAGCGTGGGCCCTGGCCCCAGAAAGCCTTGTGGGCGATGCAAAGGGTCTTGAACTTGATCCTTGCAGCCTTGGAGAGATTTCAGGGCTGGGGAGGTATAATCCCTGGGCTTGAGGCCAAGGACAAGTCTCTCAGTCGTGTTCTGGATTAGTTGCAGAGGGCGGAGAGCAGAGGAAGGCAGATTAAGAAAGCGGCTGTTGCAGTAGTTCAGCCTAGAGAGAACCAGGGCTCTGGAGACAGTCAACTTCTGGGGGAAGGTGAGAAAAGAAAGAATAGCTCTGAGGAGGTGCAGCTTGTAGTGGAACGTCTTAGCGAGGTCCGTAATGTGAGAAGAGAAGGAGAGAGTGGAGTCAAAGACGATACCAAGGTTTATTGCCTCACAGGAAGACGCAGGAAGAGGGCCCAGGGAGGGCAGACTGAGTGAAAGAGGGAAGCGGGAGCAGGAGTCCCAATGAGAAGGATCTCAGTCTTACTGGCATGAAGACATAGATTGTTGGAGAATAGTAGAATGATGTTGGCAATTGAGCTATATAATTGTGTTAATTACCAAGAATCTTGGATTTCTATTTTTGTATAATTGGAAAAACAAAAAAACACAAATTGGAATACTCTTGCATGGCGTATTTCTAGGAAGTATGTAAAAATACAAGACGTTGTGACAAAGTTTTGGTGTTAGCATTGAATATGTTTGAATACATGCATTGGATCATTCTGAAAAGAAATCATATTTATATATGTTGATATTGAGGTATTAGTGCAACAGAGATAATGTTGAAGTTTATTGACAATGTAATACACTGTCTCTGTTCCCTGCAACTCTATGCCTTCAATTGTTCCACAGACAGGTGGCAGGAAAGTGGAATACTGAAAACTAGGGCTCCAGAATCTGTGGAGTAGGAAACTGTGGAATGAAAGAATCTCAAAAGAAGGAAACTGGAGAGAGGGGAAAAGTATGAATGACTCACTCTAGTGCCTATTGTACTACTGCACCCCTCCCTTTTACACATAGGAAATGGCCTGCATAGGCTAAAATGACACAGGACCATTTTACACAGCAAAATCAAAACACACTGCACACGCTACCACGCGCATAGGACCCTGGCACAGTATATTGGGGTGACCTGTAAATTCAGCCACAGATGTTTTAGCCCTGCTTCTTTCTGGAGGTATTGTGTGGCTTACCCCTCATGGCTACTTTACAAAATACATCAAGGGAGCCATGCTGCTGTCACCCCACAGCATTGAAAAATACAAGACACTACCCATCAGGCAATGGGAAACTTGGAGGTTGCCTCCCTTTTTTAGGACCACCTTAGGTTTAACTCAACTAAAGGGAAGAGTGCATAGTTTGTGTATGCTCTAGGAGAAGGCAAGTGACTTCTGACAACCAGGATGCCTAGGGTCCACTTGGCATTTACAAGCATAAATACAAGAAGGGTTCTCAAAAAAGAAAGAGGGAATTTGTCAAAGTATGGAAAATTGTAAGAATACTTTGGGTGGATTTTAAAGGGATCCAAATGTGGCAGGCTGAATATCTCAGGGATTACCCTACTGCATTTAAGATCTTCTGGTCATCCTCTCTTGCAGTTGATTGGGAATCTATGAGATCCATGTTGGGCCAAATCTAGAAATGCGCCGTAGTGGCAGAGGCACAGGGGAGTAGGGAAGCATTCTCTAAGAATCTACTGGTTCCTGCCAAAACGAAGAAAGAAATCCCCAAATGTAAGGTTGAGTGGGAGAAATTACTGGGCCAGCAGTTGGAGATAACGTGTGCCCTCAAATTCTTTATCAGTCTGCCCATCTTCAATTGCTTTTCATTATGCTAAACCCTCCTTTAATATCCAAGATGGATGGTACGAAACCTAGGAGATGCCGTCAGACAAATACTACAGATAGTGTCAAGAGAGATAGCCTTGCTATCATATTTGGTGGGAAAACCTGGTCATTCAAATTAATTGGGAAGAAGCCATGGGCAAGACTCAAGATGCCACAGGAATGCAACTCTTATTTTCAACAGAGAATCTCCAATTAGGGCACTTTGATTTAGGGTCTGACATTGGAGCCAATTCATCTGTGAAAATATACATGCTTTTTGTTGTCAAGAACATTATTGCTTCTAGATGCAAATGCACAAACACCCCCTTACAAGGAATGACAGCAGAGGAGTTTTTCATCTTGAAAGCTGTGTGACCCTTCTCTTCCAGTAGAGTAGCTATATCCCTGCCTTCATTCATACATATATGTACACCCCTGACAGACCATGTCACTCACCTGGCTGTGTATGCTGTCTCCATAATTTCCATTTGGATTGGCCAGGTGGCAGTTCTTGTACCAGAACGCCCCTTTGTGGGTCATTGCGCAGTTACTCAGGGCAATATCGTTGTCCTTGTCGAACGTAGTGAACTTCCAGCCATTGTGGTAGGTCATGGCATCACCTGAGAGAGAGAAAAAAGCTCATGTAAAGAGCAACCATGGGCTATTCAAATGTAAAACCCATGCTGCCCCCAGGACTCCCTCCAACATCCTCCCACTCAGGCCAGGGTCCTCAGTGCATACCAAGTACCATCCCTGAGGCACGTCCCACAACCTGAACTCCTGTGGCACTGTGCCCTATTTAGACCTCGAACTATACCTCGCGTCTTCCGTTAGCCCATCACTGACAGTGCCATGCTCATCAAGTAAGTTTCCTCAAGGTCTTGAGGTGGACCTCTCCCCCCCATGCTCCCTTCCGCCCCACACGGATTCATGAGTTGATTAGAGTAAGAGAGGAAAACAGACAAGGAGAGAAGTACATGCAGGGAAGAAGGGAGGAAAAACCTAAGACATTTGGCACTATCTGAGGAAAGATAGCCCAGGGGGCAAAGCGTCTGTCTTAGAAGCAAGACAATGCATGCACTACATAAGTTTGAATCCCGATCCTGTGCTTCGAAACTACACGCTGGTATTAAGTGTTTTATAAAAGAACAATTATAATTATAATCTCTATAAATTGGTTCATGCAACAATGACTCAAAATAAGTACGACTAACAGTCAATCAAGCTTGGGTCTTCACAACAACAGAAGGATGCAGTGCAAACCATCCATGGGCTGCACACGGGGATAGAATTATTTTCTGCTCATACACATATTTGTATAGCATGGTGGCAGATAAGTTAGCAAAGGTAAGCGAAACAAAGCACAGCGCCCCCAATAAACAGAGAGCGATGCGTGTGTACCTGCGGTGCCTTTGTAGCCGCTAACAGTGAGCTTATACTTGTCCCGGCTGGATGCCACGCTGAAGACGTCGTACTGAGCATAAGCAGACTCGTTGGACGTGCGGAGGTCCACCCGCAGCTCGTAGCGCGTGGAAGACTTGTTGGTCAGCTCGTGAAGTTTGTCCAACCCTGAAAGAAGAGTTCATTGACGGATGAAATGGTGTTTTACATAGGCTCCAGTGAGAGACTGAAGCCACTTCTCACATCAATGGTTTAAGTCCTGCTAGGGGAGTGAATTTCAAGCTTTACATGCATCCCCCCGCCCCACCCCCAGCAAACAGGAGGCCTTGGACATGCTCTTGTCCCCCCCTCTAAGATGTTGTTATTTTATTTAGTATTGCTTTTGAGCCTGAGAACACATCACTTAAAGCAATGCCCTGATGCATTGCACACTCTGCTTAGAACTATTTTTCTATTTTTCTATTTATTTTATTTTATTTGGCATTTTATGGTTTACAATTTTGGAAACCTTTCGCCAAATTAGTACATTCATTATTTCCACCATCTTACATAAAACCACTAATGAATCAATAGTCCTTAATAATAAAACCAGGAGAAAAAAAGGATAAACTTTTTTGAAAAAAAGGAAAAAAAAGAAAGAGACACAGAAAACACTGGGGGAGAAACAAACAGAAAAGAAAAAGGCAAAAAGACTAAAAAAAGCATTCAAGAGTTCGAATCATCATCGAGGCCCAACCACATCCTTGCGATCAAGTAAGTTTTTCTAAACTCAGGAGACACTATTATAATCTTGAGTAACTGCATCAAGTCTTGCCTGAATTTAAAGCAAAAGTTTAGACAGGGCTAGAATAAGATGTATTCTTTCCCCCTCGATTATCAACCACTACCAATCTTCCAATGATCTACTGCCGTATTGCTTCAATATGTCACCCATTTCCAATTCTCTTTCTGCTGTTAACTCAGAGCAACTCCGGCGCAGATGTTGAATGGACTCAATCGCGTTTTCCTGTCAACACAGTCTACATGTTGAGGTGATATTTGCCCCTTTCCACTCGCTTATCCACAAATTTGATTGAAAAAGATTCAGCCGGAAGCGTAGAAACTGCAGTCTTAAAAATTGATTTGGGAACATGTTTACATATTGTGGTAAATCATTTAGCTTCCGTGGCCAAGACCAAAATTCTTTGTAATGTTTGTAGTTGTGTATTGATTCCTGCTTATCAATCCAATCATCTCTGTAGAGCTTTTTTTATCCTATAAGGATCACGAAGAAGAGAGTCCTCTGTTTCATTCATATTTATGAGGAGCTTCAGACAGATACTTTCCCATTCTTTCATGTGCTTCTCTCGTAGGTCCTGTAGTGCCAATTTCAGGATTAAGAACCCCCTTCGGGGTTTCATCTCTGCATTTTCGATAAAAGGCTATAGATTTCCATAAAGCTATCGCTTTGAGAGATGTTAATGCTAACTCTCTTCTGATGATGGCCATGGGAGTGCTCTTTGGCAATCCCAGGACAGTTCTCCAGAAAAGGCCTTCTAAACGAAGCCGTATATCCTCTGGCAACATAAAAGAAGTCTCTGCCACGTACGTCAATATTGGCACAACTTTCTATCTATAGAATTGTAACAACGGAGATAACGAATAGCGGCAGTACTTCTTTACTAGGATTCTGCCTTGAGCCACAAAATCTCTATTCTTGGTGCCTCGCAACTGCTTTTATTAATGCACACACCTAAGTAATTAAATTCTTTCACTATATTGATTTCTTGTCCTTTTAGGAACCAATGATGTTTCTTTTTCCCTCTTACTTTATTTCCTGTGCCAAAGACCATTATCCTCGATTTACCTGGATTTATTGTTAGTTCGTTCTCCTCCAGGAACTTTTCAAGGGAGTCAAGCTGACACTGCAATCCTATCGGAGTCTGATCGATTATGACTATTTCGGCAGCGTAGAGGAGTCTGCCAATTTCATTATTAGCAATCTTCGGGGGGAATGAACGTGTATTGCAAAAAACATCATCAATATCTGATAGAAATAAATTGAAGAATGTGCGCGCCAGCGGGCAACCTTGTTTAAGTCCCACTCTGATTGGGATTGCATCCGTAAGCGTCCCTGAATTATGCAGTCTGACTTTGATGGATGTTTCATGGTGCAGATCTCTAATATCATTCAAGATTTGCTTCAGGCTTAGCGATTGCTCAAGTTTTGCCCAAAGGAGATTTCTCTTGATGGAATCGAAAGCCTTTGAAAAGGTCGACAAATGCCATATAAATTTGGCTACCCTTATTTAGCATTGTTTTTGCTTTCAGCAGATTTATCAAAAAGATATTGAGTGATGGGCCAATGCCCCTGACAAACCCTGATTCCCATAAGTCTTGGTGGCTTCAGTCAGATCGCCATTTTGATAGAGCTTTTAACAGTATTGATCCAAAAACTTTGCCCACCACATCCAATAAGGCGATGGGCCGGTAGTTGTCTGGGTTTGATCTTAACCCCTTTTTAAAAATGGGGACAACCACTGCCGATTTCCATGATAGTGGGACTTTTGATGACCTAAAGATTCCTTCATATAGGTGATGCAAGAGCGTTGGCCAAAGTTTTGGATATTTTTTCAATTCGCTATTGGACAAACCATCCGGGCCTACCGCTCTTGAGTTCTTCAAACCCTTAATGATCCCTTCAATCAAGTCTATATCTATATCTAGTTTTGGATCCTTGTTATCTGTCTTCGGGGTTGCCAATAAAGTGTAATTCATTTTGCAGGTATCTCCTCATCTTGAGTTTGCATTTTAGAAAAGTGGGCTTGCCATTCAGTGGACGAAATTGAAGACGCCAATATAGCGTCTTGGGGCGCATCAATTTGATTGATTAAAACCCAAGTGGCCGCAGTATTCTTTGTTTGGATGTGAGCTAACATGGCTTTGGCATCTTGATTTATCATAGTTATTTTATGAATCTGAAGCCAATTATGATATTTTTGCTTTAATGTATGTGTTTCCTTAGATGCTTCTCCCCTGTTAACCTTTTTCCATCGTTTAATGTTCTTTTTAAGCTGTTTTTTCTTTGTTACTATGACTTTATCATAGATGTGTCTATGGCACATCTGCGGTTTAGCATTATTTCTTTGTTGATTAACCGCATATTTTTGGAACAATGGGAGGTAATTAATTCTCTCCTGGCCTTCCGTATCCTGTGTTTTGTTAATTTCCTTAGATAGTTGTTGAGTCAATTCTGGCAATTTGTTAAAGCGCATGACCAGTCTGTTTCTTCCTGGATTTATTTGGATCTTATGCACGTATTTCTGTAGTGTTACTGAGTCTAATGAATGGCACGTTAATTTTAATTGATTGTGATCACTACTGTGCGTAACACATACATCCACTGTTTTTAATAAAGAAGACATATTTGAAGAAACACAGCTGTAATCCAACAGGTGCTTACTGGATGCACCCCTCCATGTAGATTTAGCCGAGATGTCACCTTTCAGGATTCCATTTAAGATTAAGCAATCTCTTGCATGGAGCATTTTTCTCCAGGTAAATTCTCTTTTTTCTTTGGTATTAGTAAAATAAACTTCTTTGAGAATTGGCTCGTTGTTCTTATCTATACAGTGCTATTCAAATCGGCAACTACTATTATTAAAGGGTCGCTCCATTTTAACCGTTCTTCATCTATTAATGATGCTATATCGTCTGCCATGTTCTTGTTTCTCTTGTCAGCCAGATTCCAATAGATGTTAATCACAATGAGTGGTCGAACTTTACTCTGGCATTGATTTGAGGTTTTGATTAGTGCCACATGAACGTATGGCATAGGTGAACTAGAATACAGCAAAGACCAACCTAACCTATTCTTCACTGCAGTTAACAGGACACTTTTGGGTCTGCCCACCTGGCTTTAGATCACCAGTTTTAACATGACCCAGTAACCCTGCATCAGCGGGGCCTCATCGACCCAGACCTCTTAGAGACAAATAATGTCGGCTTCCCCCAGCTGGCTTTCACCATCAGAGAATAAATGTGATAAACCTTTGGTATTCCAGCACACAATGGTCAGAACTGTGTTTTCAATGTGATGCTATTGGTTGTGTAATTGTTCTGCTAGAATGCCCGCTAGCCATTTCCAATTGGCCTCATCTCCATCTAGGGGTAGTTTTTGAGTATTGTTCTTACTGCTTTTACCATCTTTTGATGATGCTTGTTGAACTTTAGTATGTCCTTGTCGCTCTACTGGTTCCTGGTGCTGCTTCTCCATAGATGGATAGTCAACTTTCTGGAATGTTCTTGGTTTTTCTTCTTGTAGATCTGGTAAGCCTCTTCCAGTAAACGCTATTTTTGCTAATCCGAACACTAGGTGAATTGTCAGTTTATCCTTTCGTTGATTATCTGAGAACTCTATATACAAGAATTCTTGCGATGACACCAAACAAAGTGTTGGTACGTGGTGGAACAATCTAATCCCATTGGTCATTTTGAGCACTAGGCCATCGTCATGAGATGTTATACGTTCCAAAGAGAGCATTAGGCTTTCATTTATTGGCATGTTTGTTTCTTGCTGATGTCTTGATTTAAATTTAGGTGGAAGTATTACATTCAATTTTATCTTTGGAGTGGCTTCTCCGATATTCCTCTCTTCTGGTTCGCTTCCCCCCTCTCTCACGAGGGTAATCATTTTACTGTTCTTTCTCTAGAGTTTCTTGTAAGATTTACAACAGGGTGAAGTGCCATCACCTTTTCCGTGCCCTCAGCCTTATTATATGATTGTGGTAGGTTCATGGCTGGCAGTTTGTTCCTTGATCTGGGGATGTCTTTATCTTTATCTGATCGTCTCAGAGGAATTGTAGGAGTCTCCTCATCTTTCTCAGATGTTTCACCCCAGAATCATCTGCTGATGAAGCATTAATCATGATAATTTCATCCAATGAAGAGCTTTCATCCTCCGTTATACTTTATGTTGATAAGTCCATCAAATCTATTTCACTGTTCGATTGCCTCGGCAACTCGTCCAGTTTTGTATTTGGACCTTTTTTTTAAAGTTCTTTATTTGTTACCAACTTTTTCACTTTTGATTGGATTGGGAGGCTAGTCTTCCCTACTGGTACCGATATATTTATTTTATAAAAGATTGACTGCTATTTGAGTTGGCAGTTTTTACATATGGCAAATTTTTAGACTTCATTATTGTTCTTTTTTTGCAGAGCTTCTTTGTTTGATTAGGAGAATCTGCCAAAGCTTTTGACCATCCAGTGTTCTTGGTTACCTGGGCCTTAGCAATTTTTTTGTTGTTGAAGATTTTGGATATCTTACGATTTGAGGCTTTGACATCCATAGTTCTGATTGCCTCTGCCTCGTTTCTAGCAGGATCTGGCAATGATGGGGAGGCCTGAGGCCCTTCAGTGCATGGGACTCCCACTTCATTTGAGGTCTGGTCCAGCTTGTCATTTGGATCTTGGATATCCGGTACAATTACCTGAATGTCCTGGCCATTTTCCATAACCCATGAATGATTTGCCAGCCTCGTTACAGCTGGCAATACACTGGGAGTCTCCTGCCTACATATACGAACCTCCACCGATGGAGGTACACCTACCGTACTTGTTTGATGATTCTCTTTAGTCAAGTCCAGGGAACCTCTTTTGCCAAACTGCATTTGTTTTTGTTCTTATATCGAAAGGATCCAATAAACTGGCCTTATCCACTAAACCGCCTCCTATTCCCATCGAGGCATGGGATAGCCTTTGTTCCGCTTTCTCTCTAATCAAGGGATCGAGAATATCATGAAGGAGTTGTGTCACTCCCGCTGAACTATTTTCCAGATTTTTCTCTATCACAGTGACAAAGCCTTCTATGAAGACCATCTTACTAAGTACCATGGCTAGAACAGTGGTATGATCCTTTAGGGTTCCCTCCAGAGCCTCGTAGAGTTTCATAAATGGATTTAAGATCGCTGTTAATGTGGCCACTGTGTGAAAGGCTTTCTCATCAAAGTCTTTGGTGTCCTTTGCCACTATTTCTGGTGTTTTTTCCTTCATCGTCTGTGATGCTTTGTCCTCTCCGATACCAATCGTTTGAGTGCAGTGCTCATTTTGGCTCAATTGGGGGCAACTTTCTGGACCATTTTCTTCTTCAAATTTAATTTGCTTAGAAGTGGCACAATTTATTTGACTCTGTCTCCATATTTAGAGATGTTTCCAAAAGCATTTGGTCCGAAATTTCTAAGCTAATTGAAGCTTTGCTGGGCCCCTGATTTCCATATATTTTGGGTGACGACCGGATATTATTAAAATAAAAGCGGTGCCCCCTAAAGTTGTCTCTGAAAGCCATTCTTGGAGGCATCCATTTATTATTTTCCCTATCTACCCTGAATGGCGTTTTATTAATTTGCTTGTGGCCCCAGATATTACTCCCCCTTTTGAGGACCCTCTACTGGGGCCTGGGCAGTGGTAGTTGTTTCTGTAGACCATCGGGGTCGTTTTTGCAAGTAATTGCCTAGATCATCGAATGGCACCATGGATTCATGGTAAGTTTTTGATCTCGAACAGTGATTATTCTCATTTCCACTGTTAAGGTTATTTTCTGAAGTGCTCTTCTTTTTCTGTGGTGCTCTTAAATCTGTTTAAAGAGTGGTTGACCTTCTTGCTGACAAAGGGTCCGCTGGAGTCAACGAATCCCTGGGGGCACAAGAGGGGGTGGCCAATGTAGGTCGAGAGCTATCTGCCTTTTCTTCCAAGTTAACCATTGTGTGTGTCACCTTCCTTGAACTCATCTTCTGGGCAATTCCATCCAGTAGCAGAATCGTGTGGGAACCTCTGCAGTTCCCCTCTCGACAGGCACACTGCCTGGTTGGCGACAACCATTCCGTATCTGCATCGGTTGGCTCCTCAAAATCGGGTGCTTGTACTAAGTTTTCCAGTCCTCCCTAGCCCCGTTGAGAGTGCATTGCTCAATGTCCACAAAAATGTTGAAGGGGCAACCCTGCCGAGTCAAAGCTTCCTGCTGGCTCGGTAAGGGTCAATTTTCTGGACTGTTTTGTCCGATAATAATTGAGCCTTCCTTTTCTTCAATCCCCAAATCCTGTAAGGTGACATCCACTAACGGTGCAGCAGTCCATTCTGGGGATAACCCTTGGTCGATGGTAAATTCTGTGGGTAACTCTTCCTGTTGGTCAGAGGCAGCCCTCCCCGGGGATACCCCATGCTCACCTTCACTCATGGTGGTCCGCGGTCCTGCTTCCGTCCTCCGGTCACCGGACACCAGACAATCTGCCTACACTCCCCTACGCTTTTCTGGGAGGGCAGATTTTAAAGCCAAAGCGCGCATAGCGTGAGGCAGGTCTGGGAGTGACACTGAGGCTCTGCAGATGTGAAGGGAAATGTAGTCCTTCCTTCACGGATTTGTAGTTCTTATTCAAATCCAGCTTCTTACTGCAACTCAGCACGTCGCCTTGCTTGCATTGTCAATAGAGTCTCGATCACGACTCACTGGGCTCACCAACGTAGACAATAGCCTGCACCTCAGCACCAGACACTCTGCCTACAGTCCGCTACGTTTCACTGGGCGGGCAGATTTTAAAGCCCAAGCATGTGTAGCGGGAGATGTGTCCGGGAGTGACACTGAGGCTCTGCAGATGTGAAGGGAAATGTAGTCCTTCCTTCACAGATTTGTAGTCCTTAGTCAAAGGGAGCTTCTCACTGCAACTCAGCACGTCGCATTGCTTGCATTGTCAATAGAGTCTCGACCACGACTCACTGGGCTCACCAATGTAGAGAATAGCCCGTACCTCAGCACCAGACACTCTGCCTACACTCCGCTACGCTTCACTGGGCGGGCAGATTTTAAAGCCTAAGTGCGTGTAGCGGGAGGTGTGTCCGGAAGTGACACTGAGGCTCTGCAGATGGGAAGGGAAATGTAGTCCTTCCTTCATGGATTTGTAGTCCTTATTCAAATCGAGCTTCTTACTGCGACTCAGCACATTGCGCTGCTTGCACTGTCAATAGAGTCTCAACCACGACTCACTGGGCTCACCAACGTAGAGAATAGCCCATACCTCAGCACCAGACACTCTGCCTACACTATGCTTAGAACTATTTAGAGATGGGAATGTGGGTTTGATAGGATGCCAGTCAAGAGAGCCCGACATGGCATGTCGTTAGAACGCCTCCCTGGGAGTTCAGTGCACAGAATCCCCAGCCAGATGTTTCAGTTAAAAATTAACATTCCAAAGAAATTCACCAACAAAATGTATTTGTAAAAAAAGGTACAGATAGTATGCTTGAGAAAGGGAGTGTTGGTTTATTGGGGGTAGGGATGATATTGGATGTTGATACGGCTTGCAGGTGGGTTCCCCCTGCATTTTGCTGTTGCATTAAATTTCAAAACCTTCACAATCGAAAAATGAAACATCGTGTACTACAAAAATGATCTGTAAAATCACATGGAAGCATTAGAACATCACACCTGCATTTAAAAGAGGAAAGCATTGTTACACATTCTTTCTAGTTATGTTTTATGTGCTATATATGTTTATGTAAAATGCCATATATGTATACTGACACAACCAGCGTGTTAGAGGTTTTGGCCAGAATTGTTCTGATCATGATACCTGTCTTGCTCACGATAGTTGGGTATTGTAATTGTAATTGTTATTTATATTGCGCTTAATACCCAGAGGTTTCTACGCACGGACCAGGATTGAACATTTGTTGCTCCGCGTAATCTTGCTTCCAAGGGGAGCACGTTGCCCCTGGGCTATCCTCCCAGCCCTGGGCATGCAGCAATCGTTGTTTCCCTTTTCCAGTAGTATTTATTATACCTTCTGATGCGTCATCTGCTACCTAACTGCCCACATTCTGCCAATTCTATGACAAGACTGGAGGCGAGCATTATGCTTCAACGTCTTTATTTACTACTCCTCAGCAGTTTCAACAAACTAACAAAACCAACAACAACACTGACAAAGTTCCAACAGGCTTTTTCTTTCTCTGAACTACAATCCCTATAGTCTCTGTAGTCCATCTCATTCGTAGCTCAGTTTATGACCACATCCTGTCCCTGAGCTCCTCCTCTTCTTTTACTGCTCTTCAAGCAGATAAGTACTATTCCTAGTTATCTTCCTGTTTAATATGGATTATGTAATATGACCTGGTTAGGGAGTTATAGTTTTAGAGTTTGTATCTGAGAGGTGTAGTTTTGCAAGATCTTAAACTTAGATTGTGACTTAATAAGCAGCATTGCCTACATTCTGCCAATTCCAAGACACTTAAGCTAAACTTTTTTCAGCTAATCTATGTAATTTACGTAAATAATTGGTTCCTGCTCCTGCAAGTGTTGGGAGCAAGTTGAGTTTCCATCTGATTCGGAGCCTGTCCAAAGCCAGGGGGAGGTGCTAGTGAGACTGCCACTCACACCACTTCCACACTGCTGGGATGCACAAGGTCACCCCATGCCATTCTCCTTTGCACGGCCCTGGAAGTTCAGATATTGTCACCCCATGCCCAGACACAGCAGAGGAATCCAGAAACCTTGCTCCAGAGAAGAAAGCGGGAGCAGGGCGACCTCCTTCCTGCCCCACAGTGGCTGCCCACCTCTCTCCACCTGCAGTAGCGCCTGAGGACTTTTGGCACATAGTTTGAGTGATTCCACCAGGTGGTCCCCACCTCTGCACCTCCTTGGTTAGTCCATTTAAAGAAGTGGTGTTCTTCTTTCGCCACAGAATCCACGCATGCCTCAGTCCAAGGCAGCTCTGTGACCATCCTCTGGAAATAAATAGGAGCCAGAAGAGGAACTTGTATCCCTCCAAAGGCGCAGCTACTGGTCACAGCTGTACCATTGGGCGGGCATGACTGGCTCCAATCTGGTGTGCACTTACCATATTGCCACTGGTGATATCAGCATGCACAAATCACAAATACTAACGCATGTCATCGAGAGGTGGGGAGGTGTGACAATGTGCCATTGATTCAGACTAGCCAACCCACCATTGTGCCAAACTGCATGCACATGTGGATCTAGAGAAAGAGCATCATTAATGGGTGCACATCTCCCCTTTGCAAATGGCCCCAATGTATGCACCAATAATGCACTCGTCCAAGGGTACACAGCTTCACCTTCCACTTCATTTATACTGTCTTCTTGTATAGATTATTTAAAAATGTTGCGCCTGATCTACCAGTGATGCAATATCATGTTTAAAACTGGTTACATGTCAACTAACCATGCATGCATTTTAGCACCATAGGGCCACATGACAAATGTATTATAATATAGCATAACCATAAAGATGCTTCACTCTAGTTTTATCACTATCACAACTCTTGCAAAGTGTATTGTACACAACGATTGGACAATCTGTGGGTCATGCAAGCCGGAATAGCCTGCAGATTGCTTAGTGCCTCGTCTTCTCCATGCATACTGTTTCTTTTCCCAGTCCAGGGATCATTGCCTAGGTCCAACTCTCTGCAGATCAGGTGTTTTTCCAAGCAGAGACTGTGGGTAGCTCTCTCTCTTTCCGCAGGAGCCTCCCTCTGGAATGGCCTCCCTGCCCCTCACAGGCCTGAGCCGGATCTCCTTAAGTTCCGGAAGCTTCTCAAGATCCTCCTTGTTCTCTTCTTCCTTCCCTCTCCCCTCCCTTGCTAATGTCCCCCTAAGACGCATTTTGACTTGCTGCCTGGTTCCTTCTGACCCTGTTCGCCTACTCTACCCCAGCACTTCATTCTCCCCTGATCCCGCCCCAAATCTGCACTTGGCAAATCTGCACTTGCCCTTATTAGCTCCCTCCCCCCGTACTAGCCTAGAGGGGCCTACACCCCCACTGAGCCCGTTCGAGCCCCGTCGTCACACTTAGCATGTGGACCCTCATTCCCTGCACTCCTGCTTTACCCTCGCACAGGTACACCTGGCCTTTCTGTAGCACTTGCCTAGCCCAGGGTCCCTCTTGCCCCTCCGGCCCCCACCCAGTGCTTGCAAACTCTCCACTCTTCCCTTCCCATCTTCGCATTAACCCATTCTGCTCTGACCGGCACCCTGCCCCTGTTCCCACACTCCCCTGCAGTTCTTGTTACTGCACTTGCACAATCGTAATGGCACAAGGACTAGTCGGACCCATTTTTGTCATTCTTCATCCCTGTCCCACCCACCTCTTTTGTCGTGTTGAGCTTTGAAATACCATTTGCTGCATAGGCTCATTATAAAAACCCAATAAAGGAATGAATAAATAAATAACAAAGTCATTGATGTTGCATATTTGAGAGCTTTTGTGGAATGTTTCCCCTTCCTCGGGTAGGTATCTGCAGGAGGGGCTCTATAAGCTGTAATGCTGTAATGTTTTTCAATGGTTTCAGTCCATCTCTATCAGAGGAAGTAAAAACATCCCACAAAAACTTTCAAATATGCAAAATAAATGACTTTGTTAGTCTAATTAAGGTAACGACTCGTTTTCTTCTGGATCAAAATTCTATTCAATCCTTGGCTAACATGATACACGCGACACTGAACCAATGATGAACCAAGCCAAACCAAATGTTTCGGGAAAAGAACACTATTTATTGCAGTATCTGGCACTAAAAAGTAGGCAACTTTCAATTCTTTTAAAATCCACAATATCTAGATCTGTAAAGCCTTTGACCCACTCCTCATACCTACCAATCCAAAACTCCTCTCGAGGATCTCCGAAACCCTCGACGTAGTTCCTCCACCGCCTGTAAAAGTCAGTCTTCCCGTTTTCACGCCTCTGGAACACCTGCGCAAGATGGAGAAAGAAAGAGGACTGTTTTCATTTGGAATCATTGAGAGTCCTCGGAAGACACGATCTCAGTTTCTGCCAGTATTCATTTCCGGTTTAATTTACTGATGTATAAATGTTATGTTCTTTTTTTTGTTTTACCCAGTAGTTTGCTTTTTAGATATTGCAGCACTGAAAACAAAGACAGGGGCAATGTTTAAATTGGTTTGTAATTAAGCCTTATAGACTAAGGGAGTGGTCATAATTAATTACCTGTCCCTAATTTACTGCCCAAGGCAAACCTGGGGGCTGTAAATTGGGAATGGTCAATATCCAAGCCATCATGGCCCCTCCTAATGTCTTTAAAGCTAATAGAACATGAGCTGCTACAACTAAAATGGAAAATGAATGATCTTAGGTTGCTGCTCCTTTCAGAATATTTGGCGAGAGTTCTCTACCAGAGACAAAAGACTGCATTCCAAGCATTTTGATTGGAGGAGGCGATCTCTACAATGGAATCCATGTGCTGATATATATTTAAAAGAAAATACGTTTTTCTTATTCAGTTTGCCATCATGTAGCAAGTGAATCCGATGTAACGTGACAGGTCAAGTTAATCACTTCTGTCATTAATGTGCCTTACTTCACTGCTCACCCCAACTTTTCTTCAACAAAGGTAGAATTAAGTTGTCGGCTGAAGAAGAAAAATGACAGCCTCCATTAGAATTACACCAACGTTTTTGGAGAGTCACATGAGAGGCAAACTAGGGCCCAAGACTCAAAAGAGCAAGAGAGCAAAATGATGTGTCATTTCTTGGACTCATCAATTTCAATTTAAATATAGGCAGCTGGAATTGCATAGTTATTAACAACCACTGATGGTCATGGGACAGCACCGTCACTCGAGTATAAACTGAAATTCATCACATAGGACTTTGTTCATCAGGCAGTATACCTGCATTGGATGGTAGCCTGCAGGTTATCCTATACAACAGATACCTGCACCCTATAATTGGTGATCATGTGAGTATACCAACACGCAATGGTCGCCTACAATTAATCAGGCATCAAAGGAGGACAAGTAACAAATATAGAATAGAAATGCTCCCTCTGCTCACTTACAAATCATTATCCCCTTTGGGTGGGTGGTCATGTTGTTCTTCACATTGTAACACGGTAACACGAGGGGGTCCAGGAGAAGAGGGTTTTGGAGCTGTGGGGCAAGGGACTTCCACCACCTCTGCGACGCTGGTCTCTGAGGTGGTATACGGGAGATCTCTCCGGTTGCAATACTCATGCCAAACCTGGTCTTCAGCATGAGCAAACCCTGAGAAAGTCAAGCAGGTTTGCAGGTGTGGATCAAGAGAGAAACCTTGAACATCCCAAAGCTCAGAACCTGGAAGGGTGTGGTCGCGTAAGAAACAGTCAGGCAGCAATCAGACCCTCAAATGATAGGGAGCCAAGTAGTCAGGGGAAGCACAGAGCGGTTAGCCGCACATATGAGTGCACGTGGGAGATGGTAGTCTGCAATGGTCTGCACCAATCATGCAGCCCTCTCCAAGTCAGCACACAGCTGCCGTGCCTCACACACATAATGGGCCAAATTAAAAACCCTGATAGGGCATAAAAGGGACGTGAATCAGAAGGAATGTGTGGGAGCGAGAAGAAAGTCACAGAGCAGAAGAGAGACAGAATAAAATGCGAGAGGAAGGAGAAGAGGAGGAACATCTGTGGAGAGAGGATTTAGAGAAGATTGAGGAACATGTGATGGAGAGAGGAAACATAGGTGGATTAGCAACATCAAATGGGGGAGGAAGGAAAGGAGGAGGCAGAAGGCAGAGACAGAAGAGGGACAGGAATAACTTGGGCCAGCGGAAAGGGGTTGGAGAGAAAGAGAGAGAGAGAGAGAGAGAGAGAGAGAGAGAGGCCAAGGAGGAAGGATGAAGGAGGAGAGTTTCTCAGACTATCAGAGAAAGGGGTAAAATTGACAATCCAGGCAGGGAGAGAGACCTTTTGTGCAGGCTAGCTCTGCAAGGCTTAGCCTGCCCAAACGGTTGAAAAGGTGACGGATCCTGAGGTCACACAGTGTTTGCTACACCTGACAGCTCACCCTTGTTGGAAGACATAAATGCACTAGATGGGGTTTCATGGTAGTAGAGTTCAGGAAGACCAGCACAAGAGCTGGCTAAGAAAGAAGTGGCTGAGAGCACACAAAAGAAACTCAGAATTTGTAAGTGGTTGTTTGATCCACACTAAGTAGCAACCCTGAACCCAGAAGCATGGGGACTGACTCTGAACTATGGCGCTAATGACAGAGGAAACCCTACCACAAACACACTGCAAAGCTTAGAGTAAGGGAATTTAGATAACAAGAGTGGGGTTTTGAGTCTTTTGTTCACATGGCTTTTGCAACCGTCCACTATGTGATCACTTACATCCACCCTGGTGGTGGTTTATGTCACTGTAAACATGTCCTGTAATGTATCTATAAATCCATCCACCATGTCACAATAAAAGTACACGTATAATTGGATACCCCCATCCGCGGTCAAGTAACATTACATATGCACACATTGGTAACTTGTGATCAGTTGACCACCATCTTTGACCAAATCACTGACCACTTACAATCCATCCACCATCATCGGTGGTCATGTCACAGTACACCTCCATCGGTTTACTAGCGTCTCCTCCCAGGAAGATGGTGTAGATGCCGCTGGTGGTGTTGCCATTGATACGTGCCTGACTGCAGTCCGCTGGGTGTGGGAACAATATGCTCACTGCGGGAAAGCAAACATTATAATAAAATATTAAATGAAGGTGGCGGTCAACAAGGAGAAACAGATCTTAAGAAGTAACTTTTTAGGTCAAAGTAACTTCTTAAAATATTTCTATCTCTAAATTGTGATAAAGCAATTTTACTCACCTGTTTTCTAATCATTGCTAGAATGGAAACCGACGTATACTGAAGCCATGGGAGCCCCATTTCACATTCCTATGGTGCATAGCCTGGAATTCATGTCTGCCTGCTCTAGAGGTTTATGCTCATTGAATCGGAAATATAGTGATGGAGCCAAGATATGGCCAAGGATGGCTTAGCATCAAGCATGGTCTTGCCCTTCTGTAGGGTGCTGGACTGACCCCAGGCAGGCCTCTCTCTAAATCAAGAAGTGTTTGTTTTTAGTACATGGGCCACTCAAGGTCTCCCCTTGTTTTGATAATGCTTGCCCTGACAGAACACATATAATTATTTTTGTGCCTCTGTTGGAGGCCGGCCTTGCAGCTATCAATCATTGAGTAGTAGTGCCATTTGAAGAAAAAAAAAAAACAAATGAAAGGGATGCATGTGTCCCAAATGGGCTGAGCAATGCCATTTTGCAAATTGACCCTCTGCTCTGGGTCACTATTCTGCACATACTATTTGACAACATAATACCAAGATGATGGCAGAAATCAGCGATCATACCGATCTATAAAAGAGGGGAGAGATCTGCACCCACTAGTTACCGTCCAACAGCCCTGCTTGACACGGAAAGCAAGATTTCTGCATCTCTGCTACTAGCTGAACTAGAGGACAGGATTTCAACAGCTGGTATCCTTAATCATATGCAGACTGGATTTCACAGTGGGATGGGAACCAATATTAATGGCTTTGTTGTCAACTGCTTGCACGAAATGGCAAAAACTGTCCGTCAGGTTCCAATATTTATGGCAGCAATCGATCTATCACAAGCTTTTGACACCATTAATCGGGATAGGTCATGGGTCAAATTGCGTGGATGGGGCATACCGGAAGAGCTTTTGGTGATCTTCATGTGTATACACGCAAATCTTTCAGTACAGGTGACGTTTAATAGGCTGGGGCAATAAACAAATTACCTTAAAACATTTCACGGCCTACTACAAGGCTGTGTTTTGGCCCCATGCCTATTCAAACTCTAGCTGGCTGATTTAGTTGAATATCTGGAAACTGTAGCCTTTGTACCAATCAAACTGGGAGACTTGAGGTTATCTTTTATGACCTATTCTGACGATATCATCTTGGTAGATCATACACAGGTAGGACTACAAAGATTAATAGATGCTAAGGTGTTGTACGCTGAGGAAAATGAACTGGTTTTCCTCTAACTCAAACAAACCCTATACATTTGCATGGAACGTTGGTGGTTCAGTTGTATCACCATCACTTGAAATTAAATATGTAGGAATATTTTTTAGAGTGAAACCATTAAGGTCTGATATAGTTGAACATCTCAGAACAAAGGCCAGAAGGGGTGTCTCCCAGTTGGAATGGTTACATTTAAGACATTGCACATTTCCCACCAAGTAAAAGATAGTTCCATCGCTCCTATATGGCCAGGAGATTACATACCTGACACAAGGGCTAAATTGGACACTAATTGAACATTTAATCTGGAAAGGGGCTTTGGGTTTGGCTGTTTGAGTCCCAGTGGCCCCACTACGGGTCGAACTCAGCATCACGTCATTTAGGGGCTGGTACCAATGGGGGGTTTTGTCTTTTTATGGGACATTGCTATAGCCTATGGGGGGGTTTCCATTCAGGTTTGTGCTAGTGTGGTGTCTACGATGAATGTGCTGTCTCCAAGTGGGTGCTTTTGCCTTCTTGCTTGTGACATCTTGCATAAGATCGGGATCATACTGAGTTGTTGTCAACCACAACGCAACTTGTAAAGAAATTACTGTTTAGAGAAGATTGGATAAAAACAATCCAGAAAATGAGATCGTACTCTCTCTACAGTAGTCTATCTTGGAGTGACAAACCAGTGAACGTGCTACCAAGATACATAGTGTGTTTTCTTCATTCCTACTGGTGTCAGCAGTTTTTGCGCTTTTGCCTGAATCTTGTTTTGACCAGGGAAATACAAGCTATTAGATGGGGGATTGAACCTGGCGACCTGGTCTATGATTTTTGTAAGGTAGACTAGAAAGCACATGCTGATTGGTTGTAATGCCATACATGATTTGAAGGTAAAGTTCTTTCTCAGTTTTGTGGACAAAGAAGAGTGACTGCAAACAGAGGAGTTTTTCCCTAGAGCCAGGGGGGGTTATGAGGTGGCCATTACCATTGCCCTGGTGAGGTTCTTGGGAGCTCTGGGCAGTGTATACATAAAAGAACAATGGAGGATTATTGTCCTTATCTGTCTTTATTTTCTTGGATTTTCTTTATTCTTTCTCTATTTCATTCTCTTTGTCTAATTAATTGTAACATGAAATGGAGTGTTGAATTAATGAATTGATGTGCTGAAATAATTAATTGATGTATGAATCATTTGCTGATTTTATTTTCTTAAATGTTTACATTTTACTATATGTTTATGTACGACCAATTGTTTTGTTTAATTCATACTATAAAACTTTTTTTTAAAAAGGGAATCGACTCAACACATGATCTATAAAAATGCATTCTAGCTATTTATATACTTGGTATTTAATGTAGTAATAATATAAAAATGTTTTCTCTAGAGTAAGATCATTTTTAGAGCTGAGAAAGAGGAAAAGAAAAAAACCTTTGCTTATAATGAAGTCAATACATTGCTACATATCAAAATAGTTCATCCCAGTTTGCCAGATATCATTCAACTGGTTAGCATCTAATTATCAGCTTTGTCTGGCCTGTTCATCAGCAAGAATAATTCTAACTCAATGATTCCATTGTTAGTGACAGTGTAGGATGTGGGTCAATCTATGTATGCATTATTATTTTTTGGGCTATTATAATGAAGATTAAAAAATATATATCTGTAAAGACTGAATATTGACTGTTCCCTTTACATATTGTAACATTTTAAAAAGATGCAGTTTAGATTCCTAGTACAATTAAATCATTTCCCTTTTTAGTAGCTTATTTTGTGGAGAAAAAGACAACTTTTTCAGGCTGATTCATGGAATTAATGTGCGCCGAAAATCGCAGCGCAAGCGTGCAAAAGCGTGCGAATCGCAGCGCAAGCGTAAGCCGTGCACATCGATTCATGGAAGTCTGTGCAAGTGTAAATCTTGGGATGTGTGCTAAAATCGTGCGTGGCGCACGCGGGCGCACATGTCATCAAACGGTGTGCGGTACGCGCACAGCGAAAGCACACATAGCGCGGCGCACACAACAAAACTGGGCAGCACAGGGCGTAACACGCGGAATGGAGAACAACGTGTGCAAATGTGGGCATTACGGGGAAGTACAGGAGGTAAATGCGCGGAACGCCCACACGTGCGCCTACGACACGTATTCATGGAATCGAACAGGGCAAACGCGTGTGCCAAAAAAGACGCGTTAATCCAGAAACATGTATGCCAGCAGGAAGCAGGCATACGCGGCCCCGTGCAGCATAAAAGTGCTCGCAAACAACAAACAAGCTCAGACGCTACGATGAATATACCATTCCTCGCAGAAGTGGTCGTGGGACACCGCAGGAGGAGGAGGATAGCTAGGCTCAGAATTTTTACACCCAGGACCAGCCTTTTTGGGATGCCTGATGACCAGGTGTATGGGAGGTACAGGTTCTCACCACACATAATACTCAACCTGGTGAGTGAGTGGGAGGATTACCTCACATCACCCATCCTGTGCTCCCAAGCACTGAGCCCCTTGGAAAAGGTGCTCAATGTACTGCACTTCTTGGCCACTGGTTCATTTCAGCGGACAAGTGCCATAGTGGGGGGGGGTGTCACAGGCCATGCAGTCACGCTGCCTACACCAGATGTTGGCCATCATGACTGCACGCTCTTCAGTCCGCAGGCACATATACATGCCCAGAACACCTGCAAAAAGGCAGGCTGCCGTCCAGGACTTTTACGGGGTGGCACACTTCCGCAAAGTGCTTGGTGCCATTGATGGGTGGCTTTACGTCCTCCCAGGGCAACTGAGCACATCTATCAAAACAGCAAGCACTGGCATTCCATCAAAGTGCAGGTTGTATGTGATTCCAAGGGAATCATCACCTCAGTATATGCCAACTATCCAGGGTCTACCCATGACAGTTTCATTTTTAGAATTTCACCCCTAAACCGGGACCTAGAAGCTGGGTGGCATGGCGATACATGGCTGCTTGGTGAGTATAAATGCCTCTGCACATGCATGCATGTCAGATACTGAGTAATGTCACAACCCCACTAATGATACCCATCATCACCTCCCCAGGGGACAGTGCCTACCCTCTGAGCACCCACATGATGACACCAATTCGGAACCCCACCACACCACCCGAGGTAAGATACAACACAGCCCATATTGCAACCCGGGGCATAGTGGAGCACACATTCGGAGTGCTCAAGTCACGCTTTCGCTCCCTTGACTGCTCTGGTGGGCAGCTGCTATACGCGCCCCCAGTAGTGTGCAGGATCATAGTGGCAGCATGTGTCCTGCACAACGTTGCAACCCGCCGGGGCCTGCCGGTGGACATGGTGGTGCCCTCACATCCCCAACCACATGTACGGCCGATGCGCATGGGAGGCGAAAGGGCACGTGGTGAGGCAGCCTGTACGCAGCTGGTGGCTAATCACTTCACCTAAATTCACACCCCTGTGGAGTGCACACAGCCCTGGCACATACCAACTGACAATCAATGATGATGACATAATGGACAGTCAAATGTCACAACCATACCAGCCTGAGATTGGTCACCTGGAAGTGTTACATTGTGTGCATCCCTACCTACTGAAAGACAACCAATGCTGTGTCACAAAAAGACACACATTTATGCTGCATGAATGACTACCCCATTGCAAAATACATCATGAAAATAGTGCCATGTCACCAAACCCCTCCCCATCTCAGCTACCCAACACACCATGGCATGTCATGCAATGTGAAAGCAACCAAATGAATGCACAACACATGACACAAGTGTCAAAAAGTGCAATGTCCCAAATGTAAACAGACCACAGACAATATGCTCCCAGTAATCAATAACAAACAGCACACATGAACAAATACTTACCAGCAACACAGGATGAAACAGTGGCAAATATGACAGTACAAAATCAAAGTAGTGCAAGTCTTACAACCTGAATAAGCCAGCACATCTACCCTTTCCAACTGCAGAGTGTTGCTGTCAGGCAAATGTGTCAGTGTACTGCATAAATTATGAACTGCATCTGCAAAGGAGACGGCCTTGTTAAGACATGAAGAAGTTACCTGTGAATAAGGAGGAAGACATGGATGCACAAGCACATATCAATACACCATGCAGTGTTCAATACAACAACATTCCCCACTAGGGATGTCCACACAGTTTTGACTACAGACTGCCCACACAGCTCATGGGAGCCCAATGCCACTGTGTAAGTCACTGTCACTTGGTCACACCCTTTGCAAGCCCATGGAGAGGGGAAGCAGGAGGGGTGTGTGTGTCATGAACTCAAGCATCTAACCCAAAGACAGAACAAGCCTGCATGTGCCCAGTTGGAATACACAGTGGATGCCCACGGGAGCCACACAAGGCAACACAATGTAAAAAAAAAATAAAAAAATAAAAAATGGCCATGTGTGGAGCGGGGGGAAGGCCACCCAGGAGGTTCGAGGACAGGGTGCACACCAACACCCACCTGCGTGGATGTTGCGAGAAAAAAAAATACCTCCATGGGCTCATTGCCTGCACGGCTACACCAATGTGGGAGAACTGCTGTAGCTCTCTTTACCCTCTGCTGCTACATCAGGAGGTGGCGGTGCTATGGGAGGCAGCCCACGCAAAGCCCTGGTATGATCCTCCATGGCAGCAAGCATGCGGGTATGGAAGGTCTCATTTTGGAGGATGATAGTACGGAGGTCCCCATGCAGCACCTCACGGGTTGCCTGCATTTCTGCATGCGCGGCCTTGCGTGATGCCCGGATCTCCTCACGAGTTGCCTGCAGCTCAGCTGAGAGTGAACGTGTGAGCTGCTCCAGCTGCTGTTCTGACCTAAAATTTCGGGAAGCCTCAAGTTCACCCAGAGTCTCCCTGAGGAAATGGAGTTCTAACCTCAGGGCTTCCCTGTGGCCCTGTGACTCTACAGATATGGCTTCGCGCAGAGTCTCCAGTGCCGCCCGTCGGTCCCTGTTGGACGCCAACATGTCTTCCCTGTGTGATTGGCAAATGGAGTCTGTTGCCTGCTGTTGTTGCTCCATCTGCCTTTCAGGGGGGAGAATGGAAGTGGCCAACCTCTCCATTGCCTGAGCCATCATTTCAACCGATGCTCCCTGTTGTGCTGCTATACTGTAAATGGCATTTTCCCATACAGTATTGCCTGGTGGCGTACGGCCACCGCGTCGACGGGCACCACACCTGTTTGGGGCAAGGCGATCTGCACCTTGCTGTGCTGGCACTGGCTGAGGCTGCAGGACTGTATTCCCCCTCTGATCTGCTGGCCCAGGAACAGGATCATATGTTGTGGAGTGTGACCCTGCATCCGTAACCACCAAAGGCGGAGTTACCAACACTGACATCCCCATAGAGGGGCCTACCCCCGGTGCAGGTGGGTTGGATAGAACAGCACCATGCCAGAAACACTCACCTGCGACAGCACATAAGTCCCACTGTCCGATTCAGCACCTGAATCATAGATGTCTGGGGAGGTGCACCCAGAGACACCCGTGGACAGTATGGTCTGCAGGAGGATAGGGTTTTCACCCACCACCACACCACGTCCTCCACTGGTGCCCGGTCGTGGCTGAGATTCCTCCTGGGTCTGCACCATCTCCTCCACCTCAACAGCATCAAGTGCATCATCACCTGCAAAAACATGAAAGACAACAAATGGAAACAGACATGAGCACCTTAGCACACACATAGGCCTGACAAGGCAGAGATCCGGTACATGAATAACACATGTCCCACACGACTATAACGCTGGCATGCATGCACTGTCAATGACTTGGAAGGGGAGGCAAAAAGCAGACACTGAGGGCTCCAAGATGGAAAATCAACACATGTGCTGCATGCTGGATAGCACTGGCATCACATATTAGCCTGTGAGTGGCATGGGCAATCCACATACATGGCATATGCCAGCACACAGATGGCACGTAGCATAGCCATGGTACATTTGACATGTACAGTCATACGTCAGTGAATGAGTACTGTCACCCATCCATGAGAGATGGACATGATGAGATGAAAAATGCAAAATAGTGTGACAAAATATGCATGTGCCACACACTGCAACACATCCAGTGTGCAATAATACAGTGATGGCAGGCAGATGGATACATCAATGGTTGGTCACTTCAACATGACAGGAAACAACAATCATGTTCCACATTCAAACAGGCCCCAAAAATTAATGTGAGCAGGCCCTTACTCAATCAGCCTGAATGGTCAAATCATTCCCATAACAAAGTAATAAATGTGGGCCAATGTGGGTTGTAATCTATGACAGAAGCATGTCACATATGTGGCATTAGAGCAGAAAAATGTGTTGCAAAAATGGGAGGATTGAAACAATCAGGCTGAATGAACACTGAAAAATCAGAACAATGTTGTTGCAAGATGACAGTTCAAGGGCAACTGCAGTAATGTGGCGACTGATTGGCTACTGTGGTCAGAAGGGATACTGTCATACCCAAACCCAAGGCCGGTGAATGGTTTAGCGGAAGCACATGGGTGACCCATACAACTCAGGAGTACACACCCTCACCTGGCACTCAATCATTACACATCACCCAAGAAACATACACACTTGCATGGGCACTCACCGGACAATGCCTCATAATCTGGTAGGTCTCCCACGCCTTGGATCTGTTCCTCTGTGACGAAGGTTCCAGCAACAGACTCATGTTCAGTGAGTTGGTCGTCCTCTGGTGGAGACCCACCACCAGTCACCAGAGAAGAGGCATGATTGGAAGCCAGCTTGTTCTTTGCTCTGTGTTTAAAGTCATTCCACCGCTTGTAGCAATCATCAGCTGTGCGCCTCACAAATCCAAGGGCACTAAGGTGGTCCGCGATGGTCTGCCAGTGGGCCCCACGTTGAGCAGTCGTAGTCTTACAGCCTGCAGTCACCAACATTTCGGGGCTATGTGCCGGCACATAGGCCACAAGTGCATCAAGTTCGGCGTCATTGAAGCTATGCTTCCTTGAGGTGCCGGAGTGTGTAGCCGTGTCTGGAGTCTCAGCCTGTAGTGCAAGAGCACCCTTCTTCTTCTTCTTGTAAGGTGGTGCGGATCCTGAGTGGCTTACGGCGCTCTGGTCAGTAGGGGCAGAAGCGCAGGTGGACTGGGTACTAGAAGCCTGTAAAGGCACAATGACCATAGGTCTTGGTGCAGGCATTGGCTGCAGGGTGATGTCGGCAGGGCCAACGTCGGTGTGATGGATATGGACCGACACTGTCCTCGCTGGGAGACTCAGATCTGGGGTGGATTGAACTGCAGCTGCCCCTGCAGTCTCCCCAACCTGGGTACTTGGGGCAGCAGATGACATTGCTGCCCCAGATCCACA
The DNA here is from genome assembly GCF_040938575.1 of Ambystoma mexicanum. Lineage (NCBI taxonomy): Eukaryota > Metazoa > Chordata > Amphibia > Caudata > Ambystomatidae > Ambystoma > Ambystoma mexicanum. Next base: position 597,462,407 of record NC_090922.1, on the reverse strand, counting down.
TGGCCTGGTGACAGCAACTTTCACCGCCACACGTGGATTAGACTTACTGACCTGGAAGTCAGCCTGGGAGTCGTCCTGTGCCGGTTCAGGTGACAAAATGGGCCGGACCAACAAGGGCTGAGCTGGGATGGTGTCAGCTACGTTTCCCACAACCATTGGGGGGGGCATAGGTGTCCCCGATTGGTCCTCCACACACGGGGCTCTAGGAGCACCCTGCAAATCCTGGCCACGTCCCCTACCGCACCCACCACGCCCACCTTTTGGAGGTCGGCCACCTTTGCCTCCCTTACTGCTTGGTCGCCTCCCAACCATGGCACTGATGTTGTTGTGCATATGGGAGTTGCAGTAAACAATTGTCCTGGGCAATTGGGGTGAAAGGGGTAGGGTACTAGATGGAATTCGTACCTAGTGCTCTAGCAAGGCTGTATGTGACCCCTGGGGGAAGATGACGGGTCACGCAACACACAGGCACCCCGAAAACAAAAGTACACGTGCACACAACCCCTGCTAGACCACGTGCATGGAAAAATGAACCCGCACTACGCTGTGGCACCCAGAAACACAAAAATAAGCATACGCATGTTACACGCAGCCTACAATGACCTCTGAAGGGGTACGCAACACACGGGGGCAACCACAGTTGATAATACGTTTGCTACTCACCATCTGCCTTGAAAAAGAAAGTGAAAAAGATGCACGTGTGCCCGTTGGCAACACCCCCGCCAAAAGAAGAAAAGAACGCAGTCTGAGGAAACAGGGAGTATGAACTGGAAATGTTGTGAAGTAATCGCGTGTGAACCGACAAGAAGTACAAGAAACACCCGCTCGCTCTCCACAAAAAGCACGTACAAGAAAATAGCGTGATACTCGTACATTTTAAGCCAGCCTACACGTGCAACATCACTTACGCGCTTACGCGCTAAGGCCCTTTTGTACAATAGCACAGTGACGTGCAGTTTTCTCACGTGCTGATTCACAATGCACCCATGTTGTTGGGAATGCCCGCACGCGTAACGTCACTTACGCGCTTACGCGCTAAGGGCCTTTCCTCGGATTTCACGCTGACGTGCACTTTTTTCATGTGCCAAAACACTCCGTATCAAGCTGGCCACGCGAAAACACACGGAAGACTACGCTCCTGCCCAAAAGGCCATTTTCCTGCTCCCAAGAGCCCCGAGCATGCTCCCACCAGCCATCTGCTGCTGTCTGCCTGCTGCCCACATGCCCTGCTATTTGGTGCCTGCACGTCAGCCATCTGCAGGGGTCCAGTTGCTGTGTCCATCCCTGCTGGAACAGAAGACTCCCGACTGGGATACCATCGCTCCACAGCCCAACCCCAGGACCCAGGTGCCCACCCACGTCTGCCTCGGGGGTCGCCATGTCGGGGTAAACACCATCTGAGACCACTGGCGACCCCCAGCCAGAGAGGCAGAGGGCCACCAGCTTCAGTGAGAAGGAAGTTGGTGTCCTGGTTGAGCATGTCCTGGGGCATTATGATGCCCTCTTTGGAACATCACGCGCAAGTGGTTGCCATCCCCGTGGAGGGGGTGGCAACCCGCAAAATCAAGCACACCTGGAAGCGCTGGGAGGACTTCAGGTCCAGGACTCTCTACATGGCCCGACGCCTCGCGAAGGCAGAGGATGCAGAGGGGTGCCGGGTCAGCATGAGCAACATCCAGATGAGGGTCCTGGAATGCGTAGGCCCAGCGCTCCATGCCCAGATCCTTCAGACGCAGACCGGTCTGGAGTTGAGCAGTAAGTGGCCAAGCATTGCTGTGTGAGACAGGGCATGTTGCAGTGTGCTGGTAGTCTGATACTTGCCTGTATGTGTGACATAGGCCATGTATGGATGTTTGTGTGCAGGGACATCATGGTCATGCATGTGAGACCAGTAATGTGTGAACCACATGGATGGTGCCTGTGTTCCAATACAACATGGGGAGATGTGTGCGGAATGCACACATGAATGCATGCCAGTCTCTGTTCTTGGACATGGAGGGGGGGTGAGGGATGGGTGCTGCTCTCATGTACAAGTATGGTGCACATGTGTGTGTGTCTGAGAAGTGTGTGTGTGACTTTGAAACGCCATAGATGCATGACACATGTCCGTGATGATGTGTAGATTCACTCATGCAGTGCGGTCACTATTGTATCCACTGTGTCTATCCACTGTGTCTGTGGTGTACAAGCCATGATGCATGACCTTCCGGTGATGTGTGCGCATGGGATCAGTGTGAGCCATGATGCATGTGAGTTTGAAAGCACCATTTTGGTTAAAAGAGGCCCTTGTACATGGATGCTGATGTTGATTGCAGGCGCTGTGCCTGTTTCTGCATGTGTGTTGCGTGTATTCACCCATTTATTGTGGAGGGACAGGATGGAAGTGCCATTTGACAGAGCCACTCATGTGTTATTGCTTCCTGTCTAGGGGAATATTGTACTGTACCCTGATACTTGTGTTCTATGTCTTCCTCTACGCAGCGTCAAGTTAAGAAGAGGGCGGAGACGGCGCTGTGGAGCCAAGCGGTGGGGATGCTTCCACCGTGTGGCGACGCAAAGCCCAGCCCCCCTCCCAGGAATTGCCATCATCATGCACCACCATGCACCAGCAGAGATGCCCCGTCTCAGGCCCGTCCGCAGGTAGGGGGGAGTGCCACATCATCTGCCTCTCCACTACCTGCAGACAAGGGGTCCCATGACCGTATGGGCTCCGTCCTGGTTGGTGTCGCGTTGCGCACGCGTGACATTCGTGATGATGTGCGTGCTTCCTGGGTGGAGCACGCACACCATCACGAACAGCAGCGTCGCAACGTGGCACTGTTGGGAGGGGCCCTGGTCGGTGGGTTCCTACATGTGTCGCGCTCTCTGGCAGACCTCTCCTCCTCTGTGGAGACTATGCGCCAGTCGTTCTCCCTGCCGTCTTCCGGCCCAGATTCCACCAGGGCCCCCTGTGGACCTGGCCTGACCAACACAGCCAGCTTGGTGGAGATCCCATCCCTGCCACAGTCGGGAGTCGGCGGTCCAGCAGGGGTGGACACCACAACAACTGGAGACCAGCTGATGGAGGATGTGCAGGTATCATCGGATAGGGCACATGGAGAGCAGCAGCAGCAGCAGGCACTAGGTGGGAGCAATGATGGCTCGGGGCCATCGACATCAGAGGGGCAAGCATCGGACAGAGGGCAGGAGGACCCTGGAATGGATGTGTCTTCCGTGTGGCTGCAGTTCGGCCAGCGTATAGATGCAGAGCTGCGGCGGGCAGAAGAGGCACGGCTCAGGGCGGAGAACTCCATGCAGAGGGCACTGAGGCGGGCTGAGTGCCTCGAGGCTATTCGCAGGGAGTTGGAATCCAACATGGCATCATCCCTGCGAACCCTCGGGCCATGGAAGAGGACCGCCTCCAGGACATTGAGCAGGAGTTCGATGATGCCCTGGCCCGGGAAATCAGAAAGTGAGCCGTCGGACTAGCCCGCCACCATTGTATATAATTTTTAGTTTTAGGTTTCATTTTTGTTTTCCTTTATTTTGGGGTGTTCGGACTTTGACCCACACATTTGTATATAGTTTTTTTATTAGGTAGTTTTTTCAATAGGTTTCTGTTCTTTCATTGGGCTCATGGACCCTTGACAATTGATTGTACATAGTTTGACAATGGATTTATTTGAACTTTTTCTTTGGATTTCACCATGGATTAATGGATTTTATTTTTTATGTTTCCTTTGGATTTGCTTTGGTGGAGGAAGAGTTTGGACTATTTTTCTTTTGGATTTCTTTGGATTGGTTATTCATTTCATGTACTCATCTTTTGTACATGCTTTTCATTTCATGTTTGCAATTTTTTTATGCTTTCATTTCATTGCTTTATTTTTGTCCATAATAAATTATGATATTTTACTTACATGTGTGTAATTTGCTCTTTGAGTTCATGCATGTGAAAATGTGGGTTTACACAATCAATGCCAACCAGTGTGTGTGTGTGACGGACATGTGTTTATGTACATAGTTGACTTTTGGTTTGTGTCTTGAGATAGGCATGTCAGTGTGGGGTGGATTGGGAAATCATTGCATCTCAAGACTGGGGTGGCGTGCTGTGGTATTTTGTTCAAGATGTGGGCCATGATTGTGCATCTTTATGTCATGTAGGGGGGGGGGACATGAGTCAGGGCCTGAGGCACACTGCTGGGTGGGTGGGGGGCTGTGGACATGAGTGGGGGCCTGCTGGCAGCTGCCCCTCACTGCTGGGGGTGGGGGTGCTAGGGGACATGAGTTGGGGCCTGCTGGCAGGTGCCCCTCACTGCTGTGGGGTGGGGGTGCTGGGACATGAGTCGGGGCCTGCTGGCAGGTGCCCGTCAATGCTGGGTGGGTGGGGGTGCTGGAGGACATGAGTCAGGGCCTGAGGCTCACTGCTGGGTGGGTGGGGGTGCTGGGGGACATGAGTCGGGCCTGCTGGCAGGTGCCCGTCAATGCTGGGTGGGTGGGGGTGCTGGGGGACATGAGTCGGGGCCTGCTGGCAGGTGCCCGTCAATGCTGGGTGGTGGGGGTGCCCCACACATGGGGGGGCATGAGTCCGGGGTTGCTGGCAGCTACCCCTCACTGCTGGGGGTTGGGGGTGCTGGGGGACATGAGTCGGGGCCTGCTGGCAGGTGCCCGTCAATGCTGGGTGGGTGGGGGTGCTGGGGAACATGAGTCGGGGCCTGCTGGCAGCTTCCCCTCACTGCTGGGGGGTGAGGGTGCTGGGGGACATGAGTTGGTGATCACTAGTGCAAAGTGACATGTGGGCTGGCTGGGGGGCATGCCCATGGTGGATGGGCAGCGTGCGGGACATGACCAGGGGTGCTGGGCAGTCCCCTGTGGTGTGGGCTTCCTGCATGGGCCGTGGAGGGGGTAAAGGGCACACCTGGGAGGACCCACACTGCCAATTCACGTGTGGGACTCCCTGCGCACCCCACTGGATACAAGTACCCAGCTCTGACAGCGAAATCGCGTGTAATACACGTACCCCACTCGCACAGGGCCAATCGCGTGTTAAACTTCCAGCGTACCCCACGAAATAAACGTACCCCGCTCGCACAGGGCCAATCGCGTGTGAAACTCCCCATGAACCCCAGTAATACACTTACCCTGCTCGCACAGGGCCAATCGCGTGTGAAACATCCTGCGAAGCCACGAAATACACATACCCCGCTCGCACAGGGACAATCGCATGTGAAACTTCCCACGAACAACCAAAATACACGTACCCCGCTTGCACAGGGACAATTGCGTATGATTCTCCCCGCGCTGCGGGGTACGTGTATTCGGAGGGGTGTACGGGGAGTTTTACAGGCGTTTTCGTGGTTGGGGGCCTGTATGCTGGTCCACTGGCCTGTGCGCCATGTACGGGATTTGTGCGCTTTACATGGCACACGGGGAGGGGTTGGGGGCGTAACTGGCGCTGCTGCAGGGTTGCTGCGCCACTCTGCGCCACGGCTGGTAATGGATGTTAAAATCCATGAATACGCTGTGTGCGAAAATGGATTTTGGCGCATGCGGCTGGCACAGACTGTCGCACGTGAACACTGTGCGCCAGACGCGTGCGCTACTTGTGCGCTGAATACTATGAATTACCCCCTTTGTCTTTCAAAGTGTTGTTGTGTTTTTTAACTTGACACACTCAGATGAAAACTAATTATAAGCAGGGTTTTGTGCAGGCACGTCGAGATCATGACTGTCAGGGCTGGTTGGGCTGTTTGTGTTGATATCTGCTGTTGTGTTCTGGGAACAGTTGTACAGCTGTTGTACATCCCAGTACCATAGGCCTTACTGGGACAAGCATTTGTGGCAACTTTGGACCTCATTGCAAGTTTGGCGGTGTAGGTATAAAGTGACGGTAATTCTGTTTCTGCCACTTTTTTTTGACAGTCACAGAATCACTGCTGCATTTACTGCACCTTTAAATTACGAGTTTGGCCTTATGTGGAGGATTTGCCTCCACGTTGATGCCAGAAATCAGCAGATTTACTGCGGTGGAATTACCACTAGTGGTAAATCCGTCACAATCTGCATGGAGTCCTATGAACCCCATATATGGAACTAGCACCGCCATACCGCCACTCAGAATCCTGTGCTAAGTCAATGGACCCGACTGGCGGTAACAGTCAAGGATTTCTTGGCAATAATTTGACATTTTTACCACAAATTGCTACCAAACTCATGATGAGGCCCTCTGTGTCTTCCTAATCATAGTTTCGGAGGGCTTTGATTTGGGTTTCCAGAGTACCTTAACAGCAAAGCGCTGTCGAAGGTCTGGGCTGGTAGGAAATGTTGACTCCCTTTGCTCGCCTGTACTTTTATCTGCTCTTTTGCATGGTCTGTCATTTGTTCCATAGGTGACCCTCAGCTATGGGAAATTGATTGCTCTGGAACTCTGCACAGGGATGTGCCCCACTTGTGCATCCTCTAATGTTATGCTAATGGGTTGTGTCTTGCTAGTCGCTTTACCAGTCTGCAAGCCCCCTCCCCCCTTCCTTTCATCCGCCTGTTTTCAGGAGGCGCTGAGATTGAGCTCTGAGTGGTAGAAGGAACATATGTCTGTAATGCTGCCCCTTGTACTACCGTTGCTTAATCCGCTCAGCAGGTTGCTAGGTCTCTTGGAGACTGGCTGGGGGGCAGAAGGCCCTTTTCAACTGTATCTTATAGGCAGCGGCATGTGCTGCAAGTACAGGAGGGGTAGACATGGACACCAATGTGACTGAGGAGAATTACGGAGCACCCAACCTTCCCGGCTGCCGATCCATCTCGATGAAGCCCTGAGCCATCATTTCCCTCCACCCCGACTGCAGGTGTAACGTTGTGGGGCAAGCGTCTGATCAAAGAAGACAGGAAAATATCTGCACACTTGAGCTTCCCATTGCACCTGCAGTAAAAGGTACTATAACCAACGCGGGTTACGGCCAATGCTCCTTCAGCTCTAGTGATGTAAGGTGAGGAGGAAAGAGGGTGGCCAGTTCGACAGCTATCATATTGATATTCCTGTATCCAGGTTGGAAGGAAGAAAAGCTATTGAAAGGTCGAGTAAAAAGATCAGCCATCTTTTATATCTTACAAAAAAATCAATTTCAAGAAGTGGAGATCATTTGTCTATTCCAGCACATTGTCCCCTAACCCCTTGTAATACCAAAACTCAACACTGCTGCTGTGGCAAGAACGAATTCTCTGCCGCCATCTTGTCTCCTTCAAGAAGGGTTCTGTCTCTGAGTGGCCCCCTGCTCTATGGGCCCCCAATTGACTGATTGCAGCCCACTACCAATATGGCTCATGACTGGTAGCACGTGCGTTATGTGGGCTTCTTCTAAGCTGGTGCTCAGTTAATGCTATGGGTTGTGCGAGTCCTTGCACCCGCTTAGTTACTAAAGGGTTCTTAAGTGCTGTTACTTCTTATATATGAAGAGGTCCATGCATGATGTTACTCTATGCATAATAGGGGTTAATGCATATATGTACCTCCACCATTAAGGCAGTACTCCATCCACATAATGTGTGTTGTGTACATTGATACTCTACCCACCCATGGTATGCGGGTTATGCCTGGCATTGCACATACCACGCAGAGGAGCTCATGCGTTCTAGTAATTTGTCCATTCTTTGGGCTTTGTGTGTTGGATATCCACTCATGCGCTGGGGTTCATGCACATTTGTGTACCACCCATGTTATCTGCTTGATTAGCATGGCTACCTCACCCGTGATCCTTGCATGAACCCATATGTAGTGTGAGACAGAGAATTGGTTGGTAAAGCTTAGGGAGATTCGAGGAAGTCCAAAGTTGCTCCTTCCCCTTTAAGCTCTCCTATGCGCCAGTGTACACAATTCTTACTCAAATTTCAAGCAAAGGTTTTATGAAAACCCCATGTCCACCATTTCTTAGTGAAGTTGAATGCTCAGGCTGTGCTCTGCAGAAGGTAGACTGGCGGGCTCAGGCTGACGCATTGCACAGACATGCAATCTCAATACGTGAATGTTTTTGCAAATTTATATATAAATGTAGCCTGTTAGTCACTGGCAAATATTACACAATTACCCTCTGAGAAAACTGCATAATGAAAGACATTGCTATATAAAATGTGAAACCATTCTTAAAGCACTACCAAACATAGGACTAGAATAGAAGGCTTGGAAATATTTGACTCCTGAATTCTCCTCAAGCAATAGAAGTTTCAAACTGTCTTTCCTCAAACTCTCTAGACAATGATACGTTTCTAACTAACCTCTAGCCAAGCTGGACTAAGAATTCTTGTGGTCACCCAGGTTCATTTGTGGGGCTTCCTATAGTGGGCTGGCATGATATCATACCATGGAGGACTGAGTTCTCATTTTACGGGATAAGGGCCTACACAGCAGCCATGATGGGTGGCCTTACCTGTTGTGAAGGTCGTGGTCGCCTTCCTGCTCCGTTGATCTTTCTTGAAGGCCACCAAGTAGATGGTGTACTTGACTCCCCGTTCTAGGCCTTCCAACAAAAACTGTCGAACCAGACCAAGCTTCACCTCCTGCCAGAAACAAGTGCAAAGCGTTAGAAAGATGTGGGCCCTGAGCTAGGGGATACCCTGTACGTACACTCGTAGCTGCGGAATGAGACGCGTGTGTTGTGTCTTGTATTCCTTCCAACACCTACTCACTCTGACATCACAGCTGGGGCCTAACACACACACAGGGAAGAGAAGGAATACAAGACAGTACACACCTCCCTTTCTACCAACATATTCAGAGCTCAGACTCACACAGGGATAAGGGGCAGGATACCACTGTATGGCATACACCTTATGGGGCAATACAGGTCCTGAGCTAGAGGACCTCCTGCACACACATAGCGGCAGAAGGAAACACATGGCCTACACAGTCTCAGCGCCACTGGTCCTCTCTAATAGCATATTGTGATGGGTAGGGTTTGCTCTGAAACATCTGGTTTAGTATGCTAATCATATGTAACTTTTTCCAGACAACATAATGTTTTGGTTAGCATTTTCATTTTTTGATCATTTGTATTGACCCTTTTATTAGCAGGGTGCAATTTTACCAATGGGGCACTTGCTCGAACCATAGTGAAAAGCCACCCGGGCTAATGTGAAGTGCCGCACAGTTATCCACACTGGCAGAGCAATGGGCATGAGGGCATGGGACGTGACACCATGTTATGTTCTCTTCCCTGCTTAGTTTAACAGTGATCAAAGACACAAAAACCATTTAATGTGCCACCGTAAAGAGCTAACCATTAGCCATTAACTTGCACTGAACAGAATGAAACAAGAAGACCGGGGTCTATGCTAGCCAGATAAAGTGCGGTATGTTTTTGCTGGAGACACACAGATGCAGCAAATATACGTTATCAATTTGATATTTGTTAGGCTACTGTATCTCTTGCATCATGTGTACAAGACTGTGAACAAAGCAAAAGAAGGGAAGCTTGTATGTACACAATGGTGTGTTCTCTTAGATTTTTCTTTTCTTTTCCCAAAGGAATTGAATATTATCACTAAATAATGCTGCTCTGTCTGTTTCTAAGCCCCTCTGTTTGGCTGAAATTGAGTCAAATGGAGATAGAGGCCTTTGCCCAAGACCAGACATGTCTTCAAGTGGGGGTGCCAGGATTAGACTCATCTTTTGGTTTCAGAATTGACTGGTTAGATGTATGGCAGATGAATGTAAAGATGTAAGAAAGGTAGACTAAGAGATAGAACAGGCAGGAGGATAGATAAAGGGCTGGGTGAGCTGAAAGGGTAGATGGGAAACATTGCCAAGTGAATAGGAAGGCTTCAAAGGTAGATAGAAAGGATCCAAGAATAAAGAGGAAGGGCGGGAGAATTGATAGGGATGGTGGAAGGGTAGATAGGAAGGATGGAATGCTGCAATGCAGGTAGTTTGGAAGGATAGATGGGCAAACATGATAGCTCGGAAGGGTGGATGGATAGATGAAAGGATAGATTAGAGAACAGATGGAAGGATCTAAAGAACTGAATGATAAAATAAGGTTCAAGTGGAGAAGGAGTAGAGTTGCATATAGAATAATATATGGATGGGAAGGATGGGAGAATAGATTTGAAAGGTATAAAGGTGTGCAAGATGAAGTAATAGTAAGATAGATAGATAGATAGATAGATAGATAGATAGATAGATAGATAGATAGATAGATAGATAGATAGATAGATAGATAGATAGATAGATAGATAGATAGGATAGATTGATGGGTTAACACATTGGAAAGAGTGTTTAGATTGGAAAGATCAACTGTAATGTAGAAAGGATTGTTGGATGGACTGATTGTTACTAAGGATAGAGAGAAAAGATATGGAGAATGGAAAGAGAGCTAGGGATGGAGGAACAGGTAGAATAGACAAGAAGGATGAAATGATAGCTAGGAAGAATGGCTAGAAAAATAGGAAAGTTAGAAGGATAAAGAGAAAGCATGGACGGTAGTTAAGGAAAATGGTCATGAAGCAAGGATCAATGGAACGGAAGGATGATGGATATATAGACATGAAGAATGAAAAGATATTAAGGAAATCAGGATAGAGAAAAGCATGGAACAAAAGACCTTAAAGGTTAGCAGTCGGGGTGGGGGAGCCAACCAATCAGGTAGCTTGAAACGTGGGATAAATCCTTTGATGTCAGCCCCCGTTCTGAGCAGCTAGATGGCTGCTTTCCCCGCCCTGCCATCTTCCCCCTCTGCCCATGCGCCTCGGGTTTTCAGATCCCTTCTCTCCCCCTGCCCCACATACCTGATCCGGTTGGCGGCGGACCATGGAAATGGAAGAGAGTCTTCCAGCTCGAGGACGGCCATCTTGGGTAAGTATTTTCTTTGAATGAACAGGACGCCACCGCGTCCCATTCATTCAAACAAAATACATTGCTGTTAGCACCCCAGGTTTCCTAATTGAAAACCCGGGGTGCTAATATGGCAATAAGCACCGACTCTGCAAACTTCACCAACTGGCAACGGCACTGAGGCCCAGCGTTGGTGAAGCCCCCAGAACGGGTTCTTATTGCTACAGTCAGGGCAGACAGATGGAAAGAGGGCAGGGATGGGTAGAGAAACCAATGACAGAAAGCAAGGGAAAAGGGCAGATAAAGGCTGAGGGTCGAAGACTAGATGGAGAGTATGGATGGGAATCCTTGACAGACGGGAATGATTGTAGAAAAGATAATTGATCAGGAATTATTTAAGGGAAATAAGGCATGCCAGAGTGGAAGCATGGAAGGGTAGATACATAGAAAAGATGGAAACAGAATGACTTCATCCCTTCTTTCTACAATCCCTCTTCCTCCTTTCTTTCTGTCTGTGCTTGCATCCCTCATTCCTTCCTTTCTCTCATCTTCTGTCTTGCAGCTCCTCTCCTTTTCCTTCCCTCTCTTCTACTTCATTCCTTGTGCTTTCATCTCAGCTTTCTCTTTCCCCTGGTCCCATCTCCTCCTTGTCTCCCCATCTCTCGTCCCCTCTCTTTCCTTTCCTTCCTGGCTCTCATCTCCTTTCTTCGTCCTCTCTTGCTCTTGATCGGTATAAAACGCATAAAAACATCAATGTAAAATTCAACAGATTTTTGATAATGTGTTTCCATCGCGTGCCACAGTAAACGCCACCACCATGTATTTCAGGCTTTTTAAAGCAGTGTTTCGTATTGTTTTAAGCGCCAGGACGGCTGTCAGTTACAATAAAACATGGCACACATCACTCTGTGATCAGAGGTGTATGTCACCTATTTTTGTGGTCGTGTGATGCATTATCAAATGGGTAATGAAAAGTGTATCCTGCTTGCCCCGTGGCTTGTACAGAAACAAGTTAAGTTTGGACCCTGCCAATGTTTGATGTCTGGCTTGTAAGACATGTACAGTCTGCCAGGGGTAAATGGCCATACCAGTTTTTCCCCCTTTTGGTGCTGTTAGATATTCCTGTTTCTGCGCGCTCACACATTGCTGCGCAAAGGGGAAGTAAGGCACAGAAGCATACAATTATGTGTACAAGATCACACAATGCTGTTTAGTTGGGAAGCCGAGATTCGTGGTGTCACAGCCTCTACACCACATTCGTTATCCTACAGTTTTACAGAACTGTACCTTGCTGGTGCCATCCGCCTTCTCATAGGTCAGGATATAGCCATCAATCGTAGCGGCGGGCGGTGCCCAGGTGAGAATGCTGCTCGTCTGCGTCACCTCCGATGCCCGCAAGTTCTTTGGAGGGTCGATTTCTAGGAAACAAACAACGTGAGCTGTTGTTATTTCTGTACGCTCTCAGAGAAATGTACTTCTTTGCAGTGGAGTAACTTTGCTGAAAATGTTGGGGGGGACATGACATCTGAAGAAAAGGTGCCCCAGCCAAATGAATGGGGACAAAATAGTGTGCCATGAAAATTGGAGGGGGACAAACACCCCTGTCCCCCTCTAAACGTACGCCCATGCTTCTTTGTGCCTGGGTTTTTCTAGCCATAGAAAACCCGACTCCATGCTTCTATTGCACAGATGTTACGTTTTTTATAAGAGAGGAGAACGGAGGGTCGTCCATACTGTCCGGCCACGTGCCCACCAGGGTTGCTCAAAGCACTGCCTTGCAGGTGCAGACCCTGGGCCACTTCTCCGCCTGGCCTGATTTCCTGAAAATGTGATAAATGACAATACTGTTTTCAATCTATAGATGTCACTGTCACCCAGTGCTTCAAGTGGAATTATAAATCGAGAGCCCCCCCCCCTTGTCTAAGGGAGAGGATGGGGGCTGGTAAAAGAAGTGGAGGTGGGCCGCACTGGCATTACTACCTTTGATCAGTGGCATAACACAAAATGCGGGGGCCCCTCTGCAAGCACGGCTGAGGCCCCCTCCCCCCGCACGGCCAAGCTTCTCAAAGAAGCAAACGGCGTACTCCCTTGGGACTCCCCGCCCTGCGGTGGCTGCGGTTACCCCGGCCGTTAGACCAGTGCCTTTGATGCGCCAAAGGTGTGACACCCGTGTGCCCCCGCTTGCACACAGCAGACAGGCCTTTCATTGAAGGATCCGCGTGGTATGAACGGCTTTAGCCACGGACTCCTTGAATGAAAGGTCTGCCTGCTGCTGATGTCTCTGTACCCTGCAACAGGAGGAGGGCTGGACTACTCTCCTTAAACAAAAGGAAAGCTGGGCAGTCCAGCCCTCCTCCTGTTTCAGAGTACAGAGACATCAGGCAGCTCGCACTGCACGGTTACACCTGCTGCTTGCAGGTCTCCGTACTTCGGTTTTGAAAAAAGAAAAGACCTGCAGGCGCTCATGTAACCGTGCAGCAATCATTCAGGCTGCCTGAGGTGTCGGCTGGCTTGGGCTAGTCAGGAGTGGGTCCCAGCAGGCCACCGGCTCGGGAGCCCTTTGTGGAGATTGCCTGGGCTCGGCCCTGACTAGCCCCAGGCCACTTAAAGCCCTGTTAGCACCCATATTTAAAATATAATTATTTGGCGCGTGAAACTGTGTATGAAAAATATAGTGTAGAGAATACATGTTTTGCTTTCTTGCAACAATCCTGTGTGGAGCTGGCACGTGGTGCACGGAATGTGAGTAATAATCCCGCATAAGGCAGGTGAAGACGTGAGTTGGAGTTACATGGATTGAGTGAAGTGAACATACGTGATGATTCGGTCCACATTGAGCAGTGATGGTTATATAGAGAAACGCGTATGCAATAGTTCAGCCTGTGCGGGCGAAGAGGACGTGTACGTTGTGCCTAAAGGTAGGCACATGGCACCTGCTGGCAAGCTTCCATGGGTTAGAGTACCTATTAACTCATCGGAGCTGCGTTGGAGGTAGGTAATAATATTGTGGGATTCTGGGGATGGGGTCCAGCAGGCAAGCCTGTTCTGGTGCAGCAGCCGTTGAGGGTGTACCTGTTTTGGGCACTTCTCAGCCTCTAGGAGCTGTATGCAGTCCTAGAGGTTAGTAGCTTTGCTTATTCCTTAAGTGCTTTGCTTTTGCTGGGTGTCATCTGGGTGTGTTCGGCTAGTGTGGGGTGCTGAGGGATTAAGTTAGTTGGGCACCCCCTGATGTGTTTTCGTCTTTCTCTTTTGTTTGTTATTTCTGTGTACTGTGTTGCTTCTATAGTATTTTCGCTGTGTTAGTTGCCCTTGTAGAGTCCGACAACTATGGCCTGTTCTTTTTCCTGTGTTACGTGTGTGGTAGATCTATATTGTGTCATGCGAGGGAGAGGTGCACAACATATGTGTTGCTTGATAGTGTGATATAAAGAATTGTGAATATTGCTCCTTGTGTGTGTAAAGGTGATAGTGTGGGTGTCTTTCCCTGGTTGTTTCAAGAGGTTCATTTGTGTGATGTTCTAGCGGTGTCTGCATCTGTAATGAGGGGCGTCATATACTGCCTGTTTGTGAATCCTTCTTAAAGAGGAATGTGTGTAGAGGGTGTCACCTGATGTTGTGAGGTCTAGCTCATCGATCTCATTTTGTGAAGTTTGGGGACGGTGTGTAGTGGGTAGTAGATGTGTTGGTTGTAACAACAAGCAGTAGTGAGGGACAGCGGGCCTGCATCGCGCACCACGCTGCGCGGGAAATAAACAGCCGGAGCCAGGAGTGATCGAAACACTTCTTAATTCCCTGATCTAACTATTCTCCCCCGCACCCTGTCACTCCCCCACCCCCCGCATCCCATCCCGCCCCTCTGCCCCGGAACCCAATTGTCAACGTGACATGCGTGATGCCACATCTTTGTCACGAGAGAATGTTGAGGCGTCTTCTGTGCGTAGATTCCACAGGTGGCGGTTGGGAGGACAGTGAGAGGTAGGCAGCCTGGACGCTGGGTACTGGTGGTCAGCAGAAGGCGCCAGCTCTGTACCCTTGAGTGGACGCCGTACCAAAAGGCAGTAAAGAAGACCTGCTGGGACACCTGCCCGTGTCACGTGTTCTAGAGGATCATTCTCTGCATGACTTCCACAGCAGCGCATATGAAGCCAGAAACCAGAAACATGTTCCTCAGGTGAACAGAGGAGATTTGGAAAACATACACGAAGTCTGCATCGTCGTGTGTTTTGTAGGGAATCATGGCATTTGAAAGGACAACACTTGGGTGATGTTTTCTGGTAAGATTAGACCGACTCTCATTGATGGAAATGGGACAAAAATGTACTTTGTGATCCCAGCTGCGGTTGCAGGGAGCAGGAGGGGCCCCGGTGTGATGGGGCAGGGCTAGCGTTCGAATCATAGTGTGTAAGTTGTATGCTTGTAAAAAGATGTGCACAGGCAGGGCCGGCCTTAAGGCTGGGGCGACCGGGCGACTGCCGGGGGTGCTATTAGCCCACCAGCCATGCCAGCTCGGGGGAGTCTTTCACGGTCTCCCTCAAGCTGGCATGGCGGGAGAAGGCGCAGCAGGGGCATTATTGAAATTAAATACAATCCGCACTTGTGCAGGTGCTCGGCTTTCTAGAGCAGGAGCAGGTGCATTTAATAACAATAGGGTGCTGATTCTTTGCATCTGCACCCTATTGAGGTGATGACCTCCCCGCTCTGCTGCTAAAGCCAGCACTGTGCACAGGGCTAATATTAAACTCCTTTATAGCGAGTACTTGAAATAGCTGCACATCATATAATGAACTGGCAGCACAATGCATACATAGTTATAGTAACCTGTTCAGCAAAGAAAGTACGTTTGTGTCTTTACTTTACCCCTCCCGAATGGAAGCTTACAATTCCCAGCAGGTGAAGCAATGTGAGCCTATATAAAATTGCCCCTGGAATGAAGCCCAGTGAATCAAAATGAGTGATCCAGTCCTCAAAATGCTCCCGCTACAATAAAGCTTCTCTGTAAAGTGCTTTGCACTTTATGCACTAACCAAAATATGTGTGTTCAAATCCATAGCTCAAATCTAATCCAATGGTCCCAACACTGCCACGGGCTGCACATGGTCATGATTACACGCATATATGCAATCAAACACTTTGTTGGCAGAGCAAAGTCACTTGGCACCAGTGAAAAGTCACTTGGCACTGTACAAAGAATTCCACGAATCAGGTCCTCGGCACGCAGCGTAAACCCGAAGTGCATGTAGTTCCGCTGGTCAGTAACCGGCCTTGCTATGACTTAATTGATAGCAGTCATCTCTCTACGCCCACTCTACAGGTCCTTTCACCTGCATTCGGTTGCAAGCCTGCGCCCGAGAGGTCGCACGTCATCAGACTGCGGCCAGCCGATTCATGAATCCACCTGCCGGCAATGACTCAATGGGCCTCATTACGACCCAGGCGGTAAGTTACCGCCTGGGTCGTACCCTTACCACCATGGTGTAAACTATGTTTACACCATGGTGGATGGCGGATTTACCGCCCCATTCCAAGGTGAGTGGGGCGGTAAATCCCCATTTCCCATTTTACCCTTCCCCATTCCCATTTTTGCCCCATAGGGCATAATGGGAGTGGGGAAGGCGCTAATTACGCCACCGTAAATTACTGTGGCGTAATTAGCACCATGGTCCCTTAGCGCCATGGATTTTAACGCCTGCAAAAAGCAGGCGTTAAACTCACCATGGCGCTAAGGGACCTCGGAATCAGGCGTTAAGGGTCTGCGTCGTTTACGGCGCCGTTAACCCCTTAACGCCTGATTCATAATGAGGCCCAATGTTGTAACCTTTTTTAGAAAAAGTGATCACTTTTAGATTGTCCCAGCCTCTTATTATGTTAAATGAGGCTCGTGCTGAACAGACATATGTACCAATGAAATGTTTGTTAAAATCGGTTAAAAAAAATGTCTGCTGGTATGCTGACGGGTGCTTGTCATTTTTGATAAACTAGGAGGCTGTGAAGGACTAAATGGCTTCAGAGAAACCATCGTGAGGCTTATTAGCCAAGAACTGGACACACTTTTAGGGTCTATGGGCCTCAATACGTCCCTTGCGGACAGCCGCGCCTGTAATACAGGCACGGCTGCTGCCAGAGTTGTTTTTTTCCAGGTGCCCTGGAATGGCTAATTACCGGGGTATTACAACCCGTGGCGGACCCAGTAATTGCCCATTCCAGGGCACCGGGAAATATTCTTCTCCAGAAGCCGCATGCACCGCGGCATGCTGTGCTCGTGTGTGCCGCTCTGCCCACCAGGTAAGACCTGGCGGGCAGAAAGGCACCCGCGAGCACAACTCGTAGTTAGCCGGTCCGGGAACTACGGTACCGGCAAGCTTACTGGTACCGTAGTTTCCGGACCGCAAAACTTATAATGAGGCCCTATGCCCTCCTTTAATGCTCTTATTCCTGATTCTCCTGTATGTTTTCTGGAATTATTGCTCTCCTGTTATTCCTTCTCATTCGTGTTAGTCTGTCGTATTCCTAATCCTCCACTCTTTTTTCCCTGGTGGTATTGCTCTGATGATTTATCCCTAGTTAACATCCTTTCCCCTGAAGCAATCCCTGCCCAGCATTGTTCTAATCCCTAAATCGACATCCTTTCCCCTGAAGCAATACCTCTCAATATTGCTCTAATCCTTAATTCGACACCTTTCCCCTGAAGCAATCCCTGGCCAGCATTGCTTGAATTCCTAATTTGACATCCTTTCCCCAGAAGCAATCCCTCCCAATATTGCTCTAATCCCTAATTCTACATCCTTTCCCCTGAAGCAATCCCTCTCAGTACTGCTCTCATCCATAATTCTGCATTTTGTTTCCTAACAGGGTGGGACTGGGGCATTACAATGACTCTGGCACCAATGATAAAGTAACCGACCAATATCACACTTATTTCCACTTGCCCTTTCTGTAGTCAGATTGCAGCCCTCTGTGGATAGCATGTTTGCTTTTTCAAATTTCTCTCCAGTTTCTCTCCAGTCCTTCTTGACCCGTTGCTCCCTCCCTCCCATCCTCTCCGCTCGTGGTTACCTGTCACCGCTCTCGTCGTTGCTCGCTTGCTGCGCTTGCTGCCCTTCTCGGCCCAGACATTGAAGATGTACTCCATGCCAGGTTTCAGACCGGTCACAGTCGTGGAGCTTTTTTCTTTGCTCACGGTCACCTCCTTAGTCTCACCATCTGCTGAGGTGTAGCTGAGCACGTATCGGTCAATGAGGGCCAGCACCTTCTTCCAGGAGACGGAGACTGTGTCCTCAGTCACTCGGTTCACCACTAAGTTTGTTGGGCTATCGATTTCTGGGAAGGTAGAAACAGAAAGAAAATATGTTAGGAGAAGCCCTCAAACCTCTAAACTGGACTGCCCCAACACACTCCAAGCCTAGTCCTTCACGTCACAACCCAATCCATTCACCCAACACTGATCAATGGCAGAGATGACCAAGACACAGATGGTAATCATGGGATTTCTTACATGGGCCTAGCTGCCTGCAGCCTTTGTAAAATATGGCAGCTGGCCTGGTATCAGGAAGGAGGCACTGGCAGCCAATGCATGTGGATAACAAGCTTTGCTGGAATGACGGGATGCCATACACCTTCTGCATCTAAAGAGTCTGTACTGTTCAGAATTTAGGACTTGAATACAATGAGCACTTGGTCCTAGAGTCTTTTACATTTCCCGTTTAACGTGGTCTATTGACCATCAATTAGAACCTGTATCCATTGGGCGTGAACTGCCTCTCATGGATTTTGTTCTCCATTTGCACACTTGGCCCTGCATCTGTTAACTTGATCTCTCCGCCCATTGATGTATTCCTCGCCAGGGAGACCTGGTCCATCTCTCAGCCACTTGGTCATTGTTGCCCATTATTTGGGCCTTCCCTCATTGACTTTGTTTTAACCTATTCAACTGATGGGCAACCCGGTCACTTGGTACTCTACCTGTTAATTGGTTCACTGTTGTGGTCCTCCGCCCATCAATGTGGACATCTGGTCATTGGCTTATTTCCCCACCTACTGGTTTGGTCTGCCACACATTTCCCTGGTCATCCTATCATTTTTACTTTGTCCTCCATAATTACACTTGGTCATCTGTCCAATTTCCTTCATTTAGTTTACTCGGTTCTTCACATGAGTAATGATCTCTCCCACCATAATTATGGTTCTCCAGCTGGCCACTTATTTCTTCACGCATTGACTATGTCCTCTTTCCATTCATGTGACTTGTTCCTTCACCCATCTGTCTAGTTTTGCTCTTACATGCAGATATTTGGTCTTAAGCTCATTCACAGAGTCACCTGTAAAGTATCTGGTTCTTCACCCAAACAATAGGTTCTCAGTCCATTCTCCTGGTTCTTTCACCATCAACATTGTTGCAACTTGGCCCACTGCTCATGATCTTGATTCTCCACCCACTCAGATGCCCCATCACCCTTTCACTTGCTTCACCACCCATTACTCTGATCCTCTGTTCATTAATTTCGGCGCTTGTCCATTCACATTTTCCTTCACCAATTAACTTGATCCTCTGTTAGACATTTGGCCCTCTGTCCACTCATTTGCATCGCTATCCAGTGGCTTGGTCCTCTGTTTGTTCATCTGGCGCTCTGTCTCCATGTATCCCCCCCACCCGGTGACTCGGTCCTCTGTGAATTTGGCCCTCTGTCCACTCACTTGACACTACCCAGTGGCTTAGCCCTCTGTTTGTTCATTTGGCCCTCTGTCCACTCACTTGTCACTACCCAGTGACTTGAATTTCTGTTCTTTCACTTGGCACTCTCTCCACTCACCCGCTTCTCTATCCAGTGACTTGGTCCTCTGTTGGTTCTTTTGGCCCTCTGTCCACTCACTCGCCTGTCTACAAGTGACTTGATGCTGTGTTCAATCATTTGGCCCTCTGTCCACTCACTCGCTTATCTACCCAGTGACTTGATCCTGTGTTCAATCATTTGGCCCTCTGTCCACTCACTCGCCTGTCTACAAGTGACTTGATGCTGTGCTCAATCATTTGGCCCTCTGTCCACTCACTCGCCTGTCTACCCAGTGACTTGATCCTGTGTTCAATCATTTGGCCCCGTGTCCACTCACTCACCTGTCTACAAGTGACTTAGTGCTGTGTTCAATCATTTGGCCCTCTGTCCACTCACTCGCTTATCTGCCCAGTGACTTGATCCTGTGTTCAATCATTTGGCCCTCTGTCCACTCACTCGCCTGTCTACAAGTGACTTGATGCTGTGCTCAATCATTTGGCCCTCTGTACACTCACTCGCCTGTCTACCCAGTGACTTGATCCTGTGTTCAATCATTTGGCCCCGTGTCCACTCACTCACCTGTCTACAAGTGACTTGGTGCTGTGTTCAATCATTTGGCCCTCTGTCCACTCACTCGCTTATCTACCCAGTGACTTGATCCTGTGTTCAATCATTTGGCCCTCTGTCCACTCACTCGCCTGTCTACCCAGTGACTTGTCCTGTGTTCAATCATTTGGCCCTCCATCCACTCACTCGCCTGTCCACCCAGTGACTTGATCCGATGTTCAATCATTTGGCCCTCTGTCCACTCACTCGCTTGTCTACCCAGTGACTTCATCCTGTGTTCAATATTTTGGCTCTCTGTCCACTCACTCGCCTGTCTACTCCTTGACTTGATCCTGTGTTCAATCTTTTGGCTCTCTGTCCACTCATTCGCCAGTCTGCCCAGTGACTTGATCCTGTGTTCATTCATTTGGCTCTCCTTCCACTCACTCGCCTGTCTACGGAGTGACTCGATCCTGTGTTCAATCATTTGCCTCTCCGTCCACTCACTCGCCTGTCTACCCAGTGACTTGATCTTGTGCTCAATCATTTGCCCATCTGCCCACTCACTCGCCTGTCTACCCAGTGACGTGATCCTGTGCTCAATCATTTGGCCATCTGCCCACTCACTCGCCTGTCTACCCAGTGACGTGATCCTGTGCTCAATCATTTGGCCCTCTGTCCACTCACTCGCCTGTCTACCCAGTGACTTGGCCCTCTCTTCATTCCTTTTGCGCCTCTGTCCACTCCTCTGTTTCAATAAGCAGTGAATTGGCCCTCTGACCCCACCCACCACCTGCTCGCTTGCCATGGCTTGGATCCCACCACTTAACCAATCAGAGGAATAACAAACGAGCAAGTCAAAAATGAAGGAGTGAGCAGATGAACACTCAGCTCAGCTGAATTTAAGTACAAGAAGGAATTACTTAAAAAATTGAAATGAATAAAGATATGTTTGGTTGAGCCAATTAATTCTTGATTGCATTGTAAAGCAAGTGGCGACAGATAAAGGAAAGCCCATTCACACAGAGGATTGTCTAACTAATTGATCAAGTAAACAGTGTTAATGAGCTCCCAAATTAATGAGATTCGTGATCCTAAAAAAGAATGGATTATTAGATGCTCACGTGAACAAATGAGTAAAAGGACCAATGAAAAAACACATTTTGCACAAGGCGCTAGTGAATGATCAAGCCAAGGAATGAAATTGAATAATCAGACACAGGACAGTGTATGAAGAACCAAGTGACAAGATATGAGAAGGAATGAGTGATCAACCCGACGATCATGCGAGATAAGGAATGATGCACGTTTAGCAGTGAATGAATAAATCATCAAGCAAAATAATGCAAATGAATTAATGAATGATCAGTTAACTATTGCTAAATCTATCTTGCTGGGTTGTATTGGAAATAGTGCCTTTTCTATATGAATTCTCCCCTGGGCCCTGTGGCTGAGTTTCTTTCTAATGTCTCTTATTTCTTTTCACGTGAGGCATAGCCAATCACCAACTCCTAATTCATGGAGCTGTTAACTATTGGTTAGATGGCCCATGTAGACCTAAAAGGGCCAGGTTTTTGGATCGTATTGCGGCTTGTGATATTTTGCTTCCTGCGTCCCCTGCCTAGACACGATCATGTCAAAATGGTCGGATGTATCTGGGAGTCTATGCTGGTTTTAGGGTCTGACCATTTGTTGGCAAACCTCAACCTTCTAAAGTGCAGAGTGTTCCAGCCAAACACTCCCGATTTCCAAGAAGTCCTCAAAGCTGAGCAACTTCATAAAGGTGTAGGGGTGGCCGGCCCATCGACGTGTTTAAACACCCATTATGGTCTAAAGCTGGGTTGTCCAACTCCAGGCCTCGAGGGCCGGAATCCTGATGTGTTTTCAGGATATCCCTCATGAATATACGTGAGATAAAATATGCATACATTTAGAATCATTGTATGCAAATCTCTCATGAATATTAATGAGGGCTATCCTGAAAATCCAACATTTATCTGGCCCTCGAGGCCTGGTGTTGGAAAATCCTGGTCTAAAGGGTCTGTCTCAGCAAGAGGTTGAGGCTGCCTATTGGGTGTCAGGAGGGACTTTATAAATCTTGAATGACAAAAATTAACATTTAAACAATAGTAATTACACACCTGAATCGGTGAATGAATTGGTGCACTAATTAGCAGGCGTGTTTATAAGTGAACTCAAGATCAAGTGAGTGACTGTAATGCAATGCCCGAGCAAGCTTATCAATGGAGAGGCAATGGCTGATTGAAACACTGCGTTACCATGTCATTGGCATTGGTAATCGTTGAATGAGCCAATGGGTGCACCTGGGACAATCGAGGGAACGGATAAGAAAGAGCCTAAAGCAAAGAGTGACTTGATGTATGAGTGGACTGTGAGAATGAAGGGATCGATGGGCACCCTCAGAGACTGACGTGCTATTTCCACACAGAATGGAAGGAGCCATCGGGGTAAGAAGGCAAGCACGTGTCGAGGTGTCAGGGAGGGATTTGGTCACACTTACCAGTGGTGCCACTCGTTGAGGAGGCTTTGCCCTCCAGCTCGCCCTTTACAGACCACACTTGTATCTCGTACATAGTGGAAGGAGCCAGGCCTGTGGAGAGAAACCAAAGACATTAGTGAATGGAGTGCAATAACCAGCACCGGTGAGAATCAGACTTGCGATTCAATCCCACAGGAGCTACTTTAATAAAGGGAGCGCAATAACCGACACCAGTGAGAAGCAGACTTGCGATTCAATACCACAGGAGCTACTTCAGTAAACGTAGCGCAATAACAAACACCAGTGAGAAGCAGACCTGCGATTCAATCCCACATGAGGTAAATTAGTAAGGGGAGTGCAGTAACCAACACTAGTGAGAAGCAGACCTGCGATTCAATCATACAGGAGTTACATTAGTAAAGGGAGCGCAATAACCTACACCAGTGAGAAGCAGACCTGCGATTCAATCCCACATGAGGTAAATTAGTAAGGGGAGCGCAGTAACCAACACTAGTGAGAAGCAGACCTGCGATTCAATCATACAGGAGTTACATTAGTAAAGGGAGCGCAATAACAAACACCAGTGAGAAGCAGACCTGCCATTAATTAATAAGGGGAGCGCAATAACCAACCCTAGCGAGAAGCAGAAGAACTGCGATTTAATCCCACATGAGGTACATTAGTAAAGGCAGCGCAATAACCAACACAAGTGAGAAAAAGAATTGCGATTCAATCCCACAAGAGGTACATTAGTGAAAGGAGCACAATAACCAACACCAGTGAGAAGCAGACTTTTGATTTAATCCCACAGGAGGTACATTAGTGAAAGGAGCACAATAACCAACAACAGTGAGAAGCAGACTTTTGATTTAATCCCACAGGAGGTACATTAGTAAAGGGAGCGCAATAACCAACACAAGTGAGAAGCAGACCTGCGATTCAATCCCACAGGAGGTACACTAGTGAAAGGAGCACAATAACCAACACCAGTGAGAAGCAGACTTTTGATTTAATCCCACAGGAGGTACATTAGTAAAGGGAGAGCAATAACTGATACCAGTGAGAAGCAGACTTGCGATTCAATCCCACCGGAGGTACATTAGTAAAGGGGGCGCAATAACCAACACAAGTGAGAAGCAGACTTGCGATTCAATCCCACAGGAGGTACATTAGTGAAAGGAGCACAATAACCAACACCAGTGAGAAGCAGACTTTTGATTTAATCCCACCGGAGGTACATTAGTAAAGGGAGCGCAATAACCAGCACCATGAAAAGCAGACCTGCGATTTAATCCCACGGGAGATATAGGATTTTCTGCTTGCCATAACACTAAAATTGTTTGGTAATAAACACACAGAGTCTGATTAACTGCAAAACGTGTTTGCTGCTTGGAGTGTTAGTTGTTTGTACCCAAACAGCCCAACAAAATAAGTTGCCAATAAGCGTAATGTGTGGCACTAAGATCAATAATTCAACAGGTAAGAAAATCCATTCGGCTAAGTAAGACTATTTATTAAGTAGCTATCCAAACTTTGGTTGATTCAAACTCAACTAAAACTTTAAAGTATTAAAATACCATACCTTCAGTGTTTACCCATATGAACGTTGACAAACTTTGTCGTAATTTGTCAGATTCACAAAGAATTGAGCATTTGAAAGCACTGCTTTTTAGAGGCCGATTTGTGGCTGATTATACATCTTTGTGTGAATTGCATCAGATGTCTCTATGATCTGCAGCTTGTTTGATCATATATAGGAAATCCTTTTCATTGTTCTTTATTTTTTTGGGCTTGTGATTTTAGTGTTTTGTATTTTGTAATTGTGGATTTGTGCTTATTGTTACACATTCATCAAATGGTTTCAATGAATGAATGAATGCCATTTTGTATATTCTAATTGCCGGGTGAGTTAACTTTATCACATGGTATGTGTGTAGTAGTTTGCTTTTGAGTGCATTCAGTTTATGCCAGGGAAGAGAGTACTGTTGCTTGCATAGGTGTATAAGCACAGCTCTTATGTCTTTGTGGAGAGGTTTGCCCTTCAGTTATGTGATTTTCTAAATGGGCAGCACACCGTTTTCACATTTTCTGGGGACGGTGCACTAGCGCAAATGATGTGCTACCAGCTACAGTGAAAGCAATAACGTCATGGATGTGAGTCACTCTAATGTGTTGGTATGCAGTGTTTATAATGAATGAAAAAAAACGACAGTGCTGTCAATATTTTCATTCTTTTATTTAAATGCACTATCCACTACTTTCACCAAATATTCTAGGACTAGAGTTAGTATATACAATTACACCAGTCCGAAAATATGTTGTGGAAGGTGTTTGGTGCATTTAAATAAAATAATACAAATATCGACAGCACTGTGTCCCGTCTGACATCACCTCCTCACCCTTTGAATTTAACACTATTAAACACATCCCTCCTACTCCTTTCACTGTTCTGGCTCTCTCTCGACCACCTGGCCTTCTCAACTCCTTCTTCCCTGATCTCACCCATCTCCTACAGTCACTTTCCACCAACATCCCCATTGTCATGCTGGGAAACTTTAACCTTCCCAATTCCTCCGTGGCCACCCATATTCAATTTAAATCCCCCTACATGATCACTCCCTATACTCCCCTCCCAACCAACCTACTCACTCTGGTGGGACCTCTCTTCACCTTGTCTTTACCTCTAATTTGCCCTACTCCTCTGATCACTCCATTGTCCAATTTGACATTTCGGTCCCCTCATCCTCTACTCCTCTTCTCCCTTCCTCAATGACCAAAATGAAATTCAAGCAGGACCCTCTTGCCCCTTACCTTGATGATGCAAGGTCCTCTCTTCTGAAGCTCTTCCCCATTCCGTTTACTATGCATTTTCTGACTTTCACTATGCACTTATGGCTCCCTTTGACCAACACTATCCTGCTTGCACATTCACACCTTCTAATCTCTGTCCTCAGTCCTGGCTCACCTCTGACATCCAGACCATGAAAACATACATGTACCATGGCCTACGATGCTGCATGAATCCAAGACCCCCAATCTATTCATAGCTGTCAGAAATTCCCTCGCAGCTCTCTCCTCTGCAGAGGACTCTGCAAAATCCTCTGATTTTACAAACATAATCACCACCCTACACAATCATTCTGCTTACATCTCCCAAGCCAATATCCATTGCCTCCTCCCGCTCTCTGCTAATAAATTTGCACACTACTTGTCCTCTAAAATCTCTAGAAATTGTGACATTCTCACAGCCCTCCTCTATCCCTTCCCCATCCTCCTTCTGCCATACACTTCTCCCAGACACCTTCTTGTCTTGACTACTTTTCCTCTACCTCTTCTACTTTATTAGCACCCACCCATCACAGCACACCACATATTGCACTCCTATTTGATTCCCAAATGGTCAAAACACTTACTCCCAATCACCTATTCTCATATCCCCTTTGACTATAGGGAAGGTCTCACCTTTAAAATCTCCCGAAACTCACAATCTTCTGTCCCCACCACTCTCCACGTTCGTATCTCCCTAGGATAGGTCCTTGGACCTCTTCTCTACACCCTCTATACCTCTGTCATAGGTAAATTAATTTCCTTTGGCTTTCTCTGACACCTCTTTGCTGACACACGCTAATCTTGTCATCCTTTTCCTCCACCCCAGCCATCTTGGAGCAGATTCCCAACTGTCTCACTCCAGTCCATCGCTGGAAGGCTCTCCAAATGCAAAACCCTTTGAAAATGGAAGCCCTCTTTCTACTGGCTTCCAGTTCCATCCCTACCATACCCTCTCCTATTTCCTTCCCTCTGGACCTTTTCGCTCTCTTGAACAAGGCTTGCAACCTTGGAGTCCTCTTTGATAGCAACCTTCATATGCAACAATTCATCACTACCACCACCTGTGCTGTCCTTAGTTACCTTCTCAACATTCATCCATTTCTTCCTCACAACTCTATGACAACTCAAATCTCCACACTCATGCTGTGCAAACTTGACCACTGCTCTAGCCTACTACTTGGACTTCCCAGTGACTCCTTCCTCCGACAAGACAATGTTCTCATCGTTGCTACCTGCACTCGCTACAGTCTAAGCAGATTCTTTCCCATGTCTACCTTCTGACACCATGCTTGTTGGCTCTCGATGCACAACCGCTCACTTTTCAGGTTTCCTCTCCTAGATTACAAAGCTATCAATGGGCTTGCTCCTCAATACTTGGCTGATGCTGCCTCTGTCTGCTCACCATGTCGTTCCTCCACACCTCCTCATCACTCAACCTCACTGTCCCATTCCCCCTCCGTGCCTCCTCTCAATTCTACTCTTTCGCCCTACTCACCCTGCTCCATTGGAACCTGCATCCCATCAGAAGCAAAGCCAGCCCAACAGTGGATCTCTTCAAAGCTCAGCTTAAACTTCACCCACTGGTCAAAGCAGGAGCTCCTCAACACCTCCCCCATCTTCTCTGCCTGACCCAACCTCTCCATTCAGTACCACGCCATAATGTAATGTTGTATATTTGTACATTACTTGCATTTAATTTGCAGCAGTTGCCCCCATAGGATGTTACCTTTGTAAATCACCCATTTTGTTTTATTTTGTTTTGTCCCTGGTCTATGTCCCACTTTGTTCACATACTCATAAACTGGCACTGGTTTGCGCTATAGTACAGACACCCATCCGGGGAATGCCGCCTCCTTCTGTTAATGTGTTATTGAATATCATTTCTGATCGAAATTGAAAATTGATGTTCTATTAATAAATACAAAAGAAATACAAAATTCAAATGCCCTACTTATCCTTTTTTGGGACAACACATCTAAAGTTCCAGAAGCATTTTGTTTGTTTTTATCTAAATCAATTAAAGATTTTTCTAAGACTCTGGCAAGTTGAATAAAGTTCAATCCAATGGTCGTTGGATCTTCTTTTGGCTTCTTATCTTCCATGTGAAACTCTGGACGCATCTAGCGCATTGCGAAACACCAGATAAGTAAATAAAACAATACTTCAGCCAAGCCTCACTGAACATGCCAACCCAGCCATGCAGTGACTCCCGCTGCCTCACCGCTGATGATGTAACTGGTCTTGGGATCCCGACTCTTTGGCACCACCACCTCGGTCCCAGCTCCCTGCAGGGCAGCATAACTCATCTTGTAGTGATCCAGCTCGGTTGCAGGGTTTTCCCACTCCACCTCCAGCGAGTTCTCTGTCTCCCCGGCCACCCAGATGGTACCTAATAAAGACATGTCTGCAGAGAGAAGACAAATACAAAGTGGAGATGGTGAGTTGCATGAGGCTAATGTATGTCTCTGTGCATCCCTTGTTAGTGCCAAAAGATACATTGTAGATATGGCTGGTCATGACAGCTGAGGATTGTAACATAGATCACATGAGGCAGAAGGTCTTTTCACTGCGGACCTACCTTCTCTTGCTCTAGTGATGCTTCCTGGTGACTTGGTGCCATTCTACATAATTGATGGGGTGTACTCCCATCATAAGGTCTACAGGAGTGATCTCCCTTGAGGTCACCTAATTGCAGGCTGCCTTAATGAAATGGCCCCTTTTTTGAAGACCAGCATTCAACCTGCTGGTCCCCATTTATGTATTTAATAGTTTTTTTTACAACACACTGAGTACCTGTGTTTGGTTTCTAAGCGCAAATCCGGGATCGTAACCTCTGTTGCCCTTTGTGGTCTTGCTTCCAAGACCAGCACGTTGCACCTGTTCTATCCACCGCTCACCAAACATGCCAAGATTGTACAACCTCAAACTCCAAGCTGTTTCTATCTTGTCTTTTTCGCAGACACTAAGTGGTTCACAGTGCATCCTGTGCAAAAATAAATGTACTCACGAACTCACAAAAAATGTAGTAGTGTGAGTTAGCTCTATAACCCTCTGGGAGCAAAAAGGGAAAATTGGCAGATCTTAGATTGGAGTAAATAGTCTCAGGAAAAGTAAATAGATGAATCTGGAACTCATTAACAATGACACTGGATAGAAGAAACTGTGTGGAGTCTTATGGCTGGCTAAGGCATGCAGGAGCTCAAGGACCTGGACCAAGAAGGTGATGTGGCATGCATAAGCCCAGGAAATAAGAACAAGAGGGTAATCAGGGATGTATGATTACAGGGCACAGAGCAGGAGGTTTTCCAGACATGAAAGATCGCAGAGCCGAGGAATACAGGAGATGGCCAGTCATGCAGAATCTCAAGAAACTGACATAGGGGTGTGGGAACAAATTATGCAGGAACTCAGAACCCGAGAAGAGTGGGGGCAAGTCTGTAGGATGGCAAGACACAGGCGCAATAGGATGACTAGGAAAGAAGAATGTCAAGACACAACAGAGCTACTCGACATGTAGGACCTTGGGA
The DNA here is from genome assembly GCF_040938575.1 of Ambystoma mexicanum. Lineage (NCBI taxonomy): Eukaryota > Metazoa > Chordata > Amphibia > Caudata > Ambystomatidae > Ambystoma > Ambystoma mexicanum. The sequence continues at coordinate 597,433,439 of NC_090922.1, read as the reverse complement.
CACATGAGCAGTGGCATGAGCTGGAACTCAAAAGGAGAATCAGTCATTCATGGTCTTATAAGTAGATGTTTGTCAAGAGTTCCAAGTGTGCAGGATCACAAGACACACACGCTGGAGAGTGACACGACATACATTACCTCAGGACACAATATCAGAAGGGTGATCAGGCATGTAAGACCTGCACAAGTGATCCAAGCATGCACAATCTCAGTTACAGGAAAAGGAGCATGAGCAGGCATGCACTATCTTAAGGAAGCAGGGGGACCAGGGATGCAGGATCGCAGGGCACCTTAACAGGAAGGTTAGCAGGCATAACATCACTACACATACTCTGCCATCAAGACTCCACTGTCCAATGTGGACTTACAGATAGGTCTCTTTGAATGTTGATCAGTGTCACTCGTGTCAGATATTTCCACTTCCTCTCAAGGGAGAACTACCATCCTTAGTTCAATCTTTCAATCTATGATAGATGGATTGGTCCCCATGGACTCTCTCCATTTGCAGGAACAAGAAGAAATGCAAGCATACCAGTTTTGCAAGATATAACAATACAGGAGCAAGAGGAGCGCCCCTTGCCAGCCATTGTGGATCTCACTGATCAGGAGTAGCAAGGTAATCTGCCATACAAGTACCACAGAGGACAGATAAGCAGGATGGGGACTGGGACACCACGTCGTTCAACCGTCATCAGGCAACAACCTCTTACACTCATAATTAAGTTCTGTCACATCTTTATTGAAGAACATGAAATGAGTTGCCAAATGAAGGAAAAGTCTGGATCAGCTAGAAGGAGAGAAAGACCACTAGGTATCAGTGTTGTGTGAGAAACCGATAGCCAATCTTTGACCAGTCACTACTTGTGATGGACTAAGGAAAGACATTTCCAGCCATACCAGTTGAGGCCTGCATTCATACATTGCTTGTTAATGGTTGCTCAATACCCATGGTGGCCTGGGGACAGACAATTGCTAGTCTGTACCTGTGGTAGCTTGCAGCTCTCCGGGCTCACTCGAAAGTCCATTCTTCACTTGGTAGAGCAGGATGTAGTACCGGGTGCCTGGTATAAGGCCCTGGATTTCATACTCCAGTTGCTCCTTGGACAGCCGGAGCTGCTTGGCTAGGGACTCCTGACCGGCTGCATAGTAACGGATGAGGTAGTAGTCCACCTCCATAACCTGATCCCAGCCAACGGTCAACGACTCCTGTGCAGAGCGTATCAGACGCAGATTCTGGATTCCAAGAACTATTAAAGGGAGAGAGAAACCCAAAGTTAGAACTTCATCTGATATCTCCAATTACTGAACCTCTGGTCTCCCCCAATGTTTGACGTCAGCTAAAGTTTTCAGACCTTACATAAAGCACTAAACAAACCTTTACTTGGAAACATTAATATTGACAGCAGGTCAGGGCTGTCCTGGCCATGCAACCACCCCATTGCCATGATTGCTGCCACATCCTAGAATCTACTTGTGCTCTGTCTGTTCTGTCATGCATGATTACACATCTTTGCCTGTTGTTGATGGTTTTTCTTGAAGCATGAGTGTGTGCATTCACTAGTCTATATATGATAAATAACGATCTCATGTCACTCCTGAGCTGCCCCATTCAAACACATACAGAGAGAGAGAGGGGGTGTGTGAGAGAGAGGGAGTGTGTGAGAGAGAGAGAGAGAGAGAGAGAGAGAGAGAGAGAGAGAGAGAGAGAGAGAGAGAAAGAGAGAGAGAGGAAAAAAGAGAAAGAGAGTGAATATTTATTACACACCTATTATTCATAAATAAACAACCAAACAAGAGAGTTGTCTACCCCGGTTACCAGATACAATTGATTCCATGTCACATACTTTCCCCGTAAATGGTAATCTATTAATCCAAACCTTTATCTGATTACTAACCATTTGAGTCTACATAATTAGACCGGACTAGATTTCATTGACTTTAATAAGTAGATGCATGTTTTTATGGGAAACTGGTGCTTACCCTCCTATGATAGATATTACTGAGCACCAAATAATACTCTGCTTGTTCAAGAAAAATAACAGACTCCATTAAATTCACATCATTCAGTTGTGTTATACCCTGACTTGAAACATCACACGATGGAATATGAAGTATTCTGAAGTTGAAATTGACTAAACAAAACCGTTGATATGAATAGATCAACCAACTCATGGAAAATGATTGCAAATTAAATTTTGGACAGATGAATATTACGCAGAAAAAAGTGCAGAACGAATTATCAACACAGTAAAGAAATTGTAATCTTGAATATTTTGATCCTGCAGAAGACCTAATTGTGATACAAAAGGAATTGACACAATGAAAAGGTCGAAACATGAAGATCTATGATTATTATTTTTTTAAAAGCACATAATGATTAGGTGATGACTAGAGAAACCAAATAGAAATCTTGGTCTGCCATCTTATAAAGGGATAAAAAAGAATTGAAAAAAGATAAAATACAATCATTTGAGTGGATGTATGTGACACAAATGCACTAGAGACAGTGATATATATATATATATATATATATATATATATATATATATATGTATGTATATATATATATATATATATATACATATATATATATATATATATATGCTTGTTGCAGTCGTCTTTTGCTTGATCTAAAAATGATTTGTAAGCAAATGATTTAGATGAATTTATACAAAGGGATTTTAAGTGACTATTTTCTGTTTGTTTGATCTTTCATTGAGGTGTTCGGAAGTAACTGAATACATGTTTCATTTAAACGTAATCAGGAGCAAACCCTCTTTTTTCAAAATACACCCTGACTAGCATCATAAGTACTGTTACAGAAATATCTGACTAGAACCTAATTATGGCTTTTCATGGCCTTTGAATATTATCCTAAACTTCATTAATATGCACGTATTAATGAAGTTTGGGATAACATTCAAAGGAATAATATGCACAGACTATTACACTATTTTGAAGTGACATTCGAATGTCATGTGTTTTTAGGTTTAGTTACGCATGCAAACATTTTTTGTTTGTTGTACGTTTTTTATGTATGTAGTTTAACATTATTGTATGATCATCTAGGTTGATGAACTCTTTATATTTGATTTGTGTTAAATTGGTTTATGTACAGATAGTGAATTCAGTGTCTGATTTTTTATTTAAGACTCTCTAGAGCCCCTGTGTTTTTGGATGAGCTGATATTGGACACACACCAATATACCTTCCTTTGGTTGTGTTATTTAGGGAGCTGACGGAAGCCTGGGATGGAAAATATGACAGCTACACTGCATGAAAAATAAGAAGGTATTGTTTCATTGACAATCTTTTCATCATCTGGAATGGGTCACTGGAGTCACTTGACAAATACATTCAGATATTAAACAATAACTCTCTCAATCTTCACCTGACTATGACCGCCAGCAAAAAAGAACTAGTCTTTCTCGTTGTAGTGCTGTTTCCAGACAAAGGCTGTCTACAAAGCAAACCTTTCAGGAAACCCACAGCTTCTAACTCCATACTACATGCTAGAAGCCATCATTCCACCAATTTGGTAACACGCATACCCTATGGGAAATTCCTTAGGGCTAAGAGAAACTGTTCCAAAGAAGAGGATTTCCAGAAAGAATCTGTCTGGCAAGATCAAGGCGTGATTTGAAGCTCAAGTCTATACAATGCAAGATACACCTTGATGCCCATGGGCTGCAAGTGCGCTTTTACAAATTCAAATAAATAAATAAATACATATAGAGCTGGCTACGAAAAAAACACGAAAAATTGGAGAGAAATCAATTACTCACAAGTAAAAAGAAAAATTAAGAAAACGATACACTGAGATTCATTACACCCTTCTCCAAAAGAGTGAGAGATGTGATGCATATCTTGAAGAAACACTGGAACATACTCCAATCCGATGAGGATCTAGATGATTATGTAGGCAACTATCCGAAGGTGACGTTCTCCAGAGACAAACCCATCAAAGAATATATAGCACCCAGTGATTCACATAAGACCAATAAAAACACATGGCTAAGCATGAAGAATGGCTTTTACAAATGCCTAAAATGCAAGATATGTGTGCTGGTAGAGACAGGAGACACAATACGATTTGGAAAAGAAAGCCAACAATGATAGCTCATTAACCAACACATCACCTGCACAACTAAATTTGTGGTTTATGGCATTGCATGCCAGTGTGGAATGATGTACATTGGATCTAGGATATGCCCTCTCAAGCTAAGGATACATCTCCAGTATAGAGCAATTAAAAATAAGGATACTAGTTATCCACTAGCAGCACATAGAGGAGAAACACAGAAGTTCAAGGCACTTGCCCACATCACGGAACACAGAAGAAATGGAAACAGCGAAAGATGCATGAGACAACTTGAATCCAACCTTATCATCAAATTTGGGACTCTTAAGCCATTAGGGCTTACGACAGATGAAGAACTAGCAGTACACCTGCTTAACTGCTGATTATAATCTGTGGAAACTCTTGTAATGTGAAGTTTAGAAGTATGTATGAATTTATCACCAGAAATATCTAATCCGTGATAGTTCACATTGATTTTATCCAGATGTTACCGTTTGCACACATTCTGTTCAAGCCCACTGGGGCGACACAACAAGCAATTGAACACATGTTAGCTTTGTGCCTTGATTTAACACCTTGATTAATTATCGGAGTGCAGTTTTTATAAACACTTGCCTGAATCTAGGATAATGTAAGCACCTGACGAAGTCTCGGCTTATGGGACGGAGCGCGCAGTGAGCACGGAGTGCAAACTCCGGGACTTTAAGTATCCTTAGTAAGTCCATGTCTTTTTCTACGATTGTATTTGTTACATTAACGCACTGATGTTTCAATACATTTCACACATGTTTGACAGCACAGACCAAGTGCCCCGGTGCTTTTTTGGTTGGTGCATATACTGGAGTGCCTTTAACATCTCCAGGATACTTCCAGTTGCAGCAACTAAATTCTTGGAAAAAATGAACAAAGTGTAAAAGCATACGCTCAGGATTGCACTCTCACAGAGCCATGCTTAGTCCTCGGCCCAATTGCCAAAATATACTCTCCAAATGCAGAATTATTGAAAAAATACCAATGTTAATCAGGTCACAAGTGGAAAAAAATGAAAATGTGGTACAACCATTTCACAGCCCTCCGGCTGCTGGCCCACAAACCATACATATGTGTGTATATATATATATATTTTCATTGGAAAACCGAAAACACCCAGAATTTCTCCAGTTATGGTAACCCTAACTCGCAACACCACCGTGCACTGCTAAGACAAACACTAGGACATTAGAGATGGCATCACAAATGTAATTTGCAAAACCATGCTTTCAGGTCCTTGCTAATGCTCATTGCGAATGTTTGCTGAAATCCTGTCGAGCACTTTGGGCTATAGCCACGAGTAGAATCATTTTTCCAATTTAAACCTATTCCAATTTTGAACAACTTTACCACATAGCCGGTCCCTGGTGGCCATGCTGACTTAAACCCCATTGCCGTTCCTTCGTGGTCATGGCCAGTGGCCAGATTGTCCGGTCAATCTGCCCACTGCCCATGGCCACAGGCTATACCTCAGTCATCAAAGGTATATTCTATTTTTTGTACCTACATTATGACACTTTTCAAAAAATAAAACACAGACACATTTGCAAAACCATGCTTTCAGGTCCTTGCCAACACTGGGTCGAGGCGGAAACCTTGGCCTGGGAAGATAGCGTTGCTAAATCCCAGACGAAGCAAGTCAGGCACTAGACAACTGGAAGGCCCTGATGTGGGCACTGTTACACCCCTCCAACGACGAAAAGCCCCCTTGAATGATGTATCCCCAAGCTATCTGAACTGACCTCCACAAAGCCACATAAACAGATAATCGCCGGAAACAGAACTAATCCTTCAGCTGCGGGCTCCATCCTCCCCTCCTTGCCCCTTGCCCTCCCCGACCCGCCCCCTGCCAACTCTCCCAAACCGGCCTATCTGCCAACCACAAGGAGACATTTATTGTTATTGTTAAACATTTTAAGTTAATGTTTACTGTTTAATTTATCGGCTGACTACATGTCGATTTGACTATATTATGCCGCAGAAGACAATTACTGTCATACTGCTGTTGTGCTTATAACAAATGCCAATAAAGACATTTTAAAATAAATTCACGTCCTTGCCAATGCTCCTTGAACGAGTTTGCTGCAAATCCGTGCAGCATTTCGGGCTGCAGCCGCAAGCAGAATGTATTTTCCCATTTAAACCTAGAGCTTTGGCCATGCTGCATGCCCCAATGATAAAATTAGAGTACACGATTATGAAGATTATGGGTAGATCACTCTGCTTCATTTAGTACTTTAAATGGATTACCCTGCTGCTGGGGATGGGGTTCTGTTGTGAACGTGCCCTTCCTTCTTCAAGTATTATGTTTCAAATAGAAGAGTGAGCCCTGTTCACCTGAGCGCTGGAAAATATTGTTGGTGCTATATGTATTGTTAGAAGTCAGCAGGCATGTGTTTAGACCCTCTAGGGTCTTTCTCAAGGCATTTGGATTGAGGGCCAGTCGTTGCTGGAAATGAGTCCGGGATACAATCCCAATATCTTGTCCCGGTATCGTCACAAGTATGGTTGATGATTTGGAGGGGTGGCCCAGTGACCACATGGCTCCTGGTTCGGCGTGCTCAGTAATTATTTGCTGATTAGCATTTGTCTTGGAGCCAGTTGGGGCTTGCAGTGTATACAGCGGTAGTCACTTCGATCTGTTGATGCAATCGTGGCCAGCACCGCAGGCTTTAGCCATGGCCAGAATTTTCTTTCCTTTTCAAACCTACCTTGATTTAAAAAACGTTACCACACAGCCACTTGTGGCCATCCTCACTTTAACCCCATTGCCGGTCCCTCGTGGTCCTGTCCAGTAGCCAGATTGTTCGAGTCATGGCAGATTGTCTGAGTCATGGCCAAATAGATATTTGAATTTATTTGTATACTTATTTAACGTTTGAAACAATTTCTATGTTGGTAATAAATCTACACAATTTTGATGACACAACTGTATATTTCTCTTTTTCCATTTTGATGACTCTTTTAGAGCATAGTAACTAGTCTTTTCTAAATCTTAATGACTAACACCTTTAAATAATTAGGAGTTTACATGTGGATTTCCTTTCTTTGGTTTGAATATCACTGTACATTTTGCACCAACAATTTTCTTTAGGGTTCACTAGCCATGACCTTCAGCCATGGACGGTGGGCTTGAGTTTCTGCTGTAGCCACTGTACACGTTGCGCCAATCGGTTTCTTTACAGCCCACTAGCCATGGCCTTCGGTCATTGATGCACCACTATGGTTTCTTAAAGGGGCCCACTAGCCATGGCCTTTGGCTGTGGCCACACCACTAGGCTTCTTTGGGGACCACTAGCCATGACCTTTGTTGTGGCAACACCACTAGGTTTTTTTGGAGCCCACTAGACATGGCCGAAGTTCCCACACCATTTGGCCATGGTAATTTTACATGTTTCACCAATAATGTTTCTTTAGGACCCACTAGCCATGGCCTTTGGCTGTGGCCACACTGATAGTTATTTTTGGGGGCCCACTAGCCATGGCCTGTCCCATGACTCTTTCCCATGCCTGTGGTTAGTATCCCCTGATAATAGCAATGTACTACCGATACGCACGGTTATCCAAAAAGGCTCCAATATCCCAGCATTCATCTGAATACAGTTGCAAAGTCCAAAACTCTTCCTTGCACCCAGGGGCACTCACCAAGTGCCCCCCTCCTCTTGCCAACTCCCCCCACTCTCCTCAGTAGCTTTTTCCCTCCCTAGCCCTCTCCCATTCCTCCAACCACTTGTGGTGCATTTTCAATCCCGTCTTCTGTTGTAATCGAGGTTATCCAGCAGAATGTCCTAGCTATTTCCCTGATAATGTGAAAACATTTTATCTCTAACTCAGTCCCCAGACACCCCCCCCCCAAATCCCCAATTTCACATGGTGTCCTCTTTCTACATCCCAACCTCTAACCTGATGCCATTTCATCATTTTACTCCTCCAAATAGCTTTTTTTCACTTTTCGTTTAGCATAACCCCGGAATAACCGTGGTTATCTCTCGCTTCAAACAATACAAATGACAGCTTTTTCATTTCTGAAAAGTCTCTCTGCTGCAATGCACCATGCAAGATCTATTTAGCAGAGGGCACCCGATCCCCATCAAATATTTTTCAAATGACTGGACGACTAACCCCAGACCCCTTCCTGGAAATCAAGTCAATGCTTCGTGTCGAAGTTGGTTCTTATTTGGCCCAATTCAATCCAGCAATGTTTGCTCTTCGCTGTGCAAAAAATGGGACATTTCTCTATTTGAAAATGAATGGGAGAAAGCCGAAAATAGTGTTTTTTTTTTTTTTTTAGCAAACCTTTTCCAAAATGTAGAGTTTATTCCTGGTTGCCTACATGGACTATAGCTACCAAATGTCCCTGATGCTACAAACCTGTACTATCCAGCAACACCTGAACTGACTGCCTCCCTGATGAGTGCAAGAGGCAAGAAAGGGCATGAAGGAGAAAACCATCTGGCCAGTAAGGGACTGAAGGAGCTGGGAACCAGAGTTCACCCCTCACCCCCCTTTGTTTGCAATAGATATTTGGGAGCTCCGGACTTTAGAGGGGCAGCACTGTGGTGACACATGACCCACTGTGGAGAGCCACACTATTGATTCCTCCCTCGCCCCACTGTGGGATTTACATTGCGTAATGGTAAGGAGAGTTGATTGCTGGCTGCCTGCATGGACTACAGCTACCAGAATTCCCTCAGGCTACAAACCTGTACTATCAGAAACACCTGAACTGACTGCCTCCCTGATGAGTGAATGAGGCACGAAGGTGCGTGGAAGAGAATGCCATCTGTACTGTAAGAGGCTCAATGAGCTGGGAACCAGAATGCGTCCCTCACCCCCTGCCCCCTTTGTTTGCAATATATATATGTATATGTATAACATTGCCTTCTTGCTTTGTTGTTATGTCGGCTCACCTAGCCTTGTGCGGCTATTCATTAGCTTAACAATTGTACACCTATTTATTGCTGAAGTGGATCCCCAATAAAGTAAGTGCTTCTTTCTTTGGCGAACATGTTATCCTAATTAAATAATCAAAAGGTCTTGATCAGGGGTGTGGAGTCGTGGAGAGAACCACAGAAATGTCGAATTCGGACTTGTTTTTTAAGCTGCTAAACATAGGCATGGGGAAATGAGAGGAATGTGGGAGGAGTAGCATAATGACTTCCAGTGTTTGGGAGTCTTCAGGAGTAAAGGGTAACCCATCTTGCCTCCTTCCTCATAGCAGAAGAAGGAAAGCGGGGGTGTGATTGATCCAGACTAGGGGATCAATAATCCAAATGGGACGGTCAGGTCCTGTGCCACTGACACAGTTGAAGCTTCACATGGAGGACAGCTGCAGATTCCATCAATAACAAATGAATCGGGCCTGAGTGGGTCCAGCCCTAACCGTAGGTCCTGTCTGTCTCTGGAGACTTCCCTTGTAGGCCTCTGCACCCTGGGCCGCTTTTGTGTGGTAACCTATTTTATTTCTCAATTTTCTCATCAGAAAAGGTTTGGGCTTGCTGAAAATGTGTAATATGGGACCACTTTGAACAATAATTCCCAGGTCGACTTTTGGTTCCCAGTCCATCCCTGTCTGTAGCCCTCAGTAGTCCCTCTCCCCACAGCCCACCAAGTGTACCTTTATAATATTCTCTCTGCGTAATTCTATAAATATTACTGTACCCTGTTACTGCATCACCTGGTTGTATGGCACTCTGTAGCTACACAGCTAGTTTGGCACTATATAAACCCACTAGATACACAAACATACAATGTTAAGGATGATTAAAAAAAAGAGAGCGAGTCTGAAAGGAACGCTATACTTTTACAGGATTTTAGAAGGTTCAGGAATATAAACTGACCATGTTCTGGCTTGTCCACAACGATAATCACCTTACTAGCCATTAACCATGCAGTGAAACTGCCACACCGGTGAATTGCATTGAGACCGGTGTGGATCAACCAGAGGAAGGTGCAATCCAATATTACTCACACAATATGCAACTCAAAATATGGTGCTGAAAAGGTGCTTCACTCACAGTCATCCACACACCACACTGCACCCTATGGCCTTCATCAGGAGATGTCACCCCAGAATGCAGGCACTCGTAACTACTCATTGGAACATTCAATGGTCCCATGCGAAACTCTGGATGAAGTTATGACCTAAAGGCCATGTCAATTTCAAAATGACTTTCTCATCAAAGACAGGCTGCTGTCAAAGATGCTCAAAAATCACAGATGTGTTTCGCCTCGTTTGTTAAGTATCTCTATTAGGTGTTTGCTGTGAGAGCTTCAAGCTTGCCAGAAATGTGAAGATGTTCTACAGAAGGGTTATACATCATATCTTTCAGTTACTATCCATGTCTTCAGCACCATTGAAATGACTAGAATTATTCCTCTGTGCAAGGTCAATAGCGAGGCTGTGGAGCTCTGCCCAAAAGCGTGCACCCGCCACCATGAATCTTTCAAACCCTAGGAATTTGGAGTGGTTATTGGTGCAAGGGACACAATCCTGCAGGGACTCTATTACATGTATTTAGTCCTTCAAATAAACATAAGCCTGGTGTGTATTTCCTTGGGCACTAGATCTGTGGTCCTGAAATCTTCTCTCTGTTAATGAGAGGCCAGTCACAGCTGCTAGGGGCCCACCCAGTGGTTGTCACTAGACCTCTGGACATCATTTTTCCCATTCAAAACTATCCCGATTTCGAAAAACATCACCACATAGCCGGTCCCTTGTGGCCATCCTCACTTTACCCCCATTGCCGGTCCCTCGTGGTCATGGCCTTATCTCTGTTCGGATTGAACTGTCTACAAATTCATCCAGAGTCTTAGGATTTTCTGTACCAGAAGAAGAGCTAGGGGGAGCCTCCTTTTAAATCAGAAGCCAGGCTCTCCTCGCCATGAGGATGAGCAAATTCTCTGCCACTTCCACCGTCACTGAAATTTAGATGCATGGCTCGTGATGCAAAACCTTGCAACATTTAGACCTGTTTGAGTGTAAACAAGAGTGATTTAAATCACCAGAAGCAGCACAAACAAGCGTAAAAAGATCTGCCATGCCCATTGGTCTCTGGTAAAGAAAATTAACCCTAAAGGTAATGTTTTTTTTTTTATTTTTTACCTTGCCCAAAGAGGTATTATTTAAGGGAACTAGTGGCAACATTATATGAAGGAAAACAACAAGCGAGTATTGGGCTACCACTCCCTATGATGTGCAGACCAGTGAGCCTAATCGGGGAGATATGAGGTTAAGGAACAAATACTGCACAGTACCTCTAATTTACGTTCTTCATACAAACAATTTGTACAAGATCATGGGCCTCATTAGAAGTTTGGCGGTAGCCTTGCTGGCAAAACCGGCAGGCTGCTGCGAAACTTCCGAAAATATCTGGCACCCGCGAATGTTCAATAACTGGGGTATTCTGGCCCCGCCGGACCCAGTAATTGCCCTTTCGCGTGTGCCGGAATCAGGTGTTCCCCATTCCCATTTAAGCCCTATAGGGCTCAGTGGGAATGGGGATGCCTGTAGCACTGGCACGGTTCATTACCGTGCCGGTGCTACAGGCATGCTGTGCTTGCAGGTGCCTTTCATTCCGCCAGGTCAGACCTTGCATAATGAAAGGCACCCGCTTGCACAACTCAGAGTCTGCCGGTCCGGATACAACGGTACCGGCAAGCTTACCGGTACCATTGTATCCGGACCCGCAGGCTTGTAATGACCCCCCCATGTATTTATTACACATATAAAATTCTACAAACATTGAGAATAGATTACCACGACACAAGGTGGTATACAAGTTGCATACAGAACATGTTCAAGACAAATAGTAACAAATCTAGAAGTCTTCAAACGAATAGGCAGGCAAGATTTTGCCTACTCGTTAAAGTGCATATGTGCAAAAAAAAGTGACACAGGGTGACCTAAATTCAGATTCAGCTGTCAAGTCTAAGGGGTAGTCTTACGATTTGCATATCGTGGTTTTCAACTAAATGTACGTCCTGATGAAGGCCCAACTTTAAACTGTTTAAGAGAAATGCAGAAAGAAAATAAATAAATGTAGACACTATTACATTATTTTAGGGCTACATACCTAATATGATAAGTATTGATTTTGTGTCTTCTGTAGTTTTTAGCAAGCTTTCCATCTGCGTAGTCGTATAAGGATTAATAAAACTGTTTCCTTATCACACCAGTACAGGATGTTTTTTTAATTTATATTTTTTGGAGCTCTAGCAAGGGAGAGTTTCTCTTTTTTCCTGTCCCCCCCTATTAGATAGGCGGCACACAAGCAAGACCTAAACATAGGCACCTATAGGTAGGCACAGATGAGTTCTTCGATGAGGGACGTGTAGTAACAGAGAAATCGTTTTTCGAGTATTTACCTCTTTTGTGTTTGTTGAATGTAATGTTGTAGCACTTTGGATGTTTAGCAGGGATGAACAACAGGCAATAAATGCAACAAGAATTCAAAAAGAATATGTTCTTGATGGAAAAGGTGAAAAAGGGATTTAGCCAGTCTGTAAGCCCCAAAAGGTGCACAGAGGGACAGGCTCACTTCAAAGTGCCTAATTCCAATGTTCGGTGGTTCTACTGTATTGAACCGGGCTTTGGGCGGTTGTGCAGATGCAGGTCAAACCAGGTTTATTGTATTGTATTATATTTATTTGTATAGCGCACTGAGCCCTGAGGCAACTGGGCACATTTCTTGGTACATAGGAGATACAGTATTTACAGTTACAGGCATAGTCATATACAACGTTTGTACACTTTTTACACTTTGCAGGTAATGTGATTACCCAGGTCATCTACTCACCATTTAAATGGCACAAAATATTTACACAGTAGTGCAAGAAGAGGCAGGATGTGTGGCAGGGTCGGCTAGTTTAGTTTTCATTCAGCATGAGCCAGGATTTAGCCTCTTTCCGGATTTTGTGGAATGAAGGTTCTAGTCTAATGTTAGGTGGAAGTGTGTTCCAAGTTTTGGCTGTGATGACCGGGAAGCTTTTTCCTCCTGCTTTTTGTAATTTGAACCTTGGTATTACCAGGTTGTTGGATAAGGATGATCTGGTTTGTCTTGCTGACGTGTTAAGGTTGAATTTATTGCAGAGGTATGTTGGTCCTTGGTTGTGTATACATTTATGTGTGAGGGAGAGGGTCTTGAGATTAATTCTTTGGTTAATTGAAAGTCAGTGAATATTACACCTCATCTCCGAGATGTGCAGTTTTCTCAGGAAGTTTGTGGCTGCTCTGAGTGCGTTGGTTTGGTAGATCTGAAGTTTGCGCAGATTGTACTAACTCATACCTAAGTATAGCGCATTGCAGTAATCTAGTTTGGTTAGTACCAGTGCTCTGGCCAGAGTGATACAGTTAGCAGGTGTCATGAAGGATCTGTGGGCATTGATGAGCTTACATATGTAGGCAGTGGTGGATGCTGTGGCATTGATTAGTCTTCCTAGTGAGAGAGTGAAGTCGATGTACATACCTAATGTTTTGACGTCTCTTGAGACTTTTATGTTGTTGCTGTCAATGTAGAAGGTGTTGAATTTGTTGTCAAGTTTGTTGATTTTAGCTAGGCTGCTACTAGGAGAACCTCAGTCTTCTCGCCGTTGAGGCAGAGACCATGTTGTGCCATCCAAGCTTGGATGATGAGATACATGTCATTGAGTCGTTGTGTGTCTAAGTCGTAGTTGCCCATGATATGGATGAGGACTTGTGTGTCGTCAGCGTAGTTAGTGTATGAGATGCCTAGTTGGTCAAGTATGTTGAATAGTGGTTTCGTAAATATGTTGTAGAGTGTTGAGGAGATACAAGAGCCTTGCAGTACCACGCAGGTGACTGTCGATGGAGAAAGAGTGGCTGTTGGTGCAAATACTCTAGTCATTCTATTGTTCAGGAATGATTGAATCCAGGCAATGGCATTGTTAAAGAGATGTGCTGCTGAGGAGAGATGGTTGCAGAGGGTTTTATTGTCAACAAGGTCAAATGCCGCTGATAGGTCTAGTAAGAGGAGGAGGGAAAGGTTGCCTGAGTCTGTAATCTGTTCAATCTGGTTTACTAGATCTATCAGGGCAGTCTCAGTGCCCTGTCTTGGGCAAAATCCGGATTGTCGTAATCCTAACAGGTTGTTGCTTTCTAGGTGGTGCTGGATTTGCAGGTAGGCTGCTCTGTCAATGATCTTCAGGAGGAAGGGTACTGTGGTGATTGGTCTGTAATTCGAGGGATTATTAGGCTCCAGGGTAGGTTTCTTGAGGAGAGGCATGACCCAGGCACCCTTAAGGTTAGCGGGAATGGTATTGGACTTGAAGGTGGCGTTGATTATCGAGGTAATGAAAGGGGCAATCTCCTTTGCTGACTCTTTTATGATAGGTACAGGGCAAATGTCGCCCATGCATTTAGAGGGTTTTAGGCTAAGGATCATTTCTTCTACTTCTTTTATGCTGAGTGGGGTGAATTTCAATAGTTTGCAGTGGTCAGTTAGCGGTGTAGGTGCTGTAGGCGAGGGAAGGTTGTTGGTTAGGTTCACCTTTTTGGACTCCATTTTTCTTTGTAGGAGTTCAATCTTATCTGATAATGCTTTCTGGGTGTTCTGACACCACGTGGAGTCCTTAGTGCAGGTAGGAGGGGGTGTTGGTGATTCTACCTCTCTAAGTATGGTGAACAATTCCCTAGTGTTGGATTTGGCATTATGAATACGATCATTGTAGGAGTCAGACTTGGCTAAGAAGATAGCAGATTTGAAAGTAGCTGCCGCTGAAAGGAAGTTTTCTTTGTTAAGGGTTGAGGGGAGGCTTTTCCAGCTCGTTTCGGCAGCTCTTTTAATTTTTCATAGTGATCTCAATTGTGGGGTAAACCATGTATTTAGGTGGGCAAGAGGTTTGGTTTTGCAAGGTTTTATAGGTGCTATTTTGTCAATAGCATTTAGGATGATAGTATTGTAGAGGTTAACCAACTGGGTGGGGTCTTCGGTTAGATTGGTGTCTGTGACCACCTGTAGGATTGGCTTCAATAGTGGGAGTAGCTTGGAGGCTGTTAAATCTCTAGTATGTCTGGCTGATCTAGGAGGGGCTGTTGATTTATCTTGAGTAGGGATGTTTCTAGGAATGGAGAAGAGGATGGCGTGATGGTCGGTACATGCAGGCGACTGGTTAGAGGTGATAGTGGTATTACAGTTGAAGTCAGCTATCCAGTCTGTCTCCCTTTGGAATGCGTGTGTTGTGTGATTCTTTGAGAGAAGCCTAGTTCCGTTTAGGTGCAGTGAGTCATGCTGGTCTAGACAGCGAGCTAGCATCAGGTTGGTTAAAGCATGTTCTGCATGCAGTGGCATGCATGCTGAAAAGGCGTCGTTCTCTGCCTGAAACGATGCTGCGGCAAGCCGGTTTGACAGATGGGAAAATAGTGTTGGGTCGAAGTATGAAAGAGTGCAAAAACTGCACCAGCAGGCTCCTCCGGTTCGAGTGTGTGGAATATGGCTTGAACGCAGTTTGACTGGTTCAGTGCAATGAATACAGGGATCCTGGCTGTTCGGACTGTCACGATGCTGAGAGACTCACTGCCAGGGGGCTCTAGGACAAGGTGAGTCATTTCCAATTCTGCTCTCCAAGCCTATGGAGATTTGCAAACAGAATAGCAGGCCTTGGCCCTCAGAAAGAGTCACCTCCAATGTGTCCTGGGAGTAAGTAGCAAGCACCTCAATGGTTGATGGCTTTGGAAAGATGTACTCTCCCAAAAGATTTCCACGTGAATATTTTCTTAAGTGCTGTTTTCAAAAGCGAATTAAACAAGGGGGGCACACCCTCTTTTATATGCAGAAGGCCAAATTGGATTGGAAGAAAGAAATCCTGCCTAGGGGTCCACTACTTGTCCTTGTAACAAGTGGTCTTTGCCTTGTTGCATCATAAACATCCTTCTACTGGAACCCAATTGCCAAAGCCCATAACTCCAGCCAGGGAACTCCACAAGATAATCATCACAGAATTCAGGGCCCCTCTCTGCATCCCCCATCCCTCTCCCAACCCCCAAGCACTCTGTGATACCGTCTCAGACAACTTTTACAACATCACTATAGAATGAAAGCGCACCATCAATGCTAAATGAGCAGCGCTCCCCTCGAGTTCGCCTGCTCACTCGCCCGACACCTCATACCCTCCCTCAGCCCGCCCCACTCTCTCTTTCTTCTCTGTCATCTCCCATCCTGAACTCTTGAAGATTCTTGCTAGCAGCTGCCCATCTGGATCCCCAAGAGATCCATGCCCCCTCCCTCCTCAAAGATATACCCTCCTCAAACTGTGCAGGCAGCATTTCAAGAGCTTTTACTAAATCTTCTATCACCTCAGGCACATTACCAGCAGCTATTAAGACATCACAATTTAAACCCCTGCTATAAAAAAACTTCTCTTGACTCCCTCCTTCTACGCAACTACTGACCAATATCCAAAACCACTTCATAGCCAAACACATTGCCCGCACAGCCTACTTTCAGCTATGCCTCTTCACCAAATCCAGCCTCTTGCTCGACCATGCCCAGTATAGTTTCAGACCCCTCAGTTTAACAGAATATTGCCTCATATCCATTTGGGATGACCTAAAAAGAACTGCATGCTAAGACGGATGTGCCTCAGGTATTCTCCTCGACCTCTCAGTGACCTTTTACACTATCAACCACAGCACCCTCATGGACAGACTCTACTCCTTCAGCATCGGGGACACTGCACTAAGATGAATCTCCACTTTGCTTGCTAACCAATCACAAATCACCCTCCTCTCCCCCTTCACCTCGACCCTCTGCCCTGTCACCAATGGGGTCCCAAAGGGTACCTCCCTATCCCCCTTACTCTTCAACCTCTCCGTGAGCCCCCTCCCTGCTATTATTCACCCACATGACCAAACCAGCTACAACTAAGCAGATGACACCCAGATCATCTTCAACAAAAGAACTCTGCTTCCCCTCATCCTGACCATGCCTCGTGCCTCTCAGAAAAGGACCACTGGATGATGGCCAATTACCTCCTCCTTAACCCTGGTGAAACCAAAATCATGATCTATGGCGATATAGCACTCTTCCCCCAACCCACCCCCTGGCCGTCCTCTCTAGGCCCACCTCTTACAGCATCCAACTCAGCAAAGAACCTGGGAGCACCATGGATGCTGATCTAACACTTTCACACTGCATCAACCTGGTGTCAGAATTGTGCTATCTACACCTCTGCATTCTCAGACGCATCTTCCCTTACCTCTCCTACCCTCACAGAGTCACAGCAATTGTGGCTATCATCCTCTCCCGCTTAGACTACACTAATTCCCTTTACTTGAGCGCCCCTGCATATCAAATCAGAAAGCTTGAATGGGTCCAAAACACTGCAGCTAGGCTCCTCCTAGCCTTTGCCCCCGAGAGCATATCACACCTGCCGTCCGGGGGCTCCATTGGTTACCTATTGGACGATGGCCACCTTTAAAGCCATGCACATCACCCACCGTCCCCTCCACAAAGACAAGCCCTGAATAAATTCAACACAAACTTACCCACTACCAACCCAATTGAAACCTGAGATCAGGCTCTGAACCTTGGGATCACTCCCTTCAAATCCTCAAGAATAGAGGGATGCTCCTTCTCCCTCCAAGCTCCCAAACTCTGGAACTCAATTCCACTTACCATCTGCTGCTTAGAGAATCACCTTGCCATCCTGAAGGACCTCAAACCTGGCTCTTGCCTCTTGCATGATTAACCCATGTCACACTTCTGTTTTTTTTAACCACTGTTCAATTAAGCCTAGGCAGCATTGCACCCCTTATGATTCCTTCTGAGCAAGGTAGAGAATAACCCACAGCAGACCCTAGGACACAAATCTACGCCACTTCTATGAGACTTAGAAACCAGCTGGGACTCAAAGGTACATATCGCACTTCATGTTGATGAATGTTAGCCAACAGGACATGGGTACCTAACAAGAGCTTGTCCACCACCTCTTATTTTCGCATTGACCAAAATGCACACACGCATTCTAAACTTCTCTCATGAATTTCCCACACCTTGGACTTTGGTCACTGAGGGTGTGCACCTACAGCGCTTTGAAGCCATACCAAGGGAAAATGGTGCTAAACAAATTGCATTACATTGCATATCTAAAGTATTTGTGCTAAAGCAAGTGTAGAAGACAGAACGAAAGGAGAGGTAGAGATAAATCCATGTTGGAATCCTTCCTCAACTATGCTGATCTCCCTCTGTCTGCATTAACCCTGTCCCTTCTCAAACCTATAGCATCAGAGGCGCTTTGGTATGCAACACCCTCGAGGCGAGTCCTTTTGTTTAGGTTTTGACCTCTAAAGGCTGCTTCACAGGCTGCTCCAGCTGCAAGCCTCCTGGGTTAGAGAGAGGTGTTACCCACCCTCACAAAGGATCATAGAGAGGCGGCTCCCACTTGCTATTGCCCCGCTGGATGCAGCAGAGACAGTCAGTGTAGTGAGAATTCGCCCAGCCTGTCCATGGCTGGCCTGGGCTCACAGTGTTGACATGTGTATTAAAAAGAGCAGATGTGGCTTTAATAATTATGTGAACTGCCGGCTATCATACCCCAAGGTATGGCTTATGTTTAAAGAGTAAACTGCCACCATAATTATAGCTTATTATAATAATGTGGATTTGGAACAGAGGTGAAGATTTTAAATGTTGGCTCAGCACAGCAGTGACTTGACTGTCACCACAGCTGTCAAATGCCCACCAGTGACCTTTGAACCTGCTTTAGGCCACTGGAGAGCAGGTACAGAAGATCAGGAGACTGATTCAGTAGAGCACAAGAGTACACTATCCTTTTGGGATGGAGTTTAATGAAAGGGGGTCTGGTTAGCAGATCATCCTTTCCGAGATGGAATGACCTGCATCATCGTATTATTCAATATAAAAAAGGCCAGGGCACTTGCACCCTTGCAGATAGATGGCAATTCCTCAAACATTGATTTATTATTTTAGACAAAGAAAGAAAGAACCCAAAATTGTTATGTTAAAGGTACTTGCGCACCGTCACCAACAGAATTGGTCCCCAGGTACTCTGGCGGATCTGTAAACAGGAAGGAGGGCGGGTAAGGTTAGTCGGGAGGAGGAGTAGGAGAGTGGGAGAAGTGGTGTGCTGTTGGCAGCTTCAGCTCGGTATACACCGAGTGCTGGGCTTTGGTGCAAGTATCGGATCAGGCGAGACCTTGTGTGCTGTAGGTGCTGTTTATGTGTAGTTGATGCAATGTGGTAAAGTGCGTGGGGATTGCTCGGAGAGAAATGGTTGTGTGACTTTTGTGTGGATGGAGTATGCAGAAAATTGAGGGTTGGGTTGGTGGGGTCGGTATCCTGATTCAGGGACTTCTGGCTCTGTTTGAGCTGTATCCCTGTGGGGGGGGGTTGTTGCTGATACCTTATGGGTCGTTTCACTGTGGTGGGGCTGTGCGGATCCAGCTGTATCCTATTGAGTATTGTATGGAATGATGAGTGTGTCTGAACCTTTCCTTTGGCTGTGGAACTGGGTTGCTACTATCTATTCTCTAGTTATCTAATCTGACACTGGTCATTTGAGGCATTGAATGGTTCAGGGTCGGGGTACGGTCGATGAGGCGTCCTAGTGCATCCGTCTTGGTCAGCCTATGTTCAGTCGATAGTTTCCTTCTATCATGACTATCTTTCAGTTAGTTCTTTGGTTTCTGTGGGGTGACTCCCTTAGGCTATTATTTGGTTATGGTTTGTGTGTGGTGGCGCTTTGTGCTTCTCGCTGGAGCTAATGGTACACAGGTGCCTATTCCCTTGCTATCTGCTGTGATTAGGTCTTTTGTGATGGCTATAGTTTAGGGTCATAGTCCTATCAATGAGTTGTCCTGGTGTTTCTGTCTTTGTCTTGATATGTTTTCGGTCTTTGGTCCTTTTACGGGTGTCTCTCGGTTATTGTCAAGCAACTGTCTGGGTACTAAGTACACTGACACCTAGCTACCCCTTATCTCAATGCCTGCATCACCTAACTTCTCACTAGACTCACAATTCATTGCAAACCCCCACACAACCTACATTAGCCACAGCTCTAATCTCACATAGTAGGCACAACTGCACGCATAACTTCTACCAGTAACATATTTTTACAACTACTGGACAGTCTTAGGATCATGGGGGTCATTATAACTTTGATGCTCCAGAATTAACATTCCGATTATCAGCATGTTTCCGGACCGGTATACAAGTTTGCTGGTGGAGAGCCTGATTCACCTCCAGCCAAGAGCTGAAGGTAAGTCAGGCACCCCACTGACAAAAAACAGCTGGTATTATCGCCACCGTTATTACCAGTTCTGGTAATACCGGCAATGCCCCCATGGAGTCCCATAGCACTCCATGGAATGGGGATTAACGTATCCATACTAGAATCTGTAATCTGCTGGTAATTCCAGCAGACCAGGCGCTGGTAACGGTATCACCATTTGATTGTATCCTGCCAGATTTACCGGCGTGATACCACCATACTTATAATGAGCCCCTGTTGTTATTACTCTGTCTTTATGAATGCAATGCTTGCTCTGTTTCAGAATACAGTCCACCACAGTCCACCACAGGCGGATGGTGAAAGAAAGGAAATGGTAGAAACTGGGGGCCAATCTGATGAAGAGCATCATGTGCCAGGTGGAGTGCCTTAGACTGGTCTCTGCTGCCACTGGCAACCAGTAAAGCTGTACTAGACCTGGCAAGCATGTAATCTCTCTGGTATTGGTAGGATGTATTGGGATGGAGCTGGTCTAGTCTCAAAGAAATAAAGACGCTTGGTGGTTGACGCAAAAATCATGTAGAATTCTCTTCAGTGATCTGAAAAGCACAAAGCATGACAATGATTGTTTGGGCCTGAATTGGCACAGATAGTTAGTCATCACATTGAATACCGAGTTTACGGACAGAGGACCAAAGGAACATGGCCAGATGGAGGTTTGCCATTGGAACTTGCGATGGCCACAGATCACCATTTTGGTGTTTGAGGCGTTAAAGTTTATCCACTTCCTGTTCATCCAATAGTTGGCAGCTATCAAAGAGGCCAGGAATTTTGATTTTGTGCTTTCGGGGGGTTCTACGTTGTTTTGCCAAATGAAATTACTCTGTAAATCACTTCGAATTTCCTTTGCATTTCTTTTAATGGGTGCTCCTCAACCGCCATTCACCCCGCTACCACTCCAACTCCCCACCACCCCAAACCACCTATGTCCCCTAACCCATAACAAACATATATATTTACTTCCCCAGCTAAGTGATTTTTGTCAAAGTAAACTACTATGCAGTAACTTACTTCAGCAAAATAGCGGTGTACGCTCTCTGGGTTGTATTGTTAGTTTCCTCTGCATGTAATAAAAGGAGATTTCCAAAAGAGTGCGGCCATTTGGTAGGAGCCGGCACATAGAAACAGGAAGGTAATGGGGACAGGGCGGAGCACTGAAGCACTCCACAATCTGTTGAAGAGTTCTCTGATTCAAAAGGGGTGAGGCACTTGTTTGAGAGCGTGAAGAAAAATTATTTAAGCCAGACATGCATTGTGCTCGACTATCCTAGCCTATGCCGCTGGCTCAGGAGGATGGTGACATCAATGGTGTCGAAAGCTGCCGAAAGGTCCACTAAGACTACGGCTCTGCCAGCGCCAGCTTCAGCCACCTTCCTGATGTCACCAAGTCTAGAAACAATCAGAGATTCAGACCATCTGGGGTGGAACCTGGCCTAGAAATCATCCACAATTGTTAATATTCAAAAATGTTTTGAATCTGTTGGGCACCTCAGTGGAATATAGAGAGCAGGTTATCATCTATCGAATGCTGTCAAGCAAAGGCGAGTTACTAGTAATCCCTTTGTCGGATCTAGGAGGGCAAATACCACGCTGAACATCTGGATCAGCTGGAGAGAGCAATGGGAAGCTGAGTGCAACTGTTTAAACGGCTTCTTGCAGAAGCTAAACGCCGCTGTGAGTGACAGGCATGCTGGAAGCCAGATATGAACGAATACCTGGACTTTAATGTGAAAATAACCCGCAATTTGATCTCCCAAAGACTTTCATGGGTTCACCTCATTCTTAAGGCCTGTGGGGTTTTCCAAATATGTTAGTACTGAGACGAGTTTCTGAGCAATGCTGGTATTTTTTAGCAAGTCCGCTTTTTATAACTCCTAGAAGAGGCTACGCATTTTCGCTTATCTTCGGGTTCCCTAGAATACTGGTATTTTCGTGCCAGCTTGCGAATGGAGTAGATGTTTGGCATCCCAATGGTTTTGTGGTTTTGTTTTTATGGCACAGGTCAATTTTCTGTGGTGTTGCAACTTTGTCAAAACTGTTCATCCAAGTGGAAAGTAGCGTAGTAATGCATGCATGTGAATCTGGCCGACGTCGTGGTTGACTGGTGTGCACATAACAACTAACATAATTTTTTTATTAAAATAAAAATTAAAACTAGCATGTTATAACGTTTGCTACACATCCCGACAGTGACAACGTCTCAGCTTCTCACACTGCGCACGGGTACTTGATACGCACACGTGTTCCTTGGCACAGCCCCCTCCACAGCAGCACGAGAGTCAGAGAGCATATTCTCAGCAGCAACCGTCCCCCACCCCGCCCACCTCCTACCCCCGCGCAGTCAACTCCTGCAGAATGACGACTTCCAGCTGGGACTCTGGCAGTCCAGTGGCCCACGCGTCGGACATTGATGCATGGCAAAGATTAGTCATTAAACATAATCTATTTATCCCAGAGGACAACTATCATTGCCAACAAACGTTTTGTTATTTAATACAAACTATTAAACTGGCATACAAATACAGCACTATCATAAATTCATCATCGCTTGTGAAAACAGTTCTAAATGGCTTTACTGAGACCAGATACTACAGTGAAAAGGGTTCTACAAGTGTATACGTGTACTGTTTTCCACAGTCCAATCAGCAGTCCCCCCACTTTCCCTTCCTGACCCATCCACCCAGAACCTGGTGCTTGCCCTTTCATGAGGGCCTCCGTCCCTGGCGCACTCTGTTCGTCTCCATACGACGTGCATTGGCCCAAAAAAGCAGAAGGCACACTGTTGCTATATTGTGACTGACCGCCAGGTGTCACTCATTACTATCTGTCTTCTGCGTCTGGGACCTCAGCCAATAGAGCCCACCCCGCTCCCTTGCTAATGTCCCTCTGCAGCTATGACTGGGGCCTGGTCCTTTCCGAGTCATACAGTGACCAGACCACGACCTGAGCAGTCTACCCCAGCTTCCCTATCCTTCCCCTGACTAGCCCAATTCTGGTTCATCCTTTCCAACACACTTATCTGCCCTTCCTACTCGTTCCTCTGTCCCTTGCCCTTATAGACCCCCCTCAGCACTAGCTCACCTCCTCTGGGCCCCCGCCTGCACATCACCCCCTCCCGTCTGTGGCTCCTGCCCCCCTGCGTCTGCACTTATGACATTTGTCCTTGCACATGCACAGTTGGATTGTCACAAGGCCACTAAAACCGTCATTGTTGTTCTCTTTTTCCTATGCCCCCCAAACCCCCAATTTTTTGTCTTGTGGAACCTGGAAACACTTGTGTATAGGCGCTAATCAAATATCCAATAAAATACAAATTAAAACAAACATCTGAATGCTCGCTGAGCTCAACTGTTGCAACAGTGTTGACTGATCCCATGCAGCATGTCATGAAGCGTGTGTCAGTTGAGGCTTTTGCCTCTACTTTCTCTCTTGCACCTTTGGCTGACTCACACCCTGACACAGCCCTCCCTAGCCTTCGTCTCTCTGCCTCCAACACTCCGGATGTCCTTACCGCTGTCATGAGGATCCGCTTGAAGCCCAAATCCAAGTGCAGCTTTTGGTACGATTCTGACCTTGCCACCCTTAAACACAAGTGTAGGGTGGCAGAGAGGAAGTGGAGGGCCTCGGGCGCACCCCCTGACAATCTGGCCTGCTGCCTGCTCCAAAGGCACTACAGACTCTCTGTTCTGTCTAAAAAAGAGAGCCTACATCCAAGCCTGCATCTCTGCGGCATCTAACAACCCAGCCAAACTTATCAAAATCTGCAAGGAGCTGGCAATCCTGCTGCAGTCTCTACCTCTCCTGTTCCCTCCCAGCCCTCTGCTCGGCCTTGGCCTCTCATTTCACTAGTAAAACTCAGGACATCCTGTCTGCCCTCTCTTTCTCTACCTCCTCTTGCTCCTCCTCTACCACTCCTGGCCCATCTGAGGCCGTCTCTCCTCCTCCTTTCTCCTCCTTTCCCCTGATCCCCCCTGCTGATGTTTCTAGACTAGACTGATCTATGAAAGTCTCATGAAAGCAGGTTCTCCCCTGCTCATTCAGAACAATCAAGGACCACATCGACACTCTTGCTCTAGCCTTGGCCGATTTCTGCTATATTCTAAATGGCCGCTTGGTGTTAAAATTGCACCATTTTTGGACGCCTGCCGCCCTGCAGCTGAGCAGGACATTAAGCGCAACCATTTGAGCGACAGACGTTTTGGCACAGCTATTTTGCCCCAGGTTCCCTTTCGGCAGCCAACAAGGCGCAGGGACCTTTAGGCGGGAGTATTTTTCGATGCACTGAAACATGCCATCAATAGGACGTGTACTCCAATGTGTGGTCTTAGAGAAATGGGACGATCAGTGCTCCCCAATTTAACCATATATCTATCGCATGTATTAGTTGCTCTTTTGTTGTTTAAGGAGGGTGTGCACGTGTAATTTCATGTATTGGCGGTTGGTTCTCAGAGAGAAACATGGGTTTGGAATTGGCCCATTTTGTAGTAGAACGCCCATACCTGAGCCAATTGCCGGCGAGCTGCATCCGATCACCACAAACTGATTAATGTCATGGTGTGTGTTGTAAGAAGGATTAATGCTATTATCCACAGACTTTGTAAAACATAACTTTTATTCTAACAAGTCCTTTGTGGAAAAAATCAGTTTCTGGTTATTTTTGTGAATAGACATAGTGCATCTCATCCTTGCCTTTTTGGAAATATGGGGGACTGGACGTGCTCTCCCGACTGGGGTCGCGTTCTCAAGTGTTTCCTTTCCTGGAACAAAGTTGTCAAACCAATAGGAAAACCTCCACAAGAGTGAAGGGGTCGTTCTCGCCTTTGATTTACTCAGAAGCCATGTTTCCTTGGAGGGCAGGTTTGCGGAGAGAGCGTAGAAGATGCAGACGATGCCCCGGCACTGCTGGCTCCCCAAGGGTAACAGCACCAAGTAGGGCAGCCTTGGCAGCTGCAACTGGCACAAGCTGCGCATGTCTGTGAAGGAAATGCTTTCCATCTAATCACTCAACTAAAATTCTTTAAAGCGTATACTGCCCCCTTAAGATTATGGGCCCGATTCATGGAATTATTTGCACGGTTCAAAGTGACTTCGCACTGCCGACACAAACCTTGATTCATGGAACTGTGCAAAGTGTGTTTTTGCAGTGCAAAGTCAGTGAATAGTAATTTCTGCAGCACAAAATGACTTTGCATGGACTTTGCACTGCAAAACTACACTTTGCATAGTCACATGAATCAGGGTTTGTGTTGGCAGTGCAAAGTCACCTTTCAGCAGTGCGAAGTCACATTGAACCGTGCAACAAATTCCACAAATCGGGCCGTTAATCTGTGAGAGCCTCTGGCGCCAATCTACACCAGTAACCAGAGGGCGCACTGAAAAGCAGGCATCATTTTTTGCCATGAGTCCCTTCTATCAGCTATTGTTGAAAATGTGTGTTCCTATTTCAGATCTGAAGGAATTACCAAAATGTGGGAGATGGTGCTATGGTTTTCCACGGTGGTGGTCTCTTCTGGTATGCTATGCCTGTCACGTCCATGAGAGCCCCTTGAGACCATGCAAATGGCAAGATTGCGCAGTAAAAATGACACAACAGGGAAAGCAGAAGTATGGCACGAGGGCCGTTTTCACATCAGCTACAATGTCAGCTGCGTCTAAACGACCCTTGCGCCAAATGAGCGGCGCTGAATTGGCTTCTGCGCCACTCTGGCCGCGCCAAAAGAGGCTCTGTGTCCTAAGTGGTGCGCAAAAGCAGCTGGCGCTAAAAGACTTGCGCCAAAACATGGCGTATCGCTCTGCATGCTCTCAGACCGCGCCACATTCTGACTGCTCACAGGATGCCACTTCTGCGCCAGTATCGGACGGCTTACTTGCTGTCTTCCATAATTGCTGGCTATAGTGTATTACGAGGACAGCAGTTGTAGGCTCCATCTTGCAGCACCAATACTATATCCTTATTATTTTCTTTAACATTTTTTGAAGTCTCCTGATGTCTATCGACTTCCTCCATCACGCCATACTTAGACTGGCCACTGTGCGTCACTATTGCATCAACGTCTCCCTGCTAACTTTTAGGTCCTTAGACAATGCCATACTCACACTGACCACTAGATGTCACTGCTGCATCAATGCTCATCAGCTGCCACCCGTACTCCAGTCATTGCCATACTCTGATTAGGCATTAGGTTTACTGGTTTCATTTATGTCTGTGCATGCAGGGTTTCACCCAATATCAAACACTGATTAATTACCAAGGGTCAGTAAGTAGCGTGTCAGTGGATGTCTGCTGTTTCTATGGCCTCAAACAATGCTTATCAATGGTTATTTATTTGATTTTATTTATTTATTTATTTATTTATTTCATTTGTTAAACGCCCAAACCCTTAGGTATCACATCGTTGTTACAGACATCTTACAAAGAATTCAAACAATATTCCAGATGCTTCCAGTAAATCATAGGTACAAAAAATACATGGGTTAAAACATTGCATGATAAATTACACTATATACAAAAGCTGGTGACAGACAACCCTCGAGAAAGCAGCTAGCTTGTCACGAGTGTACCATTGGTCTTTTAATGAACTAAAGGGGATGGATTCTGAAAGGATTTCTGGTGAAAATAATGGCATTCCTTAGTAAATCCTCATCTTTTGCACAAGAAAATATGTGTCCCTTTCATGGAGGGCATCCATCAGAATGTGCACATTTGGATAACTCCCCTCCCCCGACTCGTGCACTATTGGGCAAGGCAGATGGAGGGGGGAATGCGCTTCTGCAAATTTCAAAGTGCATCCAGAACTGCGCAGAAAGCAAAAGCATTCCCTGTGTCTGTTTGGAATAGTTGTCAGGAAAGGCACAAGGCATAGGCCATAGGGGGTTATTTCTGACACGTGCACACATGTGTTTAAAGTGTGGCAACAGCAGTCTCCTGTGTATTTAAAGTGTGATAGCGGCAGTCTCATCTGCTCCAGACCCATTTGCTTTTCTATCCCTCAAACATGGATAGACTTTTTTTTAACCACTTTTTTTGGATTCACCCAATGATGGATCCTTCAAGGACTTGCCTAGCGGTGGTCAAAGTTATAACCGGCGTAATCATCAAAATGTGCCTCCAGTTTCACTCTGTGGCAGAGAGTGTTTTTTTCCTAATTGGCTTCTTTTTGGAGAATTTTGTTTTCCCACCCAACATTTAGGTTTTGGCTTCAATTTCTGCAGGTAATGGGGCCTAAATATTTTATGCCTCATATTTGGCCAACATTTTGGCCCGAAAAAACTCCTGAAATTGACAATTTTGCACTGCAGGAGAAGTTGTAAAATCGAAGTCCTCCGGGCCCAGGTGCCTGCCTCAAGTAAGAGGGGCTGGGCAACCTATCATTCGTGCTCGTGCACAGCCCCCCAAAAGTACTATGCATTTTTCTACTGTTCAGGCATCTGACCCAGGGGTTGCTCCTGTGTACAGTTTTAGCTGATCATGTGCGCTGTCTTTGCTGAAAATGATACCCAACTTTAAAAACTGCAAATAGAAATATTACAAATTCAACTTTGTGGATAACTTAACCTGCACATATCTTGGATTCAAGCAAGTAAAAAAGTGCACCCTCTGCACTTTGTAAACTTGCATGACTCTTTCCGAATCTGGAAGAAGGAGGTCATGGTGGGGCTTTCTGCCCCCTCACCCCTCACCCCTATTTACAATGTGCAGTCAAATTTGGGAGCCTCGGAACACATCTGAAAAGTGGGGGTGAGCAGTTCAATGAGATCATCTGGTGGCCTGACATATTGATATTGATATTTTACTTCTATCGCGCTCGTACACAAGTGTTTCAGAGCGCGACAAGGCAAGGGAGGGGAACAGGGGAGAACAAAACAGCGATCTTACTAGGCCCAGTGACATTGAGAACGCGAAAGTGCATGGGAGAGGGGGGAGGGGAAAAGTGCATGGAAGGGGGAGAGGTGGAAAGTGCAAAGCAGAGGAGAAACAGATAAATAACAATAAATAAATAATAAAGGCAACAAACAGTGGTAGTGCAGCCAGCAATTTGCAAGTGCTAGGTTTAAGGCAGCAGAGAAGGTAGGTCTGATAAGTGCAGGAAGAAAAAGGGGGTGCTGTATGAGTACATGTACAATCCTCAGTGCAAGGGGTCGCCCGGAGGCAGTGAGGGAGGGTGGCGGGGTGAGCAGGCACCTGGGCCCGGAGGACAGCAGGTGGCCAGGTGCACGGTGCCAAGAAAGAACAGATCAGCAGGGGAGAGGGGGAGCGAAGGCAGAAGAAAAGAGGAAGGTCTTGATGTGCTTCCGGAACCAGAGATGGTTCTCCTGAAGTTTTAGAGTGGCAGGGAGGCTGTTCCAGAGGGAGGCCCCGGCCGAAGACAGAGATCTACCCCCAGCTTGTTTCTTTGAAAAACAACTGACCCTGAGGGAGTTGGAGGTAGAGGAGCGAGAGAGGGGAGGTATTTGCGGAGGGATATCTGAAGGTATTTTGGACCCTGAATATTTTGGACCATAGACACTGAGCTCCCACATGGATACCATGGACCCCTGCTGAGCCCCACACATTAGCGCATACAGTTCCCATGTGTGGCCCCTTTCTTTGCACTGCTGCTGGCACATCATGAGCCCTTCTAAAAAATCTCATCCACATGTTTTTTCTTCAGTGACATGATCTTTGGATCAATCACCCTCTAAATAATTACACCTGGTGACTTTTCCTTCAGACAGTTTTCCAAGGTCCATTGAAATGTATACATTCTCCTCCCAAAGGGAAGCACTGGATGTAGGTGGCTCCTACAATGTTATATCTGCATCCACTTACCACTAACGCCAAGATGCCCATACTGGGAGAACGCAAATACATCTTGACATAACAAGAGTTTTAAAATTAAAATAAAAACGTCCTTCTGTTCCCCAAAGACAGAGATGTCCACGAGCAGCACAAAGCATGACAGTGCCCAAAGAGAGCAAAGCAACCGTGCAGCATCGCAGGTGCAGATTTGTTCCTGTCCGG
Organism: Ambystoma mexicanum; assembly: GCF_040938575.1. NCBI lineage: Eukaryota > Metazoa > Chordata > Amphibia > Caudata > Ambystomatidae > Ambystoma > Ambystoma mexicanum. The sequence goes on along the minus strand of NC_090922.1, from coordinate 597,404,062 downwards.
CTCATCTTAACAAGTCAGGGGCGAGATCCGCTCTTCCTCAATCCATCTGCGCCATATTTCAGAACCTCGGTGTGCCTCCATTTCCCCATCATATTTATTGTGTATATGGGGTGGGGGGCACCATCTCGAGTCACACATCAGTTTGGTCTAGGCTAAACACTTGACACTGGTGATACCAAACGGAGGGTTAGACTAGAAAGAGAGAATTTACCACTGCCACGACCATGTAGAGATGTCCAGAAACAACGGTCTGGCGCATCGCCACCACTGAATGGACGTCAACTGCTCCGTGGCACTACAGCATTTGGCGATGAGAATCCGTCCAGTAGTGCGCTGCCCAAGCCACCAAATCTGAGACTAGAAGAAGACCCTGTAACTAAGGCAAGCAAACTAGGAAGTATGTGTGACCATGCATACCCTTCGAACCAAAGAGAAAGAGGTGGGAAACCTGTGCAACTACCACAGGCAATTGTAGGGGCATTTCCCCCACCTTGAGTCAGACCCCAAAATATCTTTCATCTGACCGATTGTGCTTCCTGAGCTGGATAACACCAATGACCCTTACACTGGAACCCCAATAAACCTATCAGATGGAAAAAAAAGAAAAGAAAGGGGATGGATGGGTCCTAGTCCTCAAACTGAGAGACCACATTCCGCTGGCACGGATGGAGGGTATTTCGTTGGTTCCCAGTTCGCATTCATAAACCTTGCTCACAGGATTGGGTGCAAGGCCCATCTATGCACAGCCAGCAATTACACACTGTTCCACTAATCAAAAACCAAAAAACACCTGAAGAAGGTCTGTGACATTCATAGATACTCAATGGGAGAGCCCACCCCCAAATAGGGAATGGGCGCCTCCAGGCCAAATATATGTGCATGCCCACCTATCAAAATGGCAAAGCAACCAATCAAAAACAGAGAGATGTCTCCCTCAACAGCCACACCGAGGCATGCCTACCAAACCACCAACCATAGTGATGTATTCCTGCCAATCCCACAGGCACTTGTAAATGTGGCTATAGTGGTGTTCTGATGTGACTACAAGTAAACTTGAGGGTGCCTAATAAGACGAATAAGCAGGACATGTGGCGAGGCCATCTGGAGGTCCTTTAGATCTCAGGCTCTCTGCATTGTCTGTGTAGCGCCTTCACGCCTCTTCTGCTTGATGCTGCTGTCTGAACCTTGCCTTGTTTGGCTTTGCATCATGACGCAGTATCTCACCGCGCTACAAGCAGCGATAAAGCAGTCTCTTGGCCCTGCATAAAACACTAAGAACAAAAACAAAGACAGCTGGGCCGCAGCCTCTATGTCTGTTGTAAGGGCACATCTGGCCGAAGAGAGAATGAAGGGACACAGAACATCTAGGGAAGCCTTGAAGCCTTGGAGGAGGTTTAACGCTTTCCCATATCCTTGGCTCAACACTGCAGAGAGGTTGCTCAGGGTGTTAAGCCTCTGATTCTGCCGGCATGGGGCGCATTCAGTATCGGAACCCTGGGTTTGTCCTGCGGGGTAGGGCGCACAATGTCGTCTACCTGGGATCCACCAGCTTTTACACCTGGCTAAATACCGCCACAGCCGCACCATGTCCAGGGCATCTGTTTAAATCAGGCCCTAACGCAGATGTGATACCTATTTCATTTCCTGATTTTGTTCAAGTCTTCTTGTGGCTATTTCCATTTTGCCAAATTCATCCTGATTTTGTCGAATCTTCTTTTGGCTACTTCCTTTTTGCCTAATTTGTGCTGATTTTGAAAAGTCATCGTATTGCTATTTCTCTTTTTTGCCTAATTCGTGCTGATTTCGTCATGTCTTCTTATGGCTATTTCCCCTGGCTAATTTTTTGCTGCTTTTTTCAAGTCTTCTTATGGCTGTTTCCCCTTTTTGCCAAATGTGTGCTGATTTTGTGAAGTCGTTTTACAGCTATTTCCCTTGTGCCTGCTGCCCCAAGTTTGTTAAGATGCTCGCACTTTTTTGTTTTCCCTTTTCTGACCTCTTCTTTGACTTCCGTGCTTTCTTCTGGATTGACTCCTATACTACCCTCTATTTTTTTTGCCATGTCTCTGCAGTTTGTTCCCCCTTTCTTCTTAACTTGACTTCTCTTTGCCTGTTTCCTTTTGTTACTTTGGTCAAGGACACGGTGCGGCTTGCTGCTCCAGTTTGCGTCGTGCCGTCCCATGGAGAACAGTTTGCGCCTTGCAGAGATGTCCGGCTGGAGGGAGGAGGTCAGAAACAGGAGGTTGTAGGCACCTTGGCAGCGAGGGAGGCTGAGCTACACGTTGCCTCGTTGTCGTAATCACTTTATCCCTCCCGCCCATTCCATCCTTCAATATTCTGGGATTGTGTTTGCGCATGGTTTACCGATTGATCCCTGGTGTTTGTGTATTCCACTTCTCCAGTCCGGAAGGTTCTATTAGTTCGCGCCTCAGCGTTCCCCCATGAAGGTGAATCCAGAGTCTCAAGTTTGTAGTTATCCATCTGTTTTTTGTGATGATTATTTGATATCTGAGAGGGCCTCTGCCTTTTTTTAGAAGCTCATAAAGGCCTGTAAAGTCTAACCCTAGAGTTAGGACTTTTATTTATAAGTCCAAAGAAGTTACCAGTAAAGAGAAAGAATAGAAATAAAAAAAGTCCTGCCTGAAACTTCACTACCTGAATCAACGGAGACCGGTCCAAGGATTGGGAGACAGAGGAGATTATTGCGGATGCCAGCATGGGCCAATGGATTTACAGGGATGAAGGAAAGGGGAGCCATCATGGGCATCACAGAGAATGTCATTGCCATCTCCATTGGAAAAGGAAGAACAATTATACATAAGGTAGAACAACATCGTCACTGAGTCGTTCAAGAAGGACGTTTTACCCTGTCGTTGGGCAAATAAAAGACTCCCATAGAGACTCAACCAATCGTTTTAACATCATCAAATTTTCCAGTCAATAAACCTACCTATCAGTTTGAAATTCAGACACTCTTAAATGCTGTGATTATTCTCACAGACATCAGCTAACTCAATCAAATCTATCCGCTAAGCCTGCAATTTTCACAACCGAGAAGCTGCCTCAGCAAGAGATGGTGGAAAAGTCGGCGACCAATACCCCATGCCATCCAGGCCAAAATCCAGAAAAGCGACTGAAATCAAAGTGCTTTATGCCAACAGCTTTAAATGAGAAATGAAGGGAAGAAGCAATGTGTAGTCATGCTATTGCTATTACATATGTGCCAAAAGTGAAGAAACATGAACCTTGGGAAGCTCTCTTGAACAAACTGTTTGCTTGGCTGAGTGGAAAACTTGACACGGGAGTTATGAGGCCATGTGATCTCAGAAAACTTAAAAGGGTCTGCATTGCCGAGTGGGACCCTCAGACTGACTGCATTGTTGTGAATTGTGAAAAAGGAAACCCCACAGAGAAATGTGAAAAAGGCAGAGGTCTGGGAAGACTTCAATAAAACTTGAAAATTGTCCTCCGAGTTTCAATGCTGCTTCCCCTGTAGAAAACGTTGCCCTGCTGTAGCTAGTGGCAGAATCAGGTGGGGGCAAGTGAGGCACCTCCTTAGTTGCTGGTGTGTGCAACAATCCCTAGGTTGCTGAGCGACTAAGTTGAGAGACCCCTCGGCACTTGGTGCACCCCATGGGTTCAAATACTTCTGGAGTGTGCCGGTGCTGCCTGAATTTGTTCCCGCCAACTCCCTCCTTATCGCTGCAGACAGATGGCATAAGGTAAGTAGCTTAAAAAATATTTGTGCAGTTTTGTACTGTATGAATGTGTTTTCTTTTGATGAAGGTAAAGCATACAGTGTGTGCGTCTGTGTGTGTGTGTGTGTGTGTCTGAGTACGTGTGTCTGGGTATGAATGTTATTGTGAATTTAATACACGCATGTGTTTGTGTGGAGGGAAGAAGCACTTTCCCATCTACCTTTGGCACTCCACCTCCCTGCCACTGCTAGTACCCATTATTTCCCTCTCCTGGATCTTTACGCACACGGCAGCATCTCTCAGCTTGCCAGGTGCATTGCAACAGCTGGTGAAACTGCGCAGGGGCTGAGCAACACTGCTGAAATCTGTTTGTAACTTTGAGTGCAAGCAAACTAGGCTCAGTTTGTCATCCTTCTGAGTGGATATATTGAGAACCATTCAGTCAGGTTTTAACAGCAGTTAGATAAACAGTGGTACACATTAGCGTTGTGCACAAATGAATGCTAACCATACCTATCAATATGACTACTAATTGAAGCTGAAGAGAATAACTGGCATGACTCTCTGCACAACACCCCGATCTATAGCAAAGCAACCATGTCAAATCCACATTGCACCACCCTTTTCTGCAGATATGACTGTGCCTTCTTGGTGCTAGATCCACCCGTAACAATGCTGATATTTATTGTGAGCTCAGCTTCATGAAAGTGATTTATTGGCATAGATAGATTGTGGCCACAGGTACATGAAAGTGATTTACCATGGCCATTACTGAAATAGGGTATGGGCTGTGATCGGATCTTCATGAAAGTGATTCAAAGTGATGATTGATTACATAGATTGATTGTGGCTCCACCCTCATGGAAGGGGTTTACAGTGACCATACTGGCATAAATAGATTGTGGCCACAGGTACATGAAAGTGATTTACCATGACCATTACTGAACTAGTGTGTGGGCTGTGGTTGGAGCTTCATGAAAGAGATTCAAAGTGCTGATTGCTTACATAAATAGATTGTGGCTCCAGCTTCATGGAAGGGATTTACAGTGATCATTACTGGCATAGATAGACTGTGGATGCAGCTTCATGAAATGCTGTAAAATTAGTCTGTGCACTTTTGGTGACATGGCATTTATTCTATGTTTTCATGTGTTACCCTAGAGAACCAATTGTAAATTGTATGGGCCTCGTTACAAGGTGGGCGGTAAGGGTTAACGGGCACCGGTAAGGAGACCCTTACCGCCCTACTACGAGTTCCCTTAGCGAGTCCCGCTATGGGTGCCTGGTTTTAGCAGGCGCCCTTAGCGGGAGGTGCAAAGGGACCAGGGAGCAAATAACGGTACCGCAAATTGCGGTACAGTTATTTGCTCCCTGCCCATTCCCATTGAGCCCTATGGGGGCTCAAATGTGAATGGGGATTGCCTTTTTCAATGGGAATTTACCGGACCCGCAAAGGTCGGAATAGACCGATAAGTCCCCATTGAGCCAGGGCAGACTCGGTACCGTTATTGGAGGCAGTCACAGCGCTAATAGCATCATAACTACCTCCAACCTCGTAATGAGGCCCTATGACTTTTTACTCAATTTATTTTTAAAAACATGTGGTGTAAAAACTATTTTGAAACATTATTTTAAAAACATTCTCGCCCCCCCCATCTCTGCTACGTCATTATGGGCTACCTCATTACTCTGTGTTGCTTGCACCAATTTAGGAATATACTTACACCCCTTCAATGAAAATATTCCCCAGCTGTGCTTTGACAGACCATGGCCCTCATTAGGACTCCGGCGGAAAACCATGGTGCTATTAGCACTATGGCCGATGCCGGAGTCCGCCATGGCGGAATGGGGAATTACCACCCCATTCCAAGGTTGGTGGGGCGGTAATTCCCCATGCCACCATGGCCCTTCCCCATTCCCATTTTTGCCCCACAGGGCATAATGGGAATGGGGAAGGTGGTAAGTGCGGTACCGTACTTACCTCGAGAGTCCCTTTGCAGGCCCATACTTTAACGGCTGGTCTAGACCAGCCGTTAAGGTCGGGTCCCACAAAGGGACCTCGTAGTAAGGCGTTAAGGGTTTAACGGCGCCAACACCTTTTACGGCCACAGGCTGAAGTATTTGATTAAAGAAACTGTTGCAGTACGTGTTCCCATGACCTTTTTCGTGATTTTTTCACTCTCTGTTCCTCCTTATCTTATGTATTATCATGCAATGTCATGTCATATCATGTCATGTCAAGTTGCAATTTTATGAAGCTTTTACACTGCACCAATAACCTCGGTGCTGCTCTTATGGCGCTGGTGCCCTGTCTGAGGAATTGGTGTATTGTGCCCCTGCCTGAGGTTGCCAGGCCACAGTTTGAGGAGGAAGAAGAAGGAACAGGGGCAGGGAGAGGCAGGAGTAGGACAGGATGCACATAACTAACAAGAATGGGAAAGATGAGGCAGGCCCTCTGCACAATGGCAATGGGCCTCATTACGACCCTGGCGGTAAGGGGTTTACGCCAGCGTTAGCTGCGCCGACCCCTTATCGCCAATTACGAGGTCCCTTAGCGCCATGGAGCTTTTAACACCCGCTTTTAGCGGGTGTTAAAATCCATGGCGCTAAGGGACCATGGAGTTAATTACGCCACCGTAATTTACGGTGGCGTAATTAACGCCTTCCCCACTCCCATTATGCCCTATGGGGCAAAAATGGGAATGGGGAAGGGTAAATGGGGATTGGGGACTTACCGCCCTGCCAAGGTCGGAATGGGGCGGTAAGTCCGCCAACCACCATGGCGTAAACGTAGTTTACGCCATGGTGGTAAAGTGACGGCCCAGGCGGTAACTTACCGCCTGGGTCGTAATGAGGCCCAATGTCTCATACATGTGATTCAATATAGATGTTATGTTTTTGAGGTGACGCAACAGCTAGCATTGCCAGAAACTATTGCTATGAATAGTGCTATCAATAGTGGTAGAGGCCGACCATGTTTAAATACACGTCTGCTCTAGTGGTGTGTTCCTTCTACCCCTTTCTGGCACTGTAATTTGCTGAAAGGCAAACTTTCTGGGAGTCTGTTGCAATTGGCTGCCGTAATAGTGGGCTCTGGCAGAGTGTTCTAGCGTTAGTAGTGTTCCATAGAACACTATGGACCCGATTCATGGAATCTTTTACTATGCACTGACTGTGCAATGCAAAAATACACTTGGCACAGTTCCAAGAATCAGGGTTTGTGTCGGCAGTGCAGTCACTTTTCAGCAGTGCAAAGTCACTTTGAACTGTGGAAAAAGTTCCATGAATCGGGCCTTTAGTCAATCCTTCTTAAGGGGGCAGAACACCAAAAATGGGGAAGGATTTGCTCAAAAATGGGCTTTCCGAGGGATGGCCTGTAGGCAGTCCCTCGCACGCCCACAATTGCGCAGCACGAGACGTATTCATGGATTCGATCGCCCAACCTCTCGGCTGGGAAATGGTCATGCAAGTCGTTCATACTATCCACCACCGGAAGGCAGACGTTAGTACACTTGCGCGTAGGAATTGCAGCGTGGCAGTGGGGTTGCATGTCTGATATAGGGGTGCGCGTACACAACTGGGGTTCCGGTCTAACTTAGGGTTGTGCATACGCAGTTTAGCGGGGTGCAAGAATAGTTTATGGGGGTTTAAACGTAGATTTCCTGAGTAATTACTGAGTTGACATTTTTTTATACCCGTGTTGTCGGGGTGCCGGATACAGTTACGGGGGACCCCGCGCAGGGTCGCCAAGATGCAGGCCTGCTTGCGGGGGACCCCACGCGCTGTTTGAAGGGTGTGTGTATTTGTGCCTGGGCGAGCACACAAAGGTAGCTGCTCTGGTAGTATATGCTTTGCGTGTGGGCGTGTCGGGGGGCGTTCTGGCTGCGACTTGCAATTACGGTTACTTTGCGCTGTAAATTCCATTAATAGGCGGGGTGTGGATTTTTCCTTCTGCACTCAGGCACACCCAGTGTCCTTCTCGGCACATGGCCCTTGTGGGATTTTTGCACACATTTCCATGAATCGGGCCTTTAGTGTGTAATCATTACACCGGCTTCTAAGGCCAGGCTGCCGGGGCAGATCATCATATCATCAACTTTATCCTGCAGACACGATTTTCAGGTCAAAGGAAAGTCTTCTTTTATCTTGGGCAGACAGAGCACTGCAATCCCGGCACCATTCAGGTTCTTCAAGTGGTATTTCAGTATAAGCGTTTGAATCTTAAGAAGATTTGCAATTTTACAAGTTGATGAGATTTATACTGTAGCATTACTTACAATTTAATGAATACAGATATTTGCTTAGAAATGATCTTATTATTACAGGCATTACTGAGAAGGTGATGACAATTCAATTAGGCTCATGGTGGCCCTTTGTTCTTAGGAACCAAGCTATTTGGATGCCTCCATGTTGGCTGACAATACAATAAAGTAGTTCCCAAGCACATTGTTTTTCATGGTGTATGAGCCTGGCGCCATAGGCGTCAGGACTGGCCCCATGAGGGTTTTTGAAAAGGATGCCAGGCTCTAGAGGCCCGAGTCCTGACTCCACCTGGCCAATGGGTTTGCCAGAGGGGGTTTTGGGCGAGGGTCGTCACAGCACTCCCCCCTAAGGCCCCTCCCATGGTGTTCCTTCTGTCTGGCCCAGGTTTGGTTGGGAAGTTCCGATGGAATTTCCTGATTAGACGTGGTGCGTGGATATTCTCACTGGGCTCCCAGGATCTATCTTGTGGTCCAAATCCTTTCCAATCAACAAGATAATATAGCTTGCTCCTAGAGTATTTAGAGTCCAAGATATCTTTGACTTTGAATTCTGGTTCTCCGTCAACAAGTATGGGCTTAGGTGGTGTCCCAATCCATGTGCCGGATTGCATTGGATTCAGGAGGGACACATGGAATACCGGGTGGATGTGTAGATTAGGTGGTAAATCCAGTTTCACGGCTACTGGGTTGATAATTGCCTTAATGGTATAGGGTCCTAAGAATCTGGGATGAAAGGTCCGGGTTCCCTTGATGGGTACGAATTTAGCGGCTAACCAAACTTTGTCTCCTACTTCATAATCAGGGGCCTTTTTCTGGTGTTGGTCAGCGAATCTCTTGTTTTTCCTTGGCATGAATAAGGTGTTCCTTTGCCCTTTTGAAAGCCTGAGTAATGGTTGTGTGTAGAGTCTTTACCGCTGGCATTTCCAAGCTGGATGGAAGGTCTAGTTCAGAGGTACGTGGATGTCTGCCATAAAGGGTATAGAAGGGTGTTTGTCCCGTGCTTGAATGCAAAGAATTGTTATATGCATATTCGGCTATCCATAGTAGGTCTTTCCAATTCCTTTGTTTGTGGTGCAGCATGCACTGTAAATATTGCTCGAGTGTCTGATTGGTTCTCCCGGTTCGGCCGTCCGTTTGGGGATGGTGACTGGTAGATAGCCGAACGTCGATCTGCGCCATTGCACAACATTTTTTCCACAAGTTTGAAACAAACTGGCTGCCTCGATCAGAGACCAGAACCGAAGGGAAGCCATGTAGCTTAACAACGCCCTCCAGGAACACTTTTGCTAAAGTGGCTGCGTCTGGGAGGCCTTTGAGAGGAATAAAATGGGCCATCTTCGAGAATAAGTCCAGTGATGAAGTCAAGGGAAAGAGTGTGCCATGGAACTGGAGGAATGTCCAATGGTTGTAGGAGACCAGACGATTTTTGTTTCTGTGATTTATTTTGTGCGCAGACACCGTACGACTGAATATACTGAATGATGTCCTTACGCCAGTTAGGCCACCAAAAGTTCTCTTTCACCTTAGCTAGGGTTTTGGCGATCCCAGGATGCCCTTCGATCAATGAATCATTATAGTTTGAAATAATATGCTGTTGTAATTCATTCTTGGGTACATATAGGCAATCCCTAAAAAAGGGTAGATGGTCCTTGATGGTATATTGTTCTCCTTGAGTTTGCCATGCGAAGTAGGCATCAGGATTCATTGTCTGTGGATTTCATTTCGTAGTTCTGCTTGTGTTAAGGCTGTTGTGATACCCAAGAGTTTGTCTTCAGGTATAATAGGTACTGGGTCTGGAGTTGTATATACTATTTCATCTATGCCCATGCGAGACAAGGGATCCGCCTTTCCGTGTCTGACTCCTGGTAGCAATGTAATTACATAATCATATTCGGCGAAGAAAAGGCCCCACCGTAATTGGCGCGAGGACTGTGTCTTGGCTGTTTTGAGATATTGCAGGTTTCAGTGGTCTGTGATGACTGTAATGGTGTGTCTGGACCCCAGAAGGTAGTGCCTCCAGGCTTTAAAGGCAGATTTGATAGCCAGGAGTTCCTTGTCCATGATGGCATAATTAATCTCTGGAGGTGAGAACCTTTTCGACCAGAAGGCCACAGGATGTAGCTGGCCGGTTTCCGGGTCTCTCTGTGAAAGGACAGCCCCCATTGTGTGACTGGACGCATCAGTTTCAACGACATAAGGGAGGTCTGAACGAGGATGTCGCAGGATTGGAGCGGAGGTAAACCTTTGTTTAAGTTCCAGAAAGGCTTCTTCTGCTTCTTTGGTCCAAGCAAACTTTTTATTGTTTTTTCGTAATAGTACTGTGATTGGGTGCACAACCTGAGAGAAGACTGGGATGAACCGGCGGTTGAGGTTCGCAAAGCCCAGCATGCTTTGCACCCCTTTCAGAGACATCGGTGAAGGCCATTTCAGAATGGCATCTACCTTGTGCACATGATCTTGTTCCGAGGCTGAGTATACTAAGATGTCGTCTACTTACACTAAGGCGCACACATCAATTAACTCCCTTAAGACATCATTCATGAAATACTGGAATGCCGCAGGAGTGTTGCATAACCCGAAGGGCATGGCTTGATATTCAAACAAGCCGTACTTAGTATGGAAGGTGGTTTTCCATTCATCTCCTTTTCTGACTCGGACCAGGTGGTACGCTCCTCGAAGGTCCAATTTGGTATAAATCTGGGCATCTTTGACTTGGTTTAGCATCTCAGGGATAAGTGGCAAGGGCAGAGGCGTTGCTAGGGGGGGCTAAGGCGGCTAAAGCCCCTGGTCTTTTGGTTGTAGCCCCAGATAGAATCTCAGGAGCTACAGCTAAAAGGCTAGCTAGTCCCCTGTCCCAACAGTTCCAACATCAGTGTAGCCCCAGGTCTTTTCCAGACCTAGCAACACCCCTGGGCAAGGGGTAGCAGTTCTTCACGGTGATCTGGTTTAGTGCACGGTAGTCAATACAGGTTCTCAAGTCTCCTTCCTTTTTTGGTACGAAGAACAAACGACTGGCTGCGGGGGACTTCGAAGGACGGATAAATCCGTTTGCAAGGTACTGGTCTAAATAGGATTTCAAATTAAGGTTTTCTGGTTCTGTGAGAGCGTAGATCATGCCGCAAGGGATTTGTGCACCAGGAACAAGGTCAATCTGACAGTCATAGGACCTGTGCGGCAGGAATGTATTGGCTTGGTCCTTTCGGAAAACATCCTGGAAATTATGGTATTCATTTGGCAAGGTATTCGTTGCTCCCAGGGTTGATACTGTCGCTCCGGGAGTCATGGGGATACAGTCGTCGGGTTTCTCCTCTTGGTAATAGCAGGTAGAGGAGCAGTCACCGAGGAAGGTTAATTTTCATGCCCGCCAGTCTATCAAAGGGTTGTGATCAACCAACCATGGCATCCCTAGTATTAGCCTGAACTGAGGTGCCTTGATGAGATCGAATGAAATAGACTCCCGATGTCCGTCCTGGCACAGCAAGGTTACCCTGGCTGTGCACTGGGTTACTGGTCCGGAAGCGATTTATGTCCCATCCACAGTGGTTACCTTGTCCATAGTTGGCTTAGAACACAAAGGAAGCCCCATCTCTGCTGCCAGTTCTTGAGCAATATAATTTCCAACTGCTCCGCTATCGATGTATGCTTCAACGGCATGCATTCTTGACAACTGTTGGTGGTTAATTAAGATCACTGGTATTGCAAAGTGCGAGGTCAGCAACTCTTTCTTCTCACTCGACAAACTGACCTCTACATTTGTCGAGCTTGGTAGTTTTCCGATTCCTTAGCTTCATCCTTCTCTGTGGCCCCGACTGTTCTTCTTGGGGGTTTTACTGGACAGTCCTTCAGGAAATGTCCTGGTTTCCCACAATACAAACAAAGCTGTTGTCTTCTTTTGTCCCGCTCTTGTTTTGTTAATGGAGGCCGTATCCCTCCAATCTGCATGGGTTCTACAGCATTTTCAGGTACACGGGGTGTGTTTTCCCTTGGTCGAACATACATGGTCCGAGGGTCCGTCTTAGACCGGTCTGCCTTTCGGTCCTGCAACCGGTGGTCTAACTGCATGACCAGATTTATGAATTCTGCACAGTCTCTGGGTGGATCAACCACCTGGGCTAAGACGTCCTTTAATTCGCCTCGTAAGCCTCGATGGAATAACGTTGTTCTTTTTTTTCCTGGCCACCTAGCTTCGGCAACCAGTCTGTTGAAGGTGGCAATGTACCTTAACAAGTCCTGATTCCCCTGTCAGAGGGACAAGAGTTCATTGTCTACTGCTTGTTCCTGGGTATGGCGAGCAAAAAGTTTTACCATTTCTCTCTGGAACCCCCAAAGTCATGTAATAGAGGATCGTCATGGGTTACCAACAGCACCGACCAATCTGCTGCTCTACCACTCAGGTATGATAAGACAAAAGCTACCCGAGCTTGATCATTTGGAAATGCTCCAGGCCTACAAAGAAAATGAAGGCGGCACTGATTGATGAATGCCGCATACTTCCGTGGGTCACCTGAGGACCTTTCTGGTGGTGCCAGGGGCACTGTTCCAGGTACTGTGATCTGTACCAGAGTGGGTGGTATGGCAGGGTTTTGCATCGTTGGATTGCTTCCAGGTAGAGGCGTCTGTCCTTCCCGTGATTGCAAGTATTGCCTGTTAATCTCTTCAGTGCGTTCTTTGGTCACTATTAGGTCTCTCCGGAGGGCATTAGTCTCTTGTCGGGCAGAATGAACCTCAGCACGAAGCTCTCCTAGTAATTGGGCCATTTCTGATGTCTCCATGGTGCCCAGGTGGATTTGTTGTGGTAGGCTTCGTGTTCTGTTACGCTCACCTGGCATCCACAGGGACGCCACCCAGCCGGGTTACTCGCTGGTATGCTCCTCAGCTTTGCCCTGATGTGGTCTGCGGGGAAGGTTCTGCCTGAAAATACAGGAGGACTGTGTTCAAGACTGACCAACTGGGGTAAGTATCCTCCCTCCACCCCCATATGATTTCAGTCCTTCTGGCACCCTCTCATCACCCTGTGGTAGAATTAGGCGTGCTCTCCATCCTGCCTTCTTTGCAGGGGGGCGTTGTCTTTCTTGGGTGAGTGCGGTCCAGTTACCTCACTGACGCCGGCCCGTTTGATATTGTTCAGGTAGGTCTTATTGCTGTTCTTTAGTTTTGTTGCTATCCTGCATGCCTTTCTTTGTTTAAAATGTCTCTTTTTTCTCCCTTAGGTATGCAGAGCTTCAGCGCAGCGAACTGGCTTGGTTGAGCCCTGCTGGTATCTGACCGGAAGGCAGACGTAATGACATCCAAATGATGGCGCATTAAGAGCGCTATGATGCGGTAAGTAAGCGCTATGCGCAGCGCTGCAAAGTCTTGCCTTTTCTAACTTGTGTTTTCCTTCCTTGTAGGTCGCGGTGTTCTTCAGCGTGAGTGGAATGTCCGGAGTGGTGCCAGCCGAGAAGCGACCAGCCAGGTAAGCCTTTTGAGCAGTTTGTAATTTGTAAATGTCTACTGCTTTCTTTAATGTTGCCTCTATCTTCCTCTTTCAGGTCGTTCTCTCCGGGAGGCGTGCATATTCGAGGAAGCTGTTCTCGGGAGCTGCGAGTGTTTAAAGATGAAGACTGCAGGTAAGATGCTGCTGCTAATGATGTTCCTTTTGTCTCCTTGCAGGTTCTGCTTCCCCGAGGTTCGAGGGAATAGCTGGACACAGTGAGTGTCACGTTGCAAGCTGGAAAGTAACGCGAAGCGTGTTGGCTTGCTCGGGTGTGGTTTAAAGAGCCCCAACAAAATAGTCCAGGTAAAATAGTCCCTAGGCTACCACACCCAAAACACTAGACCGCATAGCTTGGTTCTTAGGAACCAAGCTATGTGGATGCCTCCATGTTGGCTGACAATACAATAAAGTAGTTCCCAAGCACATTGTTTTTCATGGTGTTTGAGCCTGGCGCCATAGGCGCCAGGACTGGCCCCATGAGGGCTTTTGAAGAGGATGCAAGGCTCTAGAGGCCCGAGTCCTGACTCCACCTGGCCAATGGGTTTGCCAGAGGGGGTTTTGGATGAGGGTCGTGACAAAAACACCCTAAAATTTACAAGTAATTCTCCAACACATGAACAATTCCAATAGATGCCTGGTCACCAACAGTACATGGCATATGCAGGCACTGCCACTGTAAAACACATGTCGATACCATTGTATACAATGTCATAATTGCCATTTTAAAACATGTTTGGGGGGGCGCTGTTGAGCGCCGAACAAGATGGCCGCCTGAAACGTGAGCTCCGTGGCAGGCAGATCTCTTGATCCTGATCTTGGGCATGCATGATCTACAACTTATACCAGACGACTACGATTCGTGAGCTGCTGGTCCAGGGACCAACTGGTCCACATCCCGAAGAAAATCGGTGCCGGGAACCCTGTAATCGGGAACTGGCGCGACCATCCCCCAGAGCCCGCGGCGCTCGTGGGGCGCCGGATGGTCCCGGCCCTCAGAGCTGTAGCGACCTGCCGCCCTTGTGGGGTCCCGAGTGGCGGCGGAACATTTCCGCGTTGGCGACCAGGAGCGGGCCACTGGATTGTTGGGGTTGCGCGGCGCTGGGGTGGAGCACCGCGACCACTGGAGCTGAAGCCTTCCGCTTACCGGACCCGCACGCGGCATAGGCCCCCATCACCTCCCGTGTCGGCCCTCAATCTGCTGTCTACAAATCGAGGCATCGCCCCGCGGGGGTCAGCAACCACCCGCACCTCGTAGAGGTCGACCTGCTCCTGCCGGGCATCGTGGTGGGACCCTCCCGCAGACCGGACTGCAACCTTACCGCACCCAGAGGGACCCGGACCCCTGGCGGCCTAGCCGCAACCTGCTTGGATCCTCCTCGTGCTTGAGTTGCGTCGGCCGGCCTCTGCCTTCGAGGCCTGGACCCTGCCCGTGGAAGCGAGCGACACTATCGGCACCCCTTCCTCTCTGCGGGGCGACATCACCGCCACAATGACTAAAGGGACTGGCAAAAAACAGAGCTCCATAAATATGTTTACGAAGGCACCGGTGGTCCCTGCTGAGGAGGCTGCCGAGCCGGCCCCCGCTACTACCTCATCCACTGCTGCCTTAGAATCTCAGAACATGATGGACTTTATCCGTGAGGGGTTCACCACGCTTCACTCGAAGCTCGATGATATGAATGGCACCATCTCCTCTATCAGGGCCCACATGGAGAGGACCGACGGCCGAGTTCGGGAGGTTGAAGCCAGGATGGGCTCCGCCGAAGATGGCCTGGGGGCACTGCGGTCGGAGGTCACGGCTCTATCTAACCGCGTCCTTGAGGTGGAGAAGAAAAACAAAGACCTGGAATCGCGCTCGAGGCGTAACAACCTTCGTATCATTGGGGTCCCTGAGAGTGGCATCGGAGAACCGATGGAAGACTTTGTTGAACGTACATTACTGTCGTTGCTGGACTCACCGAAGCTGTCCCCGCAGTTTGCCATAGAGCGGGCACACCGGGCTCTGACGCCTAAACCCAAGCCGGGCGCACCCCCGCGACCCATCATAGCCCAGGTCCTTAACTTCCGGGACCGTGATGCCCTCCTTAGAGCCGCAAGACTTACAGGCGAACTTCTACTAGACGGAGCAAGGATACATCTATACCCGGACTTCTCGGTGGCTGTCCAGCGGGAGCGCAAGACTTTCCTGGCAGTGAAAAGGAGGCTCAGGGATCACGGAGTCAAATACTCCATGTTATACCCCGCTAAGCTACGTGTGGAACACAACAATCAGGTGTCGTTCTTCACGATTCCGGAGGAGGCTTCCAGATTTATTGACGATCATTTTCCAGGCTGACCCTCCACCCCCGGCCATTCCGCTACAACCACTCGGAACGCCCGTTGGGGGGGCGCCGACATCGGCTCTCCCCCGACGCCAAGAATCTACTACGTCTATACTTATCAACATCTGTCAGTTAGATTAACCTGCATAACTGTGCCAAGGTAAATTGCGCCGATTACAGCTGTTCAAGTAACGTCCATAGCATCACTGTAGGCACCATGTTTTAGCTGGATCTGCCACAGGCCCGGAGCGGCGTCATCAGTCCGGCCCACAGCCCCCCAGGCCTTGATGCCACTGTTTTGGATTTGGTTAAGGGGTTTTGGGGTTGCCATTCTCGTGTTCGGGGAGGGATGTGGGTGGGGGAGGGAGGTCATGGGGGTTTTGTTATAAAAAAGTTTAGCTTTGGCAGCGTGGGCGGACGGCAGGGCATTGCAATGTTGATGGGGCTACAGGGCTGCAGCATCGGCCCACTGGACATTATCCCGGCGATATGAGGGTTACCCCTCCCTTGGCGGAGGACAATCTAACCTTTATAAGCTGGAATGTGAGGGGACTGGGCAACTTTAAAAAAATTAGACAGATACAACTGCACGTGGAGCGACATGGGTCCAAGATCCTGTTTTTACAAGAGACACATGCGCGATCCGAACATTGTTTGCGATTTGCTAAGACCTGGGGCCCCCAGAGACACTACACCAACTTCTCCACACAAAGTCGGGGGGTCATGACTATCATTCATAAGAGCCTTAAATTTACACTCATCTCCTCACAAATAGACCCCCAAGGCAGATATGTGCTTCTCCATGCAATACTCCAGAATAGGGAGGTGATCCTCCTTAACATCTATGGCCCTAACACGGATGACCCGGAGTTCTTCACACACCTCACATCTCTCCTGGACGGCTTCCCTTTGGTCCCTATCCTATGGGGGGGGACTTCAACACCATCTTTGATATAGACCTTGACAGATCTGGGTCCAGGCCTCGTCAACTCACCAGGGCAGCCTATGCTGCACTATCATCCCTCCCCCGCATTGCGGCTGTAGATGCTTGGAGAGTGATTTACCCTGATTCCCGTGTCTACTCCTTCTACTCTTCAGTCCACGATTCCTATTCTCGAATCGACAGGTGGGTGGTCTCTGATGTATTGATTAAAAATGTGGTACAACTAACGATCCTCCCTAGGACCCTATCTGACCATGGACTGGGGATCGGGCGGAGACCGTGCTAGACGATGGAGGATGAAACCTCATTCTCTTCTTGACCCTCTGTTTAGATCGGAACTCGAGGTAGCCATTGAGGAGTACTTCGAAATGAACAGGGACTCAGTGTCTTCCCAGGTTCCCAGGCCACCCTATGGGAGGCCTTTAAAGCATACATTAGGGGCATAGCACTGTCCAAAGAGAGTGGCATACTTAAAACAATTCGAAGGGATATCGACGTCAGCGAAACTAAACTATCAACCCTGGAGGCCCAGTGCCCTGCGACCCTTGCGGCCATGGGAGTAGAGCTGGACGTTTTTCAATCCCTAGCGGAACGGGAACAAACATTCCTAGATAGCCCCGGCCTGGCGAGGAGATATGGAGAGGGCGGGCGCCCGGGCCGCTTCCTCGCTAGACTCGTCCGACATGAACTGGGTGCCCCACATATACCTGGGATTGTCAGATCAGATGGCTCTTTGGCCACCACGTCACAGGACATCAACTCGGAGTTCTTTGCTTTTTATGAAGCTCTATACTCCAATTCGGACGAGGCTACAGAGGCAGAGGTGGACTCCTATCTTACGGCTCTCCTCCTAATGGTCCTCTCTCCCGGGACCTCTGATTCCCTTGATTGTCCACTCACCTCTGAAGAGTTCGCGGAAGCCATTGACTCTCTCTCCTCGGGGAAGGCTCCCGGGTCAGATGGCATCCCGGTCGAATTCTATAAATGTTATAAGATCCTCTTACTCCCTCACTTACAGGCTCTTTGGGAGGAATCGGTGGAGGCAGGCACACTCCCCCCATCACTCCGGGAAGCCACAATTACGGTACTACTTAAAGCTGGTAAACCGGCCACTCAGTGCAGCTCATATCGTCCACTCTCCCTCATAAACTGTGACACAAAAATGTTTGCCAAAATATTAGCAACCAGACTTGCTCCCTGTATGCCATCCATTATACACCCAGATCAGGCGGGCGTCATTCCAGGCCGTTCCACCGCTATGAACATTAGATGGCTCTTTAATATAATCAGTAGAATCAGCCCCAGCGTCCAGGCGGTCGCCGCGACCCTCGACATGAAGAAGGCATTCGACTCTGTCTCTTGGAGGTACCTCTGGCGGGTGCTCGAACAATGCAAATTCGGGCCGGTGTTTCGTTCCTGGGTCAGGTTGCTTTACTCGGGACCGGTGGCCAGTGTCCGCACTGAGGACAGATGCTCCCCACTCTTCGACATTGCCAGAGGAACAAGGCAGGGCTGTCCGTTCTCCCCCCTGATCTTCGCTTTAGCGATAGAACCCTTCGCCGACATGATCCGACAACTTCACTCACACAGAGGGCTCCGCTCGGCGGGTCAAGCCGATATTATATCGCTCTACGCTGATGATGCACTTCTTTTTGTGCGGTCCCCCTCCACTAACTTACCCCCGATACTGAAAGATGTGATCTACTTCGGGTACATCTCAGGCCTCAAGGTGAACTGCTCAAAATCTATGCTCTTTCCGCTCACGGAACGAACCCTCCCCCCTCCTGATACGATGGGATTCCTATGGCCGCCGTTGAAGTTCATGTACTTGGGGATTGAAATAACCGTCAATCTGAGACTACCCTAGAGGAGAACTACCAAAACTACCTAGCGCAGCTGGCAACTAAGCTCCCGACATGGAGTAAATTGCCGATCTCTCTGGAGGGTAGATTAGGACTACTAAAAATGATAGTACTACCCCAACTACTATACAGGTTCATTAATGTCCCCCTGTGGCCGGGCGAGGGTTTCTTCCAAGCATTGACACGTAGTACCAACTCTTTCCTGTGGCATTCGGGTGCGGTCAGGCTTAAGCTCAGGACCCTATCCACCCCGATGCCTGATGGCGGTTTTGGGGCTCCCGACTTCCTAAAGTACTGGTTGGTCTCCCAAATCCAACACACATCTTACTGGTTTAACACAACTGACCCTCCTCCACATGTCAGACTTGAAAGACTCTCGGTCAGCGACCGAGATATCCGTTCACTGGTGATACAACCCATTCCTCTCGCACGGGATTCGTTGGACCCTGTGGCCTGCACCTCCCTGGCGCTGTTGAAAATGTGGAAACTATTAGAAACTCCTCATCCATTTCATGGCAATCTCCCACTGTGTAACTTTCTCCCCGGGATCCCGGGAGTCCCGCCGCCGACTGTGCGCAGATGGGCTGAGGCGGGATACGAGCTGCTGCGCGACGTATTCGTGCAGGGTAGCTTTGTGGAATGGCCCGAACTACCGCTATCCTTGAGAAGTGGCCCAAGTGCGTGGCTTCAGTATTCAGCCTTACGTAAAACCCTTAAAAGAAACTACACCATGTTCCCGGCAATGCCACCAGAGGACCCTGCTATCGAGGAACTAACCTCCCCCACACCCACTAGAGGGAAAATATCTAGGTTATACACAATGATACAATCCAGAACCACTCTGAAATTTACTGGACTAAGGCGGGCGTGGGAGGGGGACCTCGGGGTGGAGGTGACGGATGAGCGCTGGACCCACATGTGCGCCCAAATACACCAGGTATCTTTCAATTCCCGGTTTAAATTGATTCAATTAAAGGTGCTACACAGGTTTCATTATACTCCGAGCAGGTTGCACCGTATGTTTAAGGATCACTCTCTGAGATGCCCCAGGTGTGGGCAAGATGGCGCCGATTACATACACATGATCTGGGATTGCCCCCGCCTCTCCCAGTTTTGGGAGAGGGTATTCTCAACTGTATCTGCTATGCTCGACTGTCCCATCGACCCCTCCCCAGTGAAGGGCCTGTTTCATGACTTTCCAGAGCTACCCCGAAACTCCAGGAAACTAGCCGGCCTTTGCATGCTCCTTGCGGTGCGGGCCATTCTGCTTCACTGGCTTCGCCCCGCACCCCCCACGCATGCGCAATGGCTCAACGCTCTCACATGGGCCTCAGACACTGAGGAGGCATGGTCCTGTCTACAACCAGTTCACTCGAGGCCTAGAAATGTCTGGACCCAGTTTTGTTCCTATATGTCAGATTTAAATGCGACACCTGATACAACTCCCCCAACTACTTCACCCACCCATGCGGGTGATTCACCCTGAGCCAAGGGATATCTTATGTTGTCCTCGCACTGAACGCATCCTTGATGGAAAATGTTAATGTTAAATGCTCTGCTTGTATGCCTGCGCTTACCCTCTGTACTGTTCGCCTGTGTTCTGCTGCCAAGCTGTTCAATAAAAAAAGGTTTAAAAATAAAAACATGTTTGTGATGCTGTAGCCCCTAATATGCCTAGGAAAGCTGTATGTGCAAGCCAGACATGGCCTATTGGTCATGCAGCAGATACTCTGTGATACTGCCTCCTTCAAAAGGCAGATTGGTGTCTAGGTGGCCACCCATTAGGAATAAGTCGCCCCTTGCTACAACCATGCTCTTTTGCCCAAAATGTTAATATAACAATTTATATTTTGTCTGGTTGGTTTGTTATATGATTCATGCACTTTTCAAGTCATCGCTATAAAATTGAATGGATATTAGCCCAGTGATTTTCACCCTTTGTCCGTTCACCTTGTTCACATTGTTTCCACATGTTCATTTTTTCAATCTTGTCAAACTTTTATGGTTAGTCAACAAAGTAGGCTTTGCCTTACTTTTCCTTGACTGAATCCTGTAACCTGGCATGTGAGCAATTTCCATGAATTGGGGACATGCTTCACTGGTAGTGGATTTTATTTTTTAACAAAGAAGCACACGATATATGGTGACTTTATGATTTTATTTTTAAACCATAGAACACATGGTGGAAATATTCCTCAGATTGTTTTTGCACATACAGCCCTAAAAGAAGCAGATACATTTCCATTGATGAAATCCTGGATGCAGATGAACCATCCAACAAAAAGCAAATGTTGTGACATTCCCATCTAGAGTGGCGAAGTTATTTTCTTTTTCTTCCAGCTTAAAGAAAAATGTACATCTTGAATCTACAGTGCTCAAGATAGTGGCAAAAAAAATAACGTTGGGAGGCATTTTGCAATAATACACTATTTCCTAAAGGAACCTTTTTGCAATCCTAAAAACAGGTACATGCTGTCAAAGAGGAATTCCTTCAAAGTTTCTAATTATTTTATGAAAAATAAATGTACTTTTACAGATTGCACAATTGTGAAGGGCACAGTAACTCCTGTGGCTGAATGTGTTGTAAGAGATTTTAAAAACGGTCCTGAATGTATGTTTGCCATGTCAGGTGTGCAGATAGGTGCAAACACTATGGCATGCAAGATATCTGCACTATCAGACAGTCTGATTGCCTCTCTCTGTGAATCTGCCTTTTTCCGACATCACCTTCCTAAAATTAAAACGTTTATCCCGTCTGATAGCATCCAAGTGCTGTTCCTGTGCAAGCTACACACCAGATTACTGAGCCCTGGTGGAATACATTCAGTGTCAGCCTCCACAATGACTGTCCTGTTTGGTTTCCTACATTCTGATATGCTTGACACTTTTTAGGAGACAGCTAATAATAAAAGATAATTAAATAAAGATGTTTCTTAAGCTATAAATGTCATGGTCAGCATGATCAGCAATGCTGCATCCAACTCCAAAGAACTTTTCACAATACTAAAAGAACTGGAAACTCCAACACCAATTACCAACTGCACCAATACTAGTAAAGAATGGTGCACCACGATCCAAGGTGCGCTTACCGCAAAGATCAACCTCCTCCAAAATAAAATACAAACCAAGAAACAACTTTTACCAGTTAAATATGATAAAGACTCCCAACCTCTCACCACCACCAGTGACACCAAACCCACCTTCCAATTCACACCTCTCTCACAAGATAGTGTTCAACACCAACGTTAAAATCAAAGCATCCAATTGCAAGGGAGACTCTGTCCCGGCAAAAGTAGTAAAATCCTGTGCCCATGGACTAACACCAATCATAACGAAATTTGTAAATGCCTCCTTTGTCAAAAATATTGTTCCAGCTAGCATCACAGAAGCCTGTGTTACCCCGTTATTAAAAAAGCCTAACCTTGACCCCACAATGCCCACTAACTATAGACCAATAACAACGGTCCCATTCTTATTATAAATCCTGGATAAAATAGCATACAATCACGTCCAAGCACACTTGGAACACAACCAGCTCCTTGATACCAGACAATCATAGTACGGAAACAGCCCTTTTGGACCTCAAAATCCAAATGGATACCATCAGAGACTCAGGAAAGCTCTGTATACTCCTTCCTCTAGACCTATCCGCAGCCTTCGACCTTGTCGACCATAACAAACTCTGCTCCACACTAACCAAAGATTTTAACTTTTCTAAGGACGCCACTACATGGATTAAATCATTCCTGGCTGAACGAACCTCTAGAGTATCCATAAGCAAAGAAGCCGTTGACCCGATATCAGTCCCCATAGGTGTACCACAAGAATCCTGCCTATCCCCTACCCTCTACAACGCCTACACGAAGCTCCTCTTATCAGCGCTGGATGATATGGGTGTCATCTACACTAATTTTGCACATGACACCCAGATCCTCATCACTCTCTCAGGGAACTACACACAAGACACGGCCACTATTAATAAAATCTATTCAATAATCCAAAACTGGATGGCCCTAAACAACCTTTGTCTCAATGACGAAAAGACCGAGATTCTCATTGTGGGGCCACAAGCCAAAGTTAATGCCCTGCAGCCAGACTATGCCACCATAAACATTGACGGAACTATTATCCCAGTTCTCAAACAGCTAAAAACACTAGGCATGTATCTAGACTCTAACTTAACTTTGAACAAGCACATCAGCCCTCTCTCTTCATCTACGTCCTACACGTCTAAGCTTATCTCACTCAGCCGCCAATTCTTAACCGCTGCAAACTGCATCGCATTAGCTAGGGCCTTGATACTTTCAAGACTCGACTACTGTAACATACTATTCCTTGGCACCACAACCACAAATCTCAACAAATTGCAATTAATCCAAAAAATAAAGCCCTTAGGGCAGCCCTGGGAATAAGAAAATCTGAGCACATATCCAACACCAGAAGAGAGCATCATTGGCTTGTTATTAAAGATAGAATCTTATTCAAAACACAATGCACCACCTTCAAATGTCTACACGAAAATGCACCCATATACCTTAACCACATAATAACTAAAAAACCGATCACCAGAACATCTAATAACCTCTCACTACTCTCAATCCCCCACTTTAAAAAGACCAGAGCAGGAGGCGCCAGCTTTCAGTATTTAGCCCTCAAACATTGGAACGCTCTGCCGCTTCACATCAAAAATGAGACAACCCTCATTGGATTAAAACAATGACTGAAAACCTGGCTATCTAATCAAGAGCAATAACATAGCCATCTGCCTAAATACGCCGCTCCCTACATATTTGCTAATGTCATGTATATATATTCTCTGTACTGCCCATGTATATTCTTTGCCAACTGTTATTGGCCATTGTGATGCCCTATAATTTATTCATATCCAAGCTGTCTGTAACTTCGCTGTGATACCTAACGGTATGGGCGAGTAACAAATGTAATAAAATAAATATAATTAATGGTAAATGCATGTGTTATTCCGTTGTTATACAAAGAGTAAATAAACCACCCAAAGAAATCTTGGTACACATTCTCATATTCGTGGACATCGCCACCCCAGTAGCACTTGCCAGTAGCTCCTGTTTTTTTCTCATTAACTAAAAGTAGCTCTTGCTAACGTAAAGGTTGGAGACCACTGGTCTAACGTGTTCTCAGACCCCACAGGGGGCGCTATCAGCTCTGCTCCTTTAAAACCACCGGAAGTAAGAAGTTGCCGGTAGGCCCATTATGATACTGGACGTGATGTGTCTGTGCAGTACCTCTGCTGTGTTGTGATTTGCTGAAGGTTGTGTTCAAGCCTCCCCACACGAAGGTCCTCAGCTCAGGCTTGCAAATGGAGGTGTTGGGGGCAAGTAGTGTTTACTAGACATACTGGTAAGGGATGATAAGGGAGTGTGCTTTTGCATTTAATATATTTAGTTATTAAGGTCATAAAGCCAAGCAAAACACTAAGTTAATGTATAGACGTACCTCTGTGTGCCTACGTGTGTGTGTATATGCAAATATGTATTGAATACATATACCTTTTCACAATGAATGTGGAATTAATAAACAAACCAGTTAAACATTTTAATGGACGATTTAACACATTTTTACAGAAAGGCATTTTTATTGAATGGAATTAATCAAAATACTGCAAGGCTGTAAAGATGAAAGAAGGTGGGGGGGGGGCAGTGCACGCTGGCCCCAGGCACAGCTAGGCTCCGCTCTGGGCATGCCTGGCCGGCGGCCATGTACATCACTCTATTTCAGTGGGTCGAGCTTAATTCCGGTAATAGGGACATGGGGCCTCATTCAGAGTGCGGCGGTAAGGGGTTAACGGAACCGGTAAGGATGCCGGTGCCGTTAACCTCTTACGGCCGCATTCCGAGGTCCTTTAGTGGGTCCCGATAAAGGACCAGGGACCTAATAACGGGCCTGTTATTAACGGGACCGTTATTAGCTCCCTCCCCATTCCCATTGAGCCCAATGGGGGCTCGAATGGGGATGGCTTCCCTGAATGGGGAAATACCGGGTCCTCCAAGGTTGGAATGACCCGGTAAGTCCCCATTCATGGAACCCGGACCCGAGTTTGGAGGCAGCCATGCCGCAAATAGCAGCATGGCTACCTCCAAACTCGTAATGAGGCCCATAGTTAGAAAAGTCTTCAGTTTGTGGGAGAGGTAATGGATGCCTATGCCATGCCGGTTCCTGCAGTTCTTACTCTTGGCGCTATTTGGCACTGGTCTGCATAGAACGTTCTGCAGAAAGGGTCCATCGTTTGTTCATTTTGTTCGGGTTTCGCCTTCTGTATTCTGCAATTTGGCGCAAACACTTCTTGGAGCTATTATGGACTAATTTGCTAAAGACTGCCTCTGGTGGGTGGAGAAAGCAGCATTTAGAGCACCCTGGACGCAACACGTCATGACATGCCAGCATATAGTCTCCCAAGCCCTCCACAGTCTCCAGCAATATGGCTTAATCTCCATGCAAATAAAAACATCACTTTGTGTCCCAATGGGCAGTGCAGGTCATTGGGCCGGCTCTCGGCGGATCCGAAATCCGGCACCAGATGTGGAGCCGGACCTCAGGATCCGGCCAGAGTCAGCCGCCCAAGCCCATGAACCGCACTGGAAAACGTACAACAAATACATTCTAAAAAAGCGCCCGCGATGGCAGCATTGCCTTTTACCGCGGCTTTGGCACTGGTGTGTAATGCACATGCTCGCTGCATGTACAACTGAAAGGAAGCAGTTGTACATGTACAGAGCATTGTGCATTACACGCCAGTGGTAAAAGACAATGCAGCTGTTTTTTTTTAAAGAATTCATTTGATCAATGTCCACTACCAGCCCCACACAGTCTAGACCACACCCCATCTGGCACGGCCCCCCCAAACTCCTCCCCCATCCCGTCCCTTGTGGGATCCCCCACCACATTATTTCCATTTCCAGCACTGCCAATGGGTGACTTCCAGGGCCTTCATAACTGGGTGATGCCAAGATGACTTTTGCTTGCCCATAAGCCATCGTATTGACTATGAGGCTGGGGAAAGGAATAGATGTGTCTGTCTTCTTTGGAAAATATTGGGTGAAAGGTTTCACAAAGCACTACTTGTTTGACTTTCTAGGTTACTGTCCAGATATGAACTCCCCTACCAAAGAATGTGCTGGGCAGGGAGAGAAGAGAATCTATAGAAGATTTGAAAAGAAAAGACAGTTAAAGGGCAGTTGGAAGAGAGGAAAGGGAAGAAAAGGAGAGACAGAGAAAGAAAAAAAACGGGGACAAAAAAAGAAAAATAAACCTTTGGGGGCGTGGCCTTGAGTGGCCCACCCAGAGCTCCCTTACATTGCAGGTGCTGGGCTGCATCAGGTGGCCAACCCGGCTTAATAACCATGGGCCTAGGCTGCATGCCCAGAGCAGCCGGGGCACCCACGGGTCCCTGGCACTAGTCGGCCCACACGGGAGCCAGACCAGACAGGCCCATCAACATCACAGGGCCTGGCCTGCATGTGTGGGGCTGCCCGGCCCAAAGATTGCAGAGCTGCCCGGTTCGGGCCTTGTAGCAGGGCAACCTGAACCAGGCAGCCCAGCCATGCACCTGATGGCCCACCTTGTGGACAGCGAGGTAGGTGCAACAGTGAAGTTCTCTGAGGCCGCGTCTACCAGGCAGCCTGGGAGATGAACAGTGGCGAAGTCAGCTA
Organism: Ambystoma mexicanum; assembly: GCF_040938575.1. Taxonomy (NCBI): domain Eukaryota; kingdom Metazoa; phylum Chordata; class Amphibia; order Caudata; family Ambystomatidae; genus Ambystoma; species Ambystoma mexicanum. Next base: position 597,377,818 of record NC_090922.1, on the reverse strand, counting down.
AGCCCGGCTGTCGTGGCGAAACAGCCCGGGTGAAGCAGAGCAGCCTGCTCCTTATGGCCCTCCAACGCAATGCCGAGATGGCAGGCTGCAATGACTACGGCAAGTCGTGGGGCATGGTGGTGATAACAGTGGTGTCACCATGGCAACAGGGTTGCTGCCTGGAACTGAGATGGAGCAGTGGGCGTGGCAGTGAGAATGGCGGTGTCCCCTGCCAACAGTGATGCCGCCTGGAGTAAAGATGACACAACGGTGCCACAGATGGCTCCCCAGGGCACAGGGCCGCCCTAAAGAGAACTAAGCGTCCACGGGGCATGGCAGTGAGGTGGGCGAGTCCCCACTTGGCCAAGCGGCCACCCAAGAAATGTTTAAAGAGCGCGGGTCACGCAGTGACCTCGGGCGGCCTCACATGGTGCGCAAGACCACTCAGAAGAAAGAAGCTGTGGGGGTCAGGTCTCTATGCCATCAGGGACAAATATTTTCACAGCCTCCAGCCTCCACCAAAGGACAGACCTAACAAGGCGCTGTGAAAGGAGTGGCTGAACGCAGCAGTCACTCCTGTGTACAAAGACCTGTGCTATATGTTATATGTCATTGTGGGGTTTATGTATATTTATGTATATATATTTAACTATATGATAAATGTTAAGTAGGGTAGTGTATATATTTATGATCATTAGGAACGTTAAGTAAGGGGATTATAAAGTGGGGGAAGGGGTGTATGGGAAATGTTATGTAAGTGTAAGATGTGTAGGATTTCAGGTTTCAGCTGGAGAAGTATTGGGGAGGAGACCCTGGCCTGGGAACGGTGATGGAAGTGGCGGCCTGCCTGAGGCCTCCCAGCGGCTGGGACCACACACTGAGACTGTCCTCTGGACTCACGCATCTGTGGGTGGTACCAGGGATTAGGTAGGGGGTCTGTTGCATCAATCCCAGCCTGTGGGTCTCCCTGTGACCCCTCCAAGGAAGTGTGGCCTCACGGAGCAGATTCCACGTCTAGAGGGAAGTCGCACAAGGGCAATTTTAGAAAGTGGATTAGAAATTAAGATTTTTTATTTTTTTTAATAAAGGGGGGTCCTGTTGGGATCCCTCTAAAATCCACCTTGGTGTCTGTGTCTGGTTAATAGGGTAAGAACTCGGGGTGTAGCCCATCTCCTGTTATCAGAAGTTTTATTTTACAGGTGCAGCTCCCCTCCCTAACCGGCTGGCCTGGTGGGTGGTGGTTCCCATGGGGACTGGCCCTCAATGGGAGGTGCTTGCCCCTGCCCCAAAGCAGGGTCAAAAATCAGTGACTGCAAATGGAATCACTGGGACGAGCCCTGCAGGGAAGGAGTGAGTGACTGAATCCCTGGATGCATATGGTGGTGGTGCACGACGTCAAGGAACCGTGCCAGACAGTAGCCGTGCGGAAGGGCTCCCCACACAGCCCCCCTCTTGCTTAACAAGGGGCTGACTGTGATGCGGAAAAGATTTGGCTTCCGTGCAGGTCTGGTACGAATCAGGACAGAAAGGGGCATCCTCCCAAAAAAATAAACCATCCAAACCACAAGTATGAGCGTGATTAGCCGGCACATCTGTTCCCGCTTCACGCAAAGCGCCATCGACCATGAAATGGGATCTTGCCCAGGTTGGAGGAGACGCTGGGGTAGGAGAGGGGAGGGCAGCTCTGTGAGGCGGCGGGCATGTGGAAGAAGTGAGTCCAGACGACTTGAAAGACCCACCAACCCCCACGCACAGCCACCACTCTGCTCAAACTCGGCCCTTTCATCTGACTCCTTTTTGAATCCTAGGGAGGGCGCAGCTGGAGGAGAATGCAGCTTCCAGGCCCTTATAGCCATGGTGATGTTTCCGCTCTGGCTACTCTACGGTGGCTGAGAAGCGACTTCCTCTGTCTAGTGGGGTGCATCCCCTGATTCTTCCCTTCAGGCTTAGGGGACCCAATCTCTGCTCCCCACATGGTGAAGTGCTCCATGGCTCCTCACTCCTCTCCCCAGGTTGGTGTGCCCCACCTCTCCTCTCCAGAAGGTGGGGCGCATCAGTTCCACTCCCCCAGAAAGGCCTGGCACCATCTTCTGTCCCTCAGGGTTTGGTGACACATCTCTCCTCTGCTCAGGGTGCTGTCACTCTACCTCCTCTCCTCCCCCCGAGGTAGTGTGACTAATCTCTCCACCCGTGCAGAGTCCCCCTACCTGGGGGTGACAAGGGTCTCCTTCAACCTATGCTTATGTGGTGGGCGTGACTTCCCCTCTAAGTACCCCCTACATGCCCGGCCTTATCCTACCACAGTATACCCTCCACCCGCCTATTATCAGCCAGTATTTCTGGTAGCGCTTTATTCCATATCCAGCTCCTCATAGTGCCACAGCTTCTAAGAATTCATGGTCGTTTTTTTAACTTGGAGATTTAAAAAAGACCTCCTTCACCATTATTTGTACAATTTACCTTTTATTCTGACTTTTTAAAAGGGGGGTCCCCCCTTATGAGCCTATGCCGCTTCGCCATCTTATCCCTTTTAATTTTCCCTTATCCCTTTTCTTTTTTTACCCTTTTTCCTCTTTAAAGATCCTTTACTTACCTTTCTTGCTCACCATATTTATATATATGGCCGGTGTTCGAATTTGGCACTGTAGGGTCACCGGTCAGCAAGCCTGGTTTTAAGCACTATGGGCCTCATTACACGGTAGGTAGTAACCATGGCGCAATTAGCGCCATGGCTACCCCCTACCGCCTTCTGGGTCTGGGTAGGCGGTATGGGGACTTACCAGGTCATTCCGACCATGGAGGACCCGGTAAATCCCCATGCCAATTACCATTCCCCATTCCCATTCGAGCTCCCCAGCCCCATTCGAGCCCCCTATTAGCGGTACCGTTATTAGCTCTGAAGTCCCTCAGCGGGTCCCTTCCTTAACCTGTGGTCTGACCACAGGTTAAGGACGGGACCCGCTGAGGGACCTCGTAGTAGGGCGGTAAGGGATTACCGGCACCGGTGCCCTTACCGGTGCCGGTAATCCCTTACCGCCTACCATGTAATGAGGCCCTATGTTTAGGTTTTCAGTGCTCCTGACTGGCATCTCCTCAGCAAGCACCCCACTTGTCACAGGAAGTCACTCAACCTATCTTACTTCTCACAGTCGGGTTGACCACCTGAGGCCTTTGGGATCTCTTGCAACAGACAGGGAAGCGATAGCTCAGGGGCAACTCACTCGCCTTGGAAACACGACAGCGCAGAGCAACACAGGTTTGATCCCCAGGTCTGCGCTTATAAACCTCTGGGTATTAAAGGTGTTATAAATAACCAATTACAATGACTTCCTATTGATCCTGGTGCTTTGTGAGGCACAAGTAACAACCACTACACTACGGATACTCTGTGTGATTTGAACAGTCACGGCAGATTGCCTCATAGTAATTTTTCAGTGTTCTGGGCAGGCCTCCATGTCTCTCTAGTACCTTCAGTGACAGAGTGAACTTGGCTGTCAAAACAAACTCCTATAGGGTAAGCCTCTTAACACACAGCTACAATCGCACCTTTCTAACAGTGTTGACCTGGGACACTTAGTTACAACGCTTTTGTTTACACCAGTAGCACATTTAAAGCCCCACATACGTCATTAACCCTCTGAAAACTGCTTTATCAGCCAGTTAATCCACACTGTTTGTTGTTACTGCTTGATACAACCTGCACAAAGAGATCCCAGGAGGATGTTTTTGGGGTGGGGAGGAACATAAAGTGGCTGGGAATGGCGATAGGGGTTAGCATTGTCATGGGCAGTGAATGAGTTTATAAATAACTAAACAACACCCACAATCTATGGGTCCCTCGCACATTCCGTCTCTCTCCTAGCTATTCTCCAATACAATAGTTGCGGCTTATGGATGGCACCTTATATACTCCTGCAAAGTATATGTATAACCTATGCTCAGAAATGTATAAATGTACAACATGTAACTTATAACCCACCTGTACCTTCCTTGCAAGTAAGTTCCCTTCAAGTAACAGCGCCACGATACCCATGGGCTGTTTGTGCGCTATACAAATGTAACAATTTAATAAAATAAATAATAGCTAAAACTAAAAATGACTCACTGGAACATTCCAAATACCATTTACTTGAGCTCTCCCTCACAGTCCCCTCAGGGACACTCACCAATAATTGTGAAAAAACCCACCGGGTCCCTGATCCCTGGCAACATGCTCATTCCTATTCTCCAGCAAATCAGTCACAGGACTCAGTCTTGCTGCCATGTAAGTTGCATGCCCGTCTGATCAGCACAGACACTTTGGCCAGGGATTGGCGCCGCCTGTGGCAGAATCACCATGCACAGACATGAGGTGTCCACAGAGTGGGGCACCAGTCCTACAAAACCAAACTCCGCCTCATTTTCCCCACAAAATCACCTAACCATTCAGAACTTAACTATGTCTCGCCTGCCAGCGATGCTGGTGTTCCCATATTCAACTCATCTGATCAGTCAGTCCTCTGTCTCTCTGTCTTACACCCAGGGCCGTCACAAGGGCAAAGAGGCAGAGGGGCAAACCACCCAACGATTCACGCTCCTAGGGGTCTCGCTGGTGTCCATGTTGACACCCCCTTGACTATGTTGAATGTGAGGTCATGCAATTTATCTCCGGGAAGCAGGGTAGCAGGTGCTTTCATTAGCAGCTACCATGCAATGTGCGCGTGCTTTAGAGTGCACGCGACATAGGAGCCTAGCTGTGCCATCATCTGGTGTCCACTCCCTTGTCCATTAACACCTTATCACACCTCTCATCACGCTCCAGCAGTGGCATGGGAGGGTGCAGGCTGGCTTCAAAAGGAGCATTACTGCAGCTCCATTGTGCCCCTTTCTTGGCAGAGTTCCCCTCCCTGCCACCTGGACTCTGCGCAGCTTGCAACAGTGGCCTGGGTGGACAGCTTCTCTGGCCTTATTCCTGTCTGCGTCCCCCACCCCAAACCCCACGCCAGTTGCCTCATCCAGCTCTCCGGAAGTGTGCCCAGAGCAGGTATTTTGTAGGTATTTCTCATGTGGTTCATGGCCACCAGATGGGGTGGGAGACAAGGGTACAGTTGTGTGTCCAGGAGTTATATTTGGGAGGGGGACTTACAGTTCAGGGATGTCATTTGTGGGTCACCAGGGGTTGCAAATGCAACCCCTCAGTTTTCCCTTGCTACCCCTGTGGCCTTCCTGGTTACCCCTAAAAAAATATATTTTTTTTACATTGAAGATCCTGGGCTGTGGCCAGTGCAATGTGGCTCTTTGTTTTTGGCGTGACTGGAATTTAAGTTTAGGGCTCTTAAAAAATACAGGGGGTTGTACAAGTGTAACACTTTGAACAGTGACCCCAAATAAGAAAGAATAGGAATAATAAATAATTTCTCTTTCTGGAATTCTATACATTAATTGCTAGACTCATGAAAGGGCTGAAAGGTCATGTTCTATCACTTCCCATAATGTCACTTCGGGGTGGGGTCAAATGACATCACTTCCTGTGATGCCATGAGAGGTCAAGGGTCACATGATGTCACTTCCACTAGTGCCTGGCATTTTGGTGAAATGACGTCCCTGTTACAGTTGCTGGTAACATTATCAATATCTGCACTAAGCATACATAACTATGTACATGGAACAATGTATAGATTAGTATCATTCTGATGTTTGGTCCAATGCATTCATAGCTCAGTCGTATTCTGCTTCAGACATGCCCGGATAAAATAAAGTACACACCTATCGCAAAGGAAGCAATGCAACTCTTGGATGCGATTTTTATGCAGGTATGTCTGAATTTGAATAAGAGTCACAGAAGTCACAGTTAAAGTGACGCTAATTTAAGACTATGGCCCTCATTACGAGTTCGGCGGTAACTATGCCGCTATTGGCGGCATGGCTGCCGCCGAAATCGCGTCGGGGTCTGGGTCCGGGTCCTCGGAATGAGGACTTACCGGGCCATTCCGAGTTCGGAAGGCCCGGTAATTCCTCCCCCCAAGGACCCGGACACGGTCCTTCCCCATTCCCATTTCAGCCCCCAGAGGGCTGAAATGGGAATGGGAGAGGGAGCAAACAACGGGCCATTACGAGATGGCCCGTTGTTTGCTCCCTCTTCCCCTCGCAGGACCCGGTAAGCATGCCTGGTTTTCCCAGGCGTGCTTACCGTGTCCCGCGAGGGGAACTCGTAATGCGGCGGTACGGAGTGAACGGCGCAGGCACCTTTTACGGCGCCGTTCACTCCATACCGCCAGGGTCGTAATGAGGCCCTATGACATTACACTCAGCCTATGCTCGGATTATTTGATGCTAACATTTAGGCATTTATCCATCACTCATAAAGCACTTTCACTATAGCACTTCCCATAAAACACTCATATAAAATTATGATTACCCAACAACCAAAATGAATGCTCATTTGTTGACCTCAGATGGATGAAAGGTTGAGCATAACTTGCTAGGATTCAAACCTGTGACCCGAAGATCCCACACAGATCCCAGCAGTGAGCCATTAACCAGCTGAGCTATCTTTCAAGCTGTTTCTCTTTAAATGTGCATATCACAAAATGTGGTAATGCATTGGCTCTGAGTGTTAAAATTCTTATTAATGTAACACTTAGTTTTGCAGTGCCTAGAAGCAGAAGAAATATGTCATGGCCCACAAGTAAATGTGATCAAAGTAGTGTTATATTTTGTTTTTAAACAGACTACAGGTGAGGGTGATGGGTGGATATTCTAAAATAAATGCTTCCATTTAACTGCACAATTGATTAAACAGCATCCTGTGTTGAAATTAGATATCCCAGAAAGTTAAAAGCTCAACTCTGACATGTGCCCGCCTGCACTTTCCAAGTTCATATTGCAGCAGGGCTAAATCATGCCTTCGTCCTTCTGAGGTTGATACATTAAGCACTATTACTTTTTGTAGTAATACCATCTAGTTTTACAGAGCTAACAAGCAGGAGGAGTCAGGAGTCAGACATGAAACACTATGCATACAAATATGACAGAATGCCTGAATATGTGAAAGTCTAGGTCACAGTAACATCAAAATGGGGAGATATGTTGCACAAAATGATAGCTCTGAGAAGCATAAAACAATCAACTTGACTCTAAACAAGAAGCTCTGTATCTGGGGCGCCCAGTCTGCTTGTTCTGTGTGGACAAACACTATTCTCCAGTTTCACCTCTGCAAATATACCACATCAGAGAAAGCTAAAACACATCTGAAATCAGGAAGGCTTCTGGCAGTGGGTATTGTGATGGGTGATTTTATCTGATTTGCGTGTACAAGATAATCTCATGGTTCATGTTCTTATATACCCGTGGAAGATGACATATGTTGGGCGGCCATGACATGATCTTTGCAAAATTTTCAGTGTGTTCAGTCTCTAAATTTACCCTACAAATCTTTGTGATTGTAAGTGCAAAAGTAAGATGTTAGCTTAGCCCAGCTGCATTCACATGTACAGTCATAAACAAAGAGAGAGTTTTCAAGTCTCCCATTTGCGGTGCCGCTCTACGCAGTGCATAAAATAGCAAGGGGGCCTCACCAAAAGGTTTTCCCCTGACCTCAACAACCCCTGTGATGGCCCTACCTCCACTTCTGGCAGTGGTAACCAGATGAGCAATACAGTGCAGGTTTTCATCTTGAGTGTCCCACACCTTCTCTCTGTGGCAGACCTACCTCAATCACTATGCAGCTGACTCACTGTGACCAGTGACAGACAGTCTGTTCATCAGATCGGGCTTGCGCCGGATGGGCCAGCAGCATCAGAGCCGCGCGGGCTGCTATTGTGTTGCCCGATGGGCCAGCAGCATCAGAGCCGCACGGGCTGCTATTGTGTTACCCGATGGGCCAGCAGCATCAGTGCCGCGCGGCTGCTATTGTGTTGACCGATGGGCCAGCAGCATCAGAGCCACAAGGGCTGCTATTATGTTGCCCAATGGGCCAGCAGCATCAGAGCCGCAGGGGCTGCTCTTGTGTTGGTGTAGGGCTACCTCCTTGAATGTAGTCACTTCCCACCCCCTTCCCTGTCAAGCCGATGAGCCTCTTCAGAGAATAAACAATTGACAATCACACATTCACATGACTAAAGGGTTTGTGAGACTGGGACCTCCGTCCAACAGCCATCAGGGTACACACTACTCAGCTGCATCTACATGGCTCATGTTCCCTTGCGGGACAGAGAGCTCACGGCATTAGGTTGGTGCACGTTGCTTGGATGTGTGCCTGCACTACAGGTGACATGTTTGGAATCAGGAAGGGCCCAATCATTTTTATTCTCATGTTGAGAAAATGTGAACCATTAAAATAATATCATCAAAAGTGCTGTGTTGTCAGTTATGTCCATTTTCACTATAACCCGTGCACTCTGCCGTCAGATTCAGAGCAGAATATTTTAGTGAGAACATCAATCCAGGTACTGCTGACACCACCATGCCAGCAATGGCTGGAGAATTCCCACAATGACAGCAATGGCTGGAGAATTCCCACCATGCCAGCAATGCTGGAGAATTCTCACCATGCCAGCACTGGCTGGTGAATTCTCACCATGCCAGCAATGGCTGTAGAGGTCTCACCATGCCAGCAATGGCTGTAGAATTCTCACAACGTTCTCTATTCAGGCAAAGGAATTTTTGAGAATTTTAGGCACTGAGCTGGCCTGCTGGTGGCCCCGCAGTCCGCCTTTCAAGTCACCTACAATGGGCCTCTGTTCCGAGGTGCCGTATCACCACACTGGTGAAATTACAGCTCCACCTGGATCTTCCATCACCCACCTCTATTACCACCTGGGGCCACGACAGCAGGGGCGGAGGTGTTAGAACTGATATAATATTGTTTCGTCCTCATTGTATATGTTGGCCTATGCCCAGTCGCTTTGCAAGGAAATCCGTATTACAAGGTCGTGACCCCAAGTGAATCGAGCCTCCATTTTAGGTTACAACCGCCATTTTAGTTTATTGTATAGTCACCCTGTAGTCTAAAATGGCCGTATCGTGTGCCTTTGTTCTTGCCTTAACCTCTTCAACCTCTGTAGGAGGGCTAATGTCCAACCTGCCTTCAGGCTACATGTTAGGGTCATGTAGACCTTGTCCTTTGTTGACCTCGGGATCAGGGGATTACTTGAATTAGCAATGTTAACCTACAAGTATACAAGAACAATAATGCTATCCAAATACGACATGCGAAATATTTGTTTGATCTGTATTAAAGCAATATGTAAAGAGTGCAACGTTAAATTAGAGAATAATAATGTCTGTTAGTAAATGTATTTAAAAGTAAAACGCATGCACGAGATATGTAAATTAGGAAATGAACCTGGCGCGACCCTAGCCCAGTGTATAATTAACTTGTAAGAGGCTGGACATCATTAATACAAACTGTATAAATACGCTGATGTCCAGCTAGGAAATTCTGCTCACTGCTCACATTGAACCCTGCTGGTGGTCTCTGTGATGTACTGACAACCAAATAGCTATTCGTGTACTTTGTTCGATACTGTTCAGTTTTGTAATAAAGATTCTGGGAATCTTTACAAGCCTGTGTCGGTGTATTTTCCTTTGCTTGATGTAACAGCCGTAATATTGTATTTTTCTGATTCAACAGAGGCAGTGGTCCGAGCCTTTTAGACCTGTGTACCGTTGAGCGCTTTCGCAAGGGCCTGGATAGATACACATGGGGTGGCTTGTCCACCCCGTTCCTCTTTGTGCATGTTTCCGTATGAGATTTATGAAGCGCAAGCGTAGCTGGGGTGCAACAGGGACACACGTGTAGGGCGGCGGGGTAGCAAAGGAGCAGCGATGGGGAGGGAAGAGGGCAATGAGAATTTACCCTTAGCAAATATGGCACTGCCCTGGTACAGGTTGCCCCCTTAGCAGGTGAGCTGCACCTAACTTTGTGGGCTATGCCAGTGCATAGTACACATCAACATGGAGAAAGCATCAGGATAAGAGGCGTGCAGCACCGCTGATTCCTTTCAAATAAATCCATCACTTGCAGCTAATACAAAGGTACTTCCCCATTTACATCTCAGGGCTTGAAGACTCATTCTTTTTGGCAACTTCAACGTGAATATCTTTCTTTTAGGGTTCCTTACATCGCAATACTTCGAAACTGAATCCGCGTCAGGGGAGAAAGCTGCAGGAGTAAAGCAGTGGTCTTTGGCATGTTGGCATCCTGCATAGGGTGGGCAAAATGTTTGCCCGCAAAGTGAAACGTGCAGAATTCACAATAGATTCCACTTCCGTCCGTTCTGCGAAATCAGCATTACGGTTCTGCCACCACTGAAATTTCACCCAGTTTTGTGCGGTTTCGCGCAGAGCATGGTGTTTAGTTTCCATGTTGGTTTTGTTTAGCAAAACAAAAACTTTGCACGGGTCTTGGTTTTTTCAACCTGTACTAGTTTTAGACAGTGCAATGAGAAACTTAGCACCGGGTTTCGATCCGTGCTAGGTTCGCGCACCGAGATGAGAACATTTGTGTGGTTCTTTTACCCGTGCTAGTTTCGTGCAGCAATACAAGAAACTGCACATCAGCCTTTTTTTTCAACCCATGCTAGTTAGGCACAGGAGCACGAGAAACTTCACGCAGTTTTTGTTTCGATTCATACTAGGTTCGCTCAGTGGCACGAGAAACTTTGTGCTGCTCTTTTCGATTCGATTTGTGCTAGGATTCAGGCTGTGAAACTGTGTGCGGTTCTCGCAACAGCATGAGAAACCCCCTGCGGCTCTTTTCGGTCTGCGCAGCGGCATGTGAAACTTTGCACATTTCTTTTTGGTTCGTGCAGCGGCACAAGAAAGTTTGAACCACGCTTTTCAATATGCAGTGGTGACGGAACGGCAGATTGGGGAGAAGCAGAACAAAATGGCAAAGATTTTGCTTCTTTAGCTGGCAGAACAAAATGTAACCATTTCACCTAGCCATAATCTGTAAGTGGCAGGCCTGATTTAGGACGTGATCACGAGTTTGGCGGTAGTGATAAAACACCCCGGAGGTCATTACGACCTTGGTGCTAAGTGCACCAACTTTACCACCATGGTGTAAAGTCTGTTTACACCATGGTGGATGGCGGATTTACCGCCCCATTCCAAGGAAATCCCCATTTCCCCTTCCCCATTCCCATTTTTGCCCCATTGGGCATAATGGGAGTGGGGAAGGCGCTAATTACGCCGCCGTAATTTACGGCGGCGTAATTAGCACCATGGCGGGTTAGCGCCATGGATTTTAACGCCTGCTAAAAGCAGGCGTTAAAATCAGAATCAGGCGTTAAGGGTTAACGGTGGCGTTAACCCTTAACGCCTGAGTTGTAATGAGGGCCCCAGTAAATACCATTACCGGGCGTTTTACTACACCAACTAAATATGAGTTTCATTTTTGAAACTCTTTTTTTCTGCCTACTTTTGTGCGATGGATTTTACCGCCACACAAAAGCCGTATCGCATGCAGTAATTACAAGACCTAATGGAGTCCTATGCGAACCCACCAGGCATTCTGGCAATTGCCGTATGTGGTAATGTTAAAGGCGTTCAGTGGTATTACCTTTGGCAATACCACCGAACTCATAATCAGACCCTCAGCCCTCCATCTTTCCTTGAGCCAAGCACCATTCAAAATGGGGCAGTAATGGCAGCAGTCATAGCAGCACTGTGACTGGGGAGAAGTCTGGCTTGGAGTACTGTAATGGGCTACAGAACCTTTACACAGACCACAGAGTTCTATACCCCATGCTACTTTTTTGGGCTGTGCAGTGGGCCAGCTTTCCAGTATGGTGCTCCACATGAGAAATTCGAAAATATGCCCCGAGGAAGTGATTTGAAATTAGACAAATCTTTCATGAGTAGAAACTTTACACTGTGTTTGGCTATGTCCTATATGTTGACATTCCACCGCCATTGAGCAATTCAGCGTTCTCCGACAATGACATCACGCGCTGCCTAGGGAATGTAAACAGGCTAAGAGCACACATGAGGGCCTTTAAAAGGAAAAGCCATGTTTTACAAATATTCGAGTGCTTACAAGCTTTGCCCTCGGCCCATCTTTCCTTTACATACTTTTGGGAGAAGGTTCCTGGGGGGTGGGGTTAGGGGGGGACTGCCACTTTCTACCCCACTATTCTGGCGTGCAGGGATCCTGCGTACCAACATCATCAATGTTATTTGGGACATGCTCAAAAAGGCCTGTTTCTTTTTTCTTTGCATTCTGGGGCATGTAGTATTGGCTTTCCATCTTAAATCCAGGACTACAAGTGCCAGAAAGCAAAAAATAAAGAGGGCCGAATGAGAATCGCCCTAATGGCACGGGGCATTTTGGCATGAATGGCAGAGATACTATGTGTTTCCACACCAAACGGGCAGGGTGGTGTTGCCACGTTGCCCCCATCTCCTGTGGCTTGCAACCTGCAGACAAACTGGAGCATGGCCCCTATTGCTCAAGAAAGCCGTGTTAGCAGTACGAACAATGGTCTTTTGGGAAGGGGCTGTGGGTGTAGTGGTAGGAGGTGGAAAGGATCATTTAGGTTTTAGGGCGCTGGGGAGTGGGATTTGGGTTGGACAAGTGCCTATAGGTTCTTGTGGAAATCTACAAATAAAAGGAGAATGACACTAAAGAGACAGAAGTAAGGATTGGTCAGAACAAATGCGAGGCGTATTCCAGGTATCCACTCCTGGATCTTGGTTCTCTCAATGTTCAGAACGGATCCCGAGTTTCAAAGGATTCAGAACAGGATCCATCTGGACCTTGAGTTTCAAAGGATTCAGAACAGGTTCTGCCCGGACCTTGATTTTGAAAGGATTCAGAACAGGTCCCGCATAGACCTTGAGTCTCAAAGGATTCAGAACAAGTCCTACCTAGACCCTGAGTACAGGTCCCACCTGGACCTTGAGTTTCAAAGGATTCAGAACAGGTCCCGCGTAGACCTTGAGTTTCAAAGGATTCAGAACAAGTCCCACCTAGACCCCTGAGTAGAGGTCCCGCCTGGACCTTGCTTTGCTTAACGTTCACAACAGGTCCTGCGTGGTGGACCTTGATGCTTCAGGATTCACAACAAGGAGCACCAACCATCTATTGACCAACACCAACTGGCTGCTTGTCAAGAACCTCCTGCCAGGGGCACTTAGAATTCATTGTCAGGATTTGGTCTGTTGGAGAACTCCAGTTGACTTGAGGTCTCTGGAGAGTGCCAAAAAGGTATGTCCTCTTTTCCCAACTGAATGCTGTGGATTCCTCTCTGATCTCCCAAAGGGCTCTCCCAACTGCCATTCACCCTCTTTCTCCACTGTTCTGGTCTGCTGAGTGTTCCACGGTGCGCTCCGCTCTGCCCCCCTGTCCAACCTACATTACTTTTTGATGGCTCGCTGAGGTGTACTTATTGGCCCTCATTACGACCCTGGCGTTGGACCATGGTGCTATTAGCACCATGGCCCATGCCGGTCTCCGCCATGGTGGATAGCGGAATTACCGCCCCCATCACAAGGTTGGCGGGGGCGGTAATTACCCATTCACCATTTGCCCTTCCCCATTCCCATTTTGCCACATAGGGCATAATGGGAATGGGGAAGGCGATAATTACGGCACCGCTAATAGCGGTTGCCGTAATTATCGCCAAGGTCCCTTTGCGGCACCCACTTGAACGGCTGGTCTACACCAGCCGTTAAGTACGGGTCCCGCAAAGGGACCTTGTAATCAGGCGCTAATGGTTTAATGGCGCCGCCGCCTTTTTCGGTGCCATTAAACCATTAGCGCCTGGGTCGTAATGAGGGCCATTGTGTAAGTCAGCTTCAACCATTAGGTTAATGTGAGGTTAAATATATTCTCTATTTCTTTTGAGCCTTGACTATTATTTACATGGTACTGGCTAAACCTCAATTGAGGCACTGTGAATCCAAAGGTTCTTCACACGCCGGTCACCATTGGCATCTGCATTGACACCATCTTGGAATGGGTGGTCCTCGAACAACTCTGCAGCTTTTGTCTTAGTTCTGCGGCTCAGAGGTTGGTGGAGGATGCCACAGGTTCATAGTATTGCCTTGAGGAAGACCTTGTGCAGGTAGAAACACATGTCGGCTGTTGCCTTGAACATTAAAACTTACGTTTACAAGCATTTGGATGTCACTGGACAATTCATTTTGAATATACATGTTATGTAGAGGAGCGCATGGTCTTAGCTATCCAGTCAAATTGTACCTTTGTGTGGCCTTGAGCTTACGCCAATTGCTAATTCCCAGACTGTGTTCGCACCCTCCTGGTGTGATTACTTTATACCGAGAGCAACTGTTTTATAAACAGGTAGTTAGCTCAACTAGCATAACATTCATCGAACGTATGCAGTACACTATATTACTGCTTGCTATATGGTTTAACATATGGTTAACTCAGCTTGAGTACTCCTCTGTGGTATAACACTGATAG